>NC_091282.1:883676814-883985475 GCF_032444005.1 Ranitomeya imitator | reverse complement strand
ACGTCCCCGCTCTCGCAGATCCCCGATCTGCGAGAGCGGGGAACGGACCGCGGGCGCGCCTCGGACGCTGCAAGCAGCGTCCGCGGCGCGCCAGGAATCACCGGTGCGTCGCTAGCGCGTGCCGAACATTGCACGCGCTAGTGAAGAGCGTTCCCATTAGCGTGAATGGGCGCGTTAACGGCCGCGTTGCACGGCGTTAATTTCGCCGTGCAACGCTGTCCGTTTAACGCGGTCCTATAACGCAATGGGAACCCAGCCTAAGCTTTTGAGTCCTGAGGAAAGAAAAAAAAAGCATGGAATTGGTGGCAGACGATGGTTTTAGTTATGACCATTATTTTTCATTGAACCACCATAGCTGCTTGGACTTAGAAAGTCTTGAAATGACTTTGTTGATGTCTCACAAGTGTTGTTCTCTAAAATCAGTTTACAAAATGGGCTTGTTTAGTTGGGAGCTGATACATCGATTGATTGATAGATACATAGATAGATACATAGATAGATACATAGATAGATAGATAGATAGATAGATAGATAGATAGATAGATAGATAGATATTGAGGTGACTCATATTTTCTTTGAATTTCAAATATATTTGGACAAACCAGAACTTTTTTCATCTCAATTTGCTCAAATCAACACAATGACAGTTTGCTTGCTGCTTTTTTGCTTGTTTTTGCTTTTTTTTGCTTGCCTTTCACCTGTCCTGGTACCACAGGTCCTTAAAGTGGTAAAGTGACTATAATATTTGTTATATTTTAACTAGTGATGAGCGAGTGTACTCGTTGCTTGGGTTTTCCCAAGCACACTCGGGTGGTCTCCGAGTATTTGTTAGTGTTCGGAGTTAAGTTTTCATCCCCCCCGAGTTGAATGATTTACAGCTACTACCCAGGCTGAGTACATGTGGGGGTTGCCTGTTTGCTAGGGAATCCCCACATGTAATCAAGCTGGCTAATTGCTGGAAGTCATTCAACTGAGGTGATGAAAACTAAATCTCCGAACACTAACAAATACTCGGCGACGACCCGAGCATGCTCGGGAAAACCCCAGCAACAAGTGCACTCGCTCATCACAAATTTTAACCCCTCAGTTTATTATTCTTTGGGGCATAGAGAGACCTTAAATCATAATAAACAGCTTTTATCACCAATTCAATTTGCCTATAAAAATCACTCTCAAATTCTCATTGTATAAAATGTCAAGGCCAAATTCGACCAAATCTGGCAAATCAAATTTTGTAAGACTTGCTCATCTCTGATAGATACATAGATAAATACATAAATACGATAGGTAGGAGATATATATATGAGATAGGAGGGAAATAGAAAGATTTTTAACCTTTTTCAGTAGTAAAATATGCACCATATAAAAGATTATATAAAATTGAAGCTAGCTTTATTATGTAAAACATCAAGCGTTAGAGCATTTACTTCAGAGGGCAGTTTTATCTTTGTTCCCAGATTTGAGTGCTAGGACGTTCAGTGCTTAGCGTAGCTTCATCTTGATGACATACAATGAAAAGGATAATGAAGATACAGTCATATTTCCATTGCCTGCTAAGCTGAGATCCTTGTAATTTACACATTCTGTCAAAAGGTCATTGGCAATTTTCAAATTCATTTGGATATTACCAGGTGAGCAAAAGGTGAAAATCTTTTGTCAGTTTACTAAGGTTTCTGGAGATAATTTGCTAATCACATTTATATGCAGATTATTTAATACCTTTTCAGATTTGACTATATGCTAGGCAAATCTTCCGCTGCAGCTGTCTAGCAGGCCTAGAGTTCTACATCCCGGAAGACTGATTAATGGCTTCTGACAATATGATTGCACTTCATATTTAATTAGATTACACATCTGGTAGGAATGGTGTGCATTTTGCATTTTCTGTCAGATTTCACAATATGCATTCTGATAGACATTTCTGTTCAGACATATTTCATACTGTGAATGCCATTCTTTCACAAATTCCAATTACATGGGAAAAAGAGCAGTTTTTATGCATTTTTGACCTATGTTCTCTCGCAGGTAGCATTGACAGCTTCCCTAATTAAAACAATATCAACATTTTTGGTGCAGTGTTTGGTAGTGTTGTATCAGACAGCTTCAGAGAAGATGTTTTATTAGAACTAGACATTGCTGCCTATGACAAGGCAAAATCAAGGCCTGCAATATATTACTCGGGCAGAGAGAAATGTGCAATGCTGCTGAACTGTATGAATGTACTTCTTTAGAGACTAGTGGAACGATCCATGGAGGATTGAATTTTAGTCGAATTTCCTAAAGTACGTGGTTTCACGTGAATTTGAACATTTTGAGATTTAATTTGTGGTATACCAAAAAATCTTGCTTGACGCTATTTTCTACCCTGCAAAAGCATAAGAGAGCTTGTGTTGCTGCGGATGCCTCCCCATAATACTATTATTGATTTTCATACCTTGTGTAACAGTTTTGTCATTTATTGTGGTGGTTTATCTGGAGTGTGCCAGACTGGCAGTATTGTGAGTAACAATCCAGTCATCCAATCTGATGCTGGGGCAAGCTAGGCTGTCAACACTTTAATGACAGTCATGCTGCCCAATCTGACCTAGCCTGCAGGTGTTCCTCCAGGTGCTTCCATTCTTGATTAATTGCTAGCTATTTGTGGGCCAGCTATCATCAGACCATTATCAGCTGCAGCTTTGCTCTGTGATGTGTGTGTTTTTCTCTGTATCTTATTCCCATGTTTTTGGACTTTAGCTTTTTTGCGACAATTTGTGTGTGTTATCCCTTTTGCTGTTTACACTCTCTGACCTCAGTTACCTGACCAAGGACTTGGCCTCTAACTAAGCGTTTGTCTTATCCCCTTATTTTAACATAACTTCCTGTCAGTTGACCCTGGACTGCTACTTTACCATGCCTTTGTATTGCCCCTTTATACTACGAACCTGTCCGGTATCTGGCCTCAGACCTCCTGACTACCCCGTCTCATGACAAGTCCGTGAGTAGTGACTCAGCATCACACTTTGTAGGGGGGTCAGCATCTGGGCCATAACAGATCAGTCAGTGGTTCCCAGTACAGCACAGTTTCTTTTCCTTCAAAAAGAACCTGAAGACCTACCTCTTCAGACAAGCCTACAACCTGCAGTAACCACCGATCGACCAAACTGCTGCATCACCATCTCTACCCTCACCTACTGTATTCTCACCCATCCCTTATAGATTGTGAGCCTTCGCGGGCAGGGTCCTCATTCCTCCTGTACCAGTTATGACTTGTATTGTTTAAGATTATTGTACTTGCTTTTATTATGTATACCCCTCCTCACATGTAAAGCGCTATGGAATAAATGGCGCTATAACAATAAATAATAATAATAATAATAATAGTTTGTATGGCAGGGTTGATTTGGGCCTTAAAATAATGTTTGTATTGTAAAAGTAATTTTTATTTTTGTCTGCTTGTTTAGCAATTTTTTTTATTTATTTTTTATTTTTTTTGCACAATATAGGACTCATTTTATTTATATTTGGAAAATTACATTTTTATCTTGTAGATTATTTTATAAAAATGAGAAGAAGCATGTTTCAACTTTTTTATATTCCGATTTAAGGCAGATTGGTGAATTCAATAATATTTACTCCAATAAATGATCCTCTAATTCTACTGCACTTATTGAACAAAATACAAAATATGTGATAACTGTCTAATGTATGACATAATTAAGTTGTGAGCCCCAGTGGGGACAGTGATGATAATGTCTGTAAAGCGCTGGGGAATATGGTGGAGCTATATAAGCAAAGCAAAATAAATAAAATAATAGTTGTCAACATTTTTGGAGATACTTAAAAAGTTACCATTATTTGTATTTTTATTTCACAAATCAATAGTACACATGCAAATAAGCAACTTTCTAATATATCTTATCACTTTCTATCTCAGTAATGGGAAAGTCTATATTCACTGAAGACGGATTTTAACTTAAAACTGAGAATTTTGAGAATGACTGATCAGTCCAGGAAAAGAAAGAACAAATTTCTCTAATAAGATAAATTATTAGGTTTCTTATTTTAAAAAATAAAAATAAAAGAAATAAAATGATGGTTAAGGTACCGTCACACATAACGATATCGTTAACGATATCGTTGCTTTTTGTGACATAGCAACGATATCGTTAACTAAATCGTTATGCGTGACAGCGACCAACGATCAGGCCCCTGCTGGGAGATCATTGGTCGCTGGGGAATGATCAGGACTTTATTTCGTCGCTGGATCACCCGCTGACATCGCTGAATCGGCATGTGGGACGCCGATTCAGTGATGTCTTCACTGGTAACCAGGGTAAACATCGGGTTACTAAGCGCAGGGCCGTGCTTAGTAACCCGATGTTTACCCTGGTTACCATTGTAAAAGTAAAAAAAAAAACACTACATACTTACATTCCTGTCAAGTCCTTCAGCGTCAGCTTTCCTGCGTCCCCCAGTGTCAGTGCCGGCCGGCCATAAAGCAGAGCACAGCGGTGACGTCACCGCTCTGCTTTCCAGCCAGCGCTTACACAGTGCAGGGAAGCTGACGCTGGGGGATGCGACAGGAATGTAAGTATGTAGTGTTTGTTTTTTTTTAACTTTTACAATGGTAACCAGGGTAAACATCAGGTTACTAAGCGCGGCCCTGCGCTTAGTAACCCGATATTTACCCTGGTTACAAGTGAACACATCGCTGGATCGGCATCACACACGCCGATCCAGCGATGACAGCGGGTGATCAGTGACCAAAAAAGGTCCTGATCATTCCCCAGCGACCAACGATCTCCCAGCAGGGGCCTGATCGTTGGTCGCTGTCACACATAACGAGATCGTTAGCGGGATCGTTGCTACGTCACAAAAAGTGTGATGTTGCAACGATATCGTTAACGAAATCATTATGTGTGAAGGACTTTTGCGTGTACGAATGCTATTTGTGTTTTTACAGATAACACTCATACCTGTGATAGTCTATGGAGTCATTGACCTTTCCTTGACTTTTTGCGTTCCATGGAAAATCAAAGAGACAAGTGAAGTTTTCATCCAAGAGTTGAATCAAAATCAGAATTGAAAGTTTATGGGTCTGTGAAAAAGTTGGACTGCACTCCTATGTTATCTGAGTGCTGTCTAATTTTCAGACTGTCAAATATGAGAAGGTGTTAAAACTTTTTTGTTTCTCCACGTATGAGAAAAGTGGATGACACTTAGACCAGGCTCTGCTCAAACTGATCAGTCTGATCAAACTAATCTGTCCATTTTTCTCATATGTGAAAAATCAGACATTGGAATTATGCTTAGGGATTACTAAGAACTCTGTTAGTCTACTTTTCCCTCATCTTTGATTGTATCTGTCTTATGTATTTTCCTGTATTCTCACCATTTCTCTCATAGCACTTTGTACCTTTGTATTTTCTACATTTTAAGGACTTTTTATAATTATTATAATTCATGTGTCAATACTAAGAAGATGATATTAATTGGTTATCTGTACATTTTGCATTGGTTAAAATAATACTTTTTCACTTTATGCTTTGACACAACAGATACAACATTTTCTTTAGCAGTCAAGCAAAGAAGTGTCACAGACAGAAACGTGAACTATTCAGCAGTTATATATACAACTAGATGGAGGCCCGAGGATGTTGATGTCCCGATGGGGGCAGCCAATCCAGTGGCGGTCAGCAGTGGGGAGGGGTCCTTGTGGTGTGAGGTTCTTATGGCGGGGGAGTCCCAACAGCGGGGGGTCCGGCGATGAACTGCTGGTGGTACTGCAAAAGGGCCTGGTCCCACCAGCGGGTGCCATATTGGAATACCCTTCACTTAGGTATTCCAATATGGCGGTTGGCTTACTTCCGGTGCGGCGCGGTGGATTGTGGGATTCGAGGACGTCCAGTCAGAAGTGGATGACAGACAATTTAAGGTAATTATATAAATAGATGTGAGGATCGTTATCGTTAAGCTCAGCTCCCTGAACTCCTATATGCATAACACAAAATGAAAGATAGTATATAAAAGAACTTTCCAAGAAACCTGGTGTTAGGGCTAGCGGAACGCACCAAATAATAAGATAAATTAGTGTGCGTTCGCAGCCCGGGGTCCACCGTGCAGAGATGGAACCTGCTGCCAAATAATGACGGACTTTATGGCGGTACAATGTGAAAACACACACGGGTTAACTTCACCCTGTGTGAAGGAAGCGAACCCTGTTAAGTCACAGGGCTGCGGCACCGCACACAAGAGCGCAAGCAAGGAGTCACCAATCTCAGTCCCAAGACTTGGGATCCGAGTCCGAGTAGACTACTTGCGCTCGACACCGCCAATGGGGTGTCAGCGTAACCAAAGTAATAATAAAGATGCACAAGAGTGCATGCGGTGCCGCACTAGCGGACGCCACTAACCACCCAGGCTTGGGTCAGGAAAGCGCTGTCAAAGCGCACGGCGCCACACTGGCGGTCACAGCAATTAGACGCTGTATGGTGTGTAACTTGCTGGTAGCTAAGTCGGGCGCTAGATAGCAATCACCCACCTTCCGCGAACAGTCATCCAATAGGGAGGGGATTTTAATGAACGACTTTCACTCACAACACACACACGTTAACAAATGTACACTAGCGCATGGCCGTGTGGTCATGTGCAGCTTATATAGCTGCAGCACGTTCAGGACCTTCCAATAAAGGACCAATGGGAACCGCTGCAGCATCTGAGCATGTGACCCTCGATCTCCAATGGGAGATCTCACCCTTGGCATGCTCAGAAGGGAAAAAGCAGGACTTAGATCCCAAAAGCGTCTGCTCGCTGCTGCCCAGCACTGACTTCAATGGCAGAAGCAGACAAAGGAGCAGTAATCCCATGCACAGAGTGAGACCGAGCAAGACGCTGGGAATGGCGTCTCCGCTGAGCAGACTCCACTGCGGCTGGAGAAGAATGGGAGACCGCAGCAGAGATGGTTCGAGATTCCCCCTGTGCAGAGGCGAGAACTCGACACCTAACATTACCCCCCCTCCTAGGGCCCCCCTCCTTGGACCTCGCTACGCTCAAAGGCAGCAATGAGCTGTGGAGCTTGAATGTGTTCAGCAGGCTCCCAGGACCTGTCCTCTGGGCCATAACCCTTCCAATCCACCAAATAGAATTTTTTGCCACGTACCACCTTGCACCCCAAAATAGCGTTCACCTCGTAATCGTCCGTAGACGAACCCGATGTCCCGGCAGATGACTCGGAAAACCGGGACATGTATACGGGTTTCAAGAGGGACACATGAAAGGTGTCGGTGATACCCAAGCGTGGAGGAAGGGCCAGACAGTAGACCACAGGGTTAACCTGTTCGAGAACCTTGAAGGGACCCAAGTAGCGAGGTGCAAACTTAGTGGACTCAACACGCAGCCTGATGTTATGGGCGGAGAGCCACACTAAGTCACCAGGGGCAAAGGTCGGAGCGGGGCGCCGATGAGCATCGGCGGAGGACTTCATTCTCTCCTTGGAAGCCTGAATGGCATTTTGAGTGCGGTCCCAAATGTCCCGTGCCTCCACAGCCCAGTCTGCCACCCTGGAATCGGTGGAAGACACAGGCATGGGCACAGGGACACGCGGATGCTGGCCGTAATTTAGGAGGAATGGAGTCTGACTGGTGGAGTCAGCTTCGGCGTTGTTAAGCGCAAACTCTGCCCACGGTAGCAAGGATGCCCAGTCATCCTGCCTGGCAGAGACAAAATGTCATAAATATGTGACCAAGGTCTGGTTGGCCCTCTCTACCAACCCATTCATCTTGGGATGATATGCTGAAGAGAGATTCCACTCAATACTGAGTAGACGACAAAGCTCTCTCCAGAATCGAGATGCAAACTGGGGACCCCGGTCACTAACAATTTTTTCTGGCATACCATGTAGGCGAAAGATGTGTTTGATGAACAACACAGCCAGAGCCCGTGCAGAAGGTATCCGTGGAAGAGGCACCAAGTGCACCATTTTGGAAAAATGGTCGGTGATCACCCAGATAATGGTGCAGTTATGAGACTTGGGTAAGCCCACTACAAAGTCCATCCCGACCATCTCCCAGGGCCTGTCCGCCACCGGCAGAGGGTAAAGCAAACCAGCTGACCATTGCCGAGGGGACTTGTTCTTGGTGCAAGAGACACACGCCCGAACATATTCTGCGACATCACGAGCCATATGCGGCCACCAGTATGTCCTCGCCAGTAACTCAGATGTATTTTTGGAACCAAAATGTCCACCCACCCTGGACGAGTGTGCCCAAGAGAGAACCTCCGGTCGCAAACTGGATGGTACAAAAGTCTTGCCCGGAGGCACAGACTCTAGCGAAACCGGGGCCACAGTTCTCAAGCTCTCGGTGGGGACAATAAGCAGAGGCTCCTCTTCCTCCTCCACAGATGACACAACGGAGCGAGAGAGAGCGTCGGCCCGAATGTTCTTCTGCTAGAAAGAAAATGGAGGGTGAAATGAAACCGGGAGAAGAACAAGGACCATCTGGCCTGGCGAGAATTTAACCGCTGGGCTGTCTGCAGGTACACCAAGTTCTTGTGGTCAGTGAACACTTGGAAGGGAAAGTGAGCTCCCTCCAAGAGGTGTTTCCACTCTGAAAAAGCTAACTTCATGGCTAGCAACTCCCTGTCCCCGATGGAATAATTCCTCTCCGCTGGTGTGAAGGTCTTGGAGAGGAAGAAGCAAGGATGCTTCCGACCTTGAGCATCCTTTTGGAAAAGGACTGCTCCAGCACCAACGGAAGAGGCATCCACCTCCATGACAAATGGCTTATCTACATCGGGGCGATGTAGGATGGGAGCGCTAGTGAAGTGTGACTTAATCGAGAGAAAGGCCTTGGAGACCTCCTCTGACCACAACTTGGGATTTGCTCCCTTCTTGGTGGGGGCAACCAAGGGAGCTACCAAAGTTGAGAAGTGTGGGATGAACTGACGATAGTAGTTAATGAACCCCATAAAGCGCTGCACCGCTTTAAGTGAATAGGGTTCCTGCCAGTGCATCACCGCCTGTAGTTTGGCAGGATCCATAGCCAATCCCTGGGCGGAGATGATATAGCCCAGGAAAGGTAAGGACTCCTGCTCGAACATACACTTCTCCAACTTGGCATAGAGGGAGTTTGCCCGTAGGAGGTCGAAGACTTTGCAAACATCTCTCCGGTGGGAGTCAATAGCTTGAGAGTAGATGAGAATATCATCCAGATAGACTATGACCGAGGTGGAGAGCATATCCCGGAAGATGTCGTTCACAAAGTCTTGGAAGACGGCTGGGGCATTACAGAGCCCAAAGGGCATCACCAGATATTCATAGTGCCCATCCCTGGTGTTAAAAGCCATCTTCCATTCGTCCCCCTCACGGATGCGAATCAGGTTGTAAGCACCCCGCAGATCTAATTTAGTAAATACCCTTGCTCCCCAAAGCCTATCGAAGAACTCAGATATCAAGGGCAAAGGATACTTATTCTTAATGGTGATGGCGTTAAGACCCCGGTAGTCTATGCATGGACGCAATTCCCCATTCCTCTTCTGCACGAAGAAGAACCTTGCCCCAGCAGGTGACACTGACTTCCTAATGAATCCTCTGGCCAGATTTTCCTGGATGTACTATGACATTGCCTCAGTCTCCGGGAGAGATAACGGAAAGACTCGACCCCAGGGAGGCTCAGCACCAGGCAAGAGATCAATAGGACAGTCATAGGGGTGATAGGGCGGAAGGTCCTCCGCCGCCTTTTTGAGAACACGTCTGCATAAGACCAGTATTGCTTGGGGAGAGAGGAAAGATCTGCGGGTACCTCTGTAGTAGCAACCTGAATGCACTCCCTCTGACACCTACCCCAACAAGATTCACCCCATCCCAGAATTCTGCCTGAGGACCACTCGATATGAGGAGAGTGGTACCGTAGCCAAGGTATTCCCAACAGGACCTCATCAATTCCCTTAGGAATGACGAGCAAAGATATAATCTCCTGATGGGATGGGACATGGACAGAGTAAAAGGGATGGTCTGGTGTGTTATCTGTGAGGGCAGTGTCGACCCATTCACCACTCGTACCGTTACTGGTTGAGCTAGCATAACCAGGGGTATTGTGTGACGTTGGGTGAAGGCAGAAGACATAAAATTGCCCTCCGCCCCAGAATCCACACAGAGCTCTACCGAGTGGATGAGCCTATAATAATTGTCCCCTTAAAGGACAATTTGGAGGCAAACGTTGCCGTGTCTAGTGTACCTCCACCCACTACCACTAGACGCTGACATTTCCTCGACCGCTGGGGACATCTGGTGGCAAGATGTCCTGACTGCTGGCAAACATGACAGACCTTGAGTGCACAAGCGGTCCGGGACTTAGATCCCGCTCGTGACACTTCCATGGCCTCATGTGACTCAGGAACCAGGACCGGAGATTCCAGAGGTTTGGCGAAGGTAGGAGCCAGCCAAAACCTCTGCCTACACTGGGCTCGTTCTAACCTCCGCTCATTAAAACGGAGGTCAATACGAGTAGAGATAGTTATTAACTCCTCCAGTGTGGCAGGAATCTCCCTAGTGGCCAGAGCGTCCTTCACGTGATCAGCCAGCCCCTTCCAAAATATGGGGATAAGGGCTTTATCCGACCACTCCAGCTCAGAAGCTAAAGTGCGGAAGTGGACGGCAAATGGCTGACCAAGGACTCACCCTGAGTTAATGCCAGCAGTTGGAGCGCAGTATCATGGGTGACTTAAGGTCCTAAAAAGACATGTTTCAGAGTGCTCAGATACAGCGGAGCACTCTGCACCACATGATCGCCACGCTCCCACAGCGGCGTAGCCCATTCCAACGCCCTGTCCAACAAGAGAGACACAATAAATCCCACCTTAACCCGCATAACACACTTTATACCACATCATTCTTTATTAACAAAAACTATCCAAGTGTCTAAAAAATAAGTACACAATTTATTTTTCCATAGGAATAAAGAGAGTAGGCAGCAGCCAGGTGCTGCAAATCAACTGCCTTTTGTTAATTGTTCATCAGTAACACTGGTCAACACACAAAAAAAATCATCAGCAAAGGTAATATGTCTGTTTTATGGAGTTTGATGTGCTGATTCCAAAAATATGCTTAGTTTTTCTCTATCACATAAAATTTCTGAGATAGAAGTATTTTTGTTATTATGTTATTTCTGCATTTTCAATGTATGTGGCTTTTCCTATGCTATTCCCATTTCTTTGCTTGTCTTACTTAATTGTGAATTAGTAAAGGTTTTAGTGAGTTTTGTGGGAAGGAGCTTTGACAGTACAGTCAACCAATGACTGCTTCTCGGAAAGTCACATGTATGGAGAGGAGCTAACTGTTATGAGGCGGTAAGATTTGATTCAATCAGAAAAGGATGGTGATGCAGCAAGGACTGGTATGTGAGACTCTGACAGGAGACTGGCCTCTACAGGGATCTGAGCCCTGCCACCGGGAGAAGGGAAGGCAGCGGACAGTCGCCATTGTGAGAGGATTTTCACTGTATTTCTGGGAGGGCAAGTCACCTCAGAAAACAGCTCAGCCACTGAGGGGTAACTGAGTGAGGGTCTCGACAGAGAGAGAACCTGAAAGCAGCCAAAATCCCACTGAGAAACAGGCTTTCTGCAAATGTTCATCTGTAAGGAATAGGCTGACCTATTTACCTCACAACTTTATATAGTTATCTATAGGATTACCTCCAGTAAAATCAATTCTAAACACAAGCTGCCTCTGTCATCTCTGGGGAAACACCTACATATAGTCGGTCGGCTCATCGCTTTTATTTTAGTTTGTAACCACCATTGAACTGAACTTACTCTACTGTTTAATCTGATTTAAAGGAGAAAAATGCCCCAACACTGTTTCAATCATACGAACAGATTCTGCTATGTGTGTGGTTCTTTTACACCAAAAGGCCAAGTACATTCAATTACTCATGATATTAAAAAAATGTACCAGATGTCCTTTAAGTGTCCACTTGGTGATCAAGACAAAAGCTTGGCCCCTATGTCATATACTCAAGTTGTTAAAATGGTCTTTGTGGCTGGTTGAATATGAGGAAAGTGGCTATGCCATTTGTTGTTCCCATGATTTGGAGAGAACTCAAAAATCATAGTGATGACTGCTCCTTTTGTTTTGTCAAACTGAATGACTTTTCTAAAAAGAACAAACATAAAATTAATTACCACATGATGGTACCTTTCCAGTTCCTGTACCACCATTGTCTGGATTGGATGAAAATGAAGTAGAATATGAAGACTACAAAGCTGAAGCTACTGGCAAAGACATGGAGACCTCAAGTCAAGATGAGTATGTACCTGATGGAGCAGCCAAGCAGCCAAAATGCTTAACTCAATGTGAATTAAATGATCTAATCAGAGACCTTTCATTCTCAAAAGATAAAGCTGAACTTCTTGCATCTAGGTTGAAACAGGAGAATCTTCTTCATGGTGTACTATAACAATGTAAATGGCCTCCTTGAAGAACTGAATCAAGAATATTTTGTTGCAGATTGGCGATTGCTTATTGACTCATCCCAGAGAAGTTTGAAAGCAGTGTTGCTTCACAATGGAAATATGAAACAATCAATCCCTATTGCTCACTCATGTCATCTAAAGGAAAATTCTGAAAATCTGTCAGTTGGTTTGAATGCTATACAATATAAGCATCATCAATGGAATATCTGTGGAGATTTGAAAGAGATTGGTCTGCTAATGGGAATGCACGGAGGTTTCACAAAATAGTGTTGCTTCTTGTGTAGAAATGCAGTAGAGCATTATGTTTGTCGTGATTGGGGACAGAGAAACATCTATGCTCCAAATAGAGACAATGTTCAGCATAATCCTTTAGTTTCTCCAACAAAAATCTTTCTTCCTCCACTACATATAAAGTTAGGATCGATTAAAAACTTTGTGAAAGCCATGGCAAACACAAATTCACAAGGGCTCCAGTGCATTTCACAGAAATTCTCCAGCATTTCACCAGCAAAACTGAAGGAAGGGGTATTTGTTGGTCCTCAGATCAGAGAGCTTATGTGAGATGATGTGTTTTAAGGAACTCTAAATGATAAAGAATTGAGATCTTGGAAAAGCTTCAAGTGAATCTGGGAAAACTTCTTAGGAAAACAAAAATCTCCAGAATATGTTGAAGGTGTTGAGCAACTGCTAAATGCATACCAGTGTCTTGGATGTCGCATGTCTCTGAAAATGCACTATTTGCATTCACATTTAGATTTCTTCCCTCAAAATCATGGGGATGTAAGAGATGAACAAGGCAAGTGGTTTCACGAGGACATTAAAGTAATAGAACACTGCTACCAAGGTTTTTGGAATGACTCAATGATCGCAGATTACTGTTGGATGTTGTAAAGGGATAACCCTGAAAAATCCTATCAGCGACAGTCTAATGTCAAGCACTTTTAATTTCTGCTCATATTTTGGTTTCAATTTTGCATGTGAAATTATTTTGGTTAAATAAAAACTGTTTTGTAAGGTGAAGCATTTGTTTCTGATATGTAGATTACTGTTTTCTTAAAGTCGCCAGTATATTTCCTATACCTTATAATAATGATGCTGCTCCATGGAAATTATACGTGCCACAGAAAAACTATATACATTTTTTAAATCAGGACAAAAAGATGATTCCGAAAAGTACAAAGTCACCTGCGATGATTTCAAAAAATATTTTTTGTAGACCTGTGTAATTGGAAGAATCTTTAGAAAAGCTAAAGTTTTGGAAGTTTGCTAGTCTGGAGCATTTAGCATGTGTTAACATGATGCCAAGAAAGAAAGACATTAGCAATGATCATAGAAAGGTAATTGTTATTGCCAATTAATTTGAGAAGGGTTATGAGGCCATTTAAAAACAATTTGGAGTCCATCATTGTATGGTGAAACAGATTATTGAAGGAAGTAGAAGGAAAACATTCAAGACAGTTGAAAATCTTCCTAGGGGTTGACATCCCTGAAAATTCATCCAAAGGTCAGACTGCGCAATGCTCACATAAATAACAAAAAACCTAAGCGCTACAGATCAAATTAGGGAACCTGTCACCCCCCCCCCCTCCCCAGGCATTTCTGACAAGGTGGCTCTTTTAGTTATTGATGCTGTAAATGCAGAAATAATCCGTTTTGTAATCTGTCCAAAATACCTGTCTTCAGTCCTGGAGGCAGTTATTTTCCCCCCTGCTGCAGACGCCTCACAGCCGTCACTCGGCGCCGCCTCCTCAGCGCTGTTTGTTTTGAAATCTGCCAGCGCTTGCACTCTTCTGTCATGCCTGGGGCAGGCGCAGTGAGCGCTGCCCGTCTGTCCTCATATGCAGTCTCGTTGACTGCGCCTGTGCAGCCGCCCTGCTTGTGAATCCCAGCCCCGCAGTGTCTTATGATTTATTCACACTGCGGGGCTGGGATTCCTGGGCATGCGCACTGCGTGTCTAAGCCACTCACCCAGGTCGCAGTATGCATGCCCAGGAATCCCAGCCTCACAGTGTGAATAAATCATAAGACACTGAGGGGCTGGGATTCATAAGCAGGGTGCTGCACAGGCGCAGTCAGCGAGACTGCATATGAGGACAGATGGGAAGCGCTCACTGCGCCTGCCCCAGGCAAGACAAAAGAGCGCAGGCGCCGGCAGATTTCAAAACAAACAGCGCTGAGGAGGCGGCGCCCAGCACCAAGAAGACTTGAATGATGGCTGTGAGGCGTCTGCAGCAGGGGGGGAAAGAGCTGCCTCCAGGACTGAAGACAGGTATTTCGGACAAATTACAAAACGGATTATTTCTGCATTTACAGCACCAATAACTAAAAGAGCCACCTTGTCAGAATGCAGCATTACTGCTGCACAAGGTGGCTCTATTAGTTTCAAATGCCTGGGGGGGTGACAGGTTCCCTTTAAATGCCATATGTGCAGATCTGAGGTTGTGAGTTATAAAATCACCTAGGCAGGTTAACGATGCAGCTATTTTTTATTCCATACATCCTTGGTTGTACAACAAATCCAGGTAGATGGCCAAAATACAATGTCCTCCATACACAAGATCCCTTCCCCGGGGCCAACAGGTATCAATCAATACTCACTGTCTCCCAACTTTTGGTTGGCCCACAGATTTCGTATCTCCCTCCCATATAGTCTGTAGTCACAGTCCAGGCTCCTCCAAAAAACAAATATCACAACCGACGTTCATGTATCTAGGATCAACAATCATTAAGAAAATTGTTAAATCCAGAAGACAGATCTCTCAAGCGTAGCAGGAGGATCCAGCCCAGCCGACAACTCATCTCTAAAACTCCACAGACCATCCATACATCCCAGCTTGGATCATCTCCCTTCGAAGTCACTCAAACAACTGCCTGATTCAACCTATGTGTCTTTTTCTTCCTCCCGCTTAAACATTTTCCTTTAGCTCACAGAATGAAGCATATTCCATCACCTGAGACTGTATGTGAGACCCCATTTGATGACAGCTCCCCTGGGTCTACAATCCCCATCCACAGAATGGGCCTAGGGCTGGGAGTACAATGGCGTGAGACTTTGAGATACAGTTGAGATTGATAGAGTCTGACTTTAGGTACACATAAGATCCATCCAGCATGACTTCCTCTGCTTGCTGTCACTGAATGGAAACATTAATTCCTGTGGATGAACCGACAAGCAAGGAAATATCTATTAAATTACAATAATATTGATGTAACCGGTGCTCCATGCTGGAAAAAAGTCTATCTGTTAGAGCTGTGGACTCTGCTCCATGCCCATTAGTCCTATAGTGTTTAGTTAGTGGCCACCTCCTCACACCATAACCTCCTCACGCATGTTAAATGGTCAAGTTCATGACAATGCAATTAGAAAAAGACTGAACAATTATGGCTTGCTTGGAATAGTTGTTGAAAGCCTATTCTTTTAAAATGAACATGTCACAATATAGTTAGCAAACTTGCATCTGAACAAATCACAAAACTTCTGCAACATTGTTCTAATGACACATGAGACTAAAGGTACCGTAACACTCAGCGGCGCTGCAGCGATATAGACAACGAGCCGATCGCTGGAGCGACGCTGTTTAGGTCGCTGTAGTGACGTCAAACACAGCAACTCCAGAACGATGCAGGAGCGATCCAGTGACGTAACAGCGACTCACTTATTGTTCTCGCTGGTTGTTAGCTCCATGTAAAACGTTGCTGGTATCGTTGCTTTTGATGTCAAACACGACGATACACGCCGACCTGACGACCAAATAAAGTTCTGGACTTCTAGCTCTGACCAGCGTTGGCACAGCGGGATCCAGATCGCTGCTGCGTGTCAAACACAACGAGATCGCTATCCAGGACGCTGCAACGTCACGGATCGTTGTCGTTCTCGTTGTAAAGTTGCTGAGTGTGACGGTACCTTTAAGTGAAGTTATTTGACCCTATTGCCTTGTGCCATGTTTGGCAAAAACCAAGCATGGCATATCAGCTCAAATAGCTCAATCAACTATCAAGCACGGTGGATGAGTGATTAACTGATTATGCTTTTTTTTGCAGCCACAGGATCTCGTCACCTAGCAATCAATGAGTCAACCATGAACTCTTCTGTATACTAAAGTATTCTAGAGTCAAAATTTATGTCATCTATGTAAAAGATACAGCTTAGAAAAAATTAGGTTATGCAGCAGGAGACATCACATGATCCAAACACATCAGCATTTTATATCAGGATTGCTGAAAAACTAAGGAATTAAGAAGATGCAATGTCCAAATCAAAATCCAAACCTCAACCAGATTGAAATGCCATGGAGGAGCCATAATAGTGCTGTGCATAAACAAAAGCCCCCATCCTCAATGTTGCTGTAAAGCAAGACAGAAAGTCATATAGAAAACGATTACTTCAAGTTATTGTTGTCAAAAGGTGATTTTACAAGCTATTGATTTTTGTACTCAATTTTTCTCAGACTGCTTCTGCATTTTGGACTGTTTGTTGTTAAGTAATTAATGTCACCGCAAAATGTGTTGTGAGCTATTGTCTATCTGAGGTTGTATTTAGCTCATTTTAATACTTACTTAGAACCAGATGTATTTTATTATGTCCGTACACCATAAAGCCAGAACTTTTTCTCATAACTATATAATGTGCAAGTTGTCCCATCATTTCTGCTGTAAGTATTCTGGTTTATCTAACTGTACTCATCATCATAAGGTTAACTCACAGTATTTTATGGCCATTAAATTACTAGGATTTTTTCACCCAAATTGATTCTATGTATACAATAAAATATAACAGAAAAGAACATTATTAAGTGTAGGAAAGATATCAGTAAGCCCTACTAGCAGTTATTTAGAAAATGTGAAAGTAGCTACTTAGGATCCTGGTAATTTATTCAATGCAGAGAAATACTATGGACTCTGGGAAAATACATCAATAATCCCACAACCCTGCAGCATTTTTGAAAAACAATATGCAAAAAACACTATGGGAAAAGTATATTGGAAACAGCATAACAAGTACAAATAGGAGATTAATCAAATTTGTGTGCATTGCCTCCTATTATTATTACCTCTCTAGAATGTACATTATAGAGCCCAAGAGATACCGTAATAATTACTATAAGCCATATAGAAAATGCTAGACACTTTGCTAAATGATAGTGCCCAATCAATATATTAGGTAGCAAAACTCCATTAAAATCAGCTGCCTTTCAGAATGTACATCGTTATGCATGAGATCTGTAGACCCAAAGTGTTCAGGCCGTAAGGGCCAGTGATACCCTTTTCAGCGATAGAAAAAACATAAACGGCATTCCAGAGTAATTATATGAGGTACCTGAGTAGGGTTTCAATCCCTATGAGTAGCAGTAGTAAAACTCGGCACTTACACAGATGTGTTGCAAAACAAGGTGACTTTAGTTACAGTGGATAAGTCCACAGTTCAACAGCTAGTAGATAACGTTTCGGTCCACATGGACCTTCATCAGATAAATGTTGTGTAGTTGAGTTGAAAGGAGAGTAGTCAAATGCTCAATGTGATAAACAATTATACGGACTGACAATGGGAAGGGGTAAGTCTTTGCTAAGGTATGTTGGCTGAAAGAAACAATCAGGAAGCGCATCAAGCATTCAACTGTATCGGCATTATTGATGCCAATACAGTTTAAAGCAATGATGAAGGAGAAAGCGTAAGCTGATGTTCTCTCTCCCATAAGTCTCCCTCTACATCTGATGCAGTGGGCACTGCATTATACTCTATGAGGCTGCATTATATTCTATGGGGGATACATCATACTCTATGGGGAATACATTATACTTTACGAGGCTGTATGATATTCTATGAGGCTGTATTAAGCTATATGGGGTTTCATTATACTATATGGAGCTGCATTATACTGAGGCTGCATAATATTCTATTGGGCTGCATTATACTCTATAGGATTGCATTTTACTCTATTAGACTTCATTAACTCTATGAGGCTGCATTATATTGAGGCTGCAGTATACTCTATGGGCTGCATATTGTACTATATGGAGGACTGTGGGGGTGCATTATACAATGTGGAGGACTATGGGAACATTATGCCATATTAATTCACAGACACCCCTCACCCAACTTGGTCCTACGTCTCAGCCATCGCTCACTCGCTGCACTCAATTGTAATTAGCTCCCTGCCCTGCCTGGATCTCTGGCAGAATGCAGGTCACTTCAGGCCTCCATGCTATGTAAGAAGGCGTGACACTGTGACATGATCGCACCATCCAGTGTCCAGTGCTGCACAAGAAGCAAGAGGAAACTGCGGCTGTGTTGTACAGGGAGCTGGGAATAGCTGAGCATAAGCATTTTTTTATATTTTGTCAATTAATGCAGAAGAGGTGTTGGCTATGGGGGACTTAACTTGGACTGGCTATGGGGACATATGTGGGGCTGGCTATGTGGGAACTATGTGGGGATGGATATTGAGGACATAGGAGGGACTGGCTATGGGGGACATAAGAGGTCCTGTCTGTGGGGAACATAAGAGGGACTGGCTGTGGGGGATATAAGAAGGGAAAACTAGAGAGCAGACATCCATGCTATAGAGTGGACGATGTAGCGGTTATAGATGATATGGCAGACAGTGTAGTGGCTGAAGCTCATTAAGGCAGACAATTTACAGGTCATATTACTATAGGAGGCTTATTTAGATCATAATAAGATCAGATATTTTTTATGCAAAGGGCATTTTAATAACACTATTATTTTTAAAAGGCACCGTGTCGGGATATGATGCAGAAGACCGTTGAAGAGTGAAGCCTACAGAAACGAGAAGCAGATGTGAAAAGTCATCATGGTAATTTTTGGTGAAAAGGGGAGTTAATTAGGTGTCCTTTTACTTTAGTCTCTGACCCATTTCTTCACTTAGGTGCTGAGTATTCATGGGAGTGGGGGGGTGCCATCTGCCTAGGGCTCCAAAATACTTTATCCTGGCCCTACAGAGAGCCCTCACTTCCATCCTTTTAAACTCCTTTGGGATGAACTAGAATGGAGATTAAAAGCAATCCCTCTAGTCCATTACCAATGTTTGACTTGAAAAGTGCTATTTTTGATAAATTGGCAAAAAAAACAAAATCACACTTCAAAACCTCATAAAAAGCCTTCCAGGAGAGTAGAAACTGTATTAATAGCAAATGGAGGACAATTACAGCCTTAATGCCTTTGGATATACATTGGGATGCTATAAAAGCATATATACATATATAGTATATATAAGTGTTAGGTGTCGAGTTCCCGCCACTGCACAGGGGGAATCTCGAACCGTTCCTGCTGCGGTCTCCCATTCTCCTCCAGCCGCAGTGGAGCCTGCTCAGTAGAGACGTCGGTCCCAGTGTCTGGCTCAAGCTGATACTGTACGGCTGGTTACTGCTGTCCTTCCAGGCTCAGCCATTGTAACCAGTACTGATCAGCGGCGAGCGGGCGTCCCTGGGACTAAGTCCTGCTTTTTTTCTTCTGAGCATGCCCAAGGGATGACCTCTCTTTAGAGGTCGGGGGTCACATGCTCAGGTCCTGTAGCAGCTCCTACTGGACCACTAGGAAGGTCCTGGAGAGCTTCCGCTATAAAAGGTTTGCATGGCCGTACAGCCATGCGCTAGTGTAAACTTATTAATGTGTGTGTGTGGATGTATGCCTGTCGATAGATGAAAGCTCCGAATCATTCCCATCCCTAATGTTGTTGCCTGCTCGCGAATAGTGGAAGCCTGACAGTGCTATCCCGCACAGCTAGCACATGATACAGCATCTGATAGCAGTGCCGTGCGCTAATAGAGCGCTTTCCTGGCCCAAGTCTGGGTGGTTAGAGGCATCCGCCACAGTGGCACTGCACACACTCTTGTGCAGTAAATTTTTAGTTCTATTAATCTCTGACACCCCAGTAACGGTGTCGAGCGCAAGAGGTCTAGAGGAACTCTTTCACTGAGTTTTGGGACAGAGATCTGTGACTCTTTGTTTGTGCTCTTTGTGCGATACCACGGCCTGTGACGCAACAGGATTCGCTTCCTTCATACTGGGTGAAGCTAACCCGTGTGTGTATCCACGTTATACGGCCATATAGTCCGTAATTACCCAGCAGCAGGTTCCATGTCTGCACGGTGGAACCCGGGCTGCGAACGCACCTTATACCATCCTTATAATTATTTGGTGCATTCTGCTAGCCCTAACATATATGTATGTATGTATGTATGTATGTATGTATATATATATATATATATATATGTATGGGTATATATATATATGTGTATGTATATATATATATATATATATATATATATATGAAAGCATTGGGACTCAGTAAGTACAATGTATATTCACAGGCATTGAAGGGGTTGTCCACTACTACTACTAATAATAATAATAATAATAATCTTTATTTTTATATAGCGCTAACATATTACGCAGCGCTTTACAGTTTGCACACATTATCATCGCTGTCCCCGATGGGGCTCACAATCTAAATTCCCTATCAGTATGTCTTTGGAACAACCCCTTCTTGATTGATTTAAATGTTTAGCCCTGATAAAATAGAAAAACCAATACTCACCTCCACTGCTGGCGCTGTTCCAGTGGTGTCAGCACTCACGGTCGCAAAGCTCTCATACTAGAGTGATCTATTTCAATTTTTATTTCAGTTAATGTTGATGATTATGGCTTTCATTCAATGAAAGCCAAAAAAGTCATTATCTCATACCTGCTTGAGGTCTAGTGTGAAGTTTCCACAATCAGTGATGGTTTGGGGAGCCATATCATCTGCTGGTATAGGTCCACTGTGTTTTATCAAGACCAAAGTTAGTGCAGCCATCTACCAGGAAATTTTAGAGCACTTCATACTTCCCTCAGGCGATAAGCTTTTTGGAGATGGAAATTTCCTTCTCCAGCAGGACCTAGCACCTGCCCAAACTGCCAATAGTACCAATACCTGGTTTAAAAATAAAAGTATCATTGTGCTTGATTGGCCAGCAAACTCGCCTGACCTTAACCCCATAGATTTAAGTTTTTCTTTTTTTAAAAATTTGCAAGAATTTCTACATTTCTGTTTTTTTTTCAGTCAAGATGGGGTGCAGAGTGTACAATAATGAGAAAAAAAGTGAACTAATTTGAATTTACCAAATGGCTGCAGAGAAACAAAGAGTGAAAAATGTAAAGGGGTCTGAATACTTTCCGCACCCACTGTATATATATATATATATATATATATATATATACACCAGCTAAAGAGCCCGGCGTTGCCTGGGCATAATAAATATCTGTGGTTAATTATAGCACTTCACTCCTCTTATTTTCCCATCATCCCTCTCATTTAGCACCTCAATTCTCTCATTTTCTCCCTCACACCTCTCATTTTCCCCCTCACTCCTCTTATTTTCCCCTTCATCCTCTCATTCCCCCCTCACTCCTCTCATTCCCCCTAACTCTTGTCATTTTGAGCTCACATCTGTCATTTTCCAATCACTCCACTATTTTCCCTCACTCCTCTCATTTTGCACTCACACTTTTTCATTTTCACCTCACACCTCTCATTTTCCCCTCAGTATATACATGTTTGTCATCTCCCATATATATAGTATGCACCTGTATGTCATCTCCTGTATATAGTATATACCTGTATGTCATCTCTCCTGTATATAGTATATACCTGATTTTCATCTCCCCTGTAAATAGTATATACCTGCTGTATGTCATCTCCTCCTGTATATTGTATATACCTATGTGTCATCTCCTCCTGTATATAGTATATACCTGTATGTCATCTCTTCTGTATATAGTATATACCTGTATGTCATCTCCTCCTATATATAGTATATACCTGTATGTCATTTCCTCCTATATATACAGTAGTATATACCTGTATGTCATCTCCTCCTGTATATAGTATATACCTGTGTGTCATCTGCTCCTGTATATAGTATATACCTGTATGTCATCTCCCCTGTATATAGTACTGTATATATCTGCTGTATGTCATCTCCTCCTCTATATACCTATGTGTCATCTCCCCTTTTATATAGTATATAACTGTATGTCATCTCCTCCTGTATATAGTATATACGTGTGTCATCTCCTCCTGTATATTGTATATACCTATATGTCATCTCCTCCTATATATAGTGTATACCTGTATGTAATTTCCTCCTATATATACAGTAGTATATACCTGTATGTCATCTCCTCCTGTATATAGTATATACCTGTGTGTCATCTGCTCCTGTATATAGTAACATAGTTATTAAGGTTGAAGGAAGACTTTAAGTCCATCTAGTTCAACCCATAGCCTAACCTAACATGCATTAACAAGTTGATCCAGAGGAAGGCAAAAAAAACCCCATGTGGCAAATAGTAAGCTCCACTTTGGGGAAAAAAATTCCTTCCCGACTCCACATACGGCAATCAGACTAGTTCCCTGGATTAACACCCTATCAAGGAATCTAGTATATATACCCTGTAACATTATACTTTTCCAGAAAGGTATCCAGTCGCCTCTAAAATTTAAATAATGAATCACTCATTACAACATCATACGGCAGAGAGTTCCATTGTCTCACTGCTCTTACAGTAAAGAATCTGCGTCTGTTATTATGCCTAAACCTTCTTTCCTCCAGACGTAGTGGATGCCCCCTTGTCCCTGTCTCAGGTCTATGATTAAAAAGATCAACAGAAAGGTCTTTGTACTGTCCCCTCATATATTTATACATTAAAATAAGATCACCCCTTAGTCTTTGTTTTTCCAAACTAAATAGCCCCAAATGTAATAACTAGGGTTGAGCGACTTTTACTTTTTTAAAGTCGAGTCGGGTTTCGCATATGACCTCGAGCCTGGGAAAATATTCAGAAAAGTTCCCACGCTTGAGGTCATATGAGGACATCCAGCAGAGGGCGCATCACCGCGAATGAAGGTAACTGCAGGTCATTGACCTACTTTTCATTCATTTGCTGGGGTTTTACTGGCATGAGCACAGCTGCATTAGCAGAGCTCCTGGCTGTAAAATAATTTAACCCCTTCAGATGGATTTACATTGCGGGACATGACAGATCATCGGAAGGTATGGGATATTGTTGGTTTATTATTTTTAATTTGTTACAGGTTGAGGGTCTTCAGGTGGATTGAGAGTGGAATAAAATATTACAACAACCTGTGTGTTTATTTCATTAAAATACTTTGCAATATTGTGTGTGTGTGTTTTTAATCATTGCATACTATTGGATTAATAATGGATAGGTGTCATAATTGACGCCTCTCCGTTATTAATCTTGCTTAATGTCACCTTACAATAGCAAGGTGACATTAACCCTTCATTACCCCATATCCCACCGCTACACGGGAGTGGGAAGAGAGTGGCCAAGTGCCAGAATAGGCGCATCTTCCAGATGTGCCTTTTCTGGGGTGGCTGGGGGCAGATGTTTTAAGCCAGGGGGGGCCAATAACCGTGGACCCTCTCTAGGCTATTAATATCTGCCCTCAGTCACTGGCTTTACCACTCTGGTGGAGAAAATTGCGCGGGAGCCCACGCCAATTTTTTCCGCGATTTAACCCTTAAATTTAATAGCTACAGCGCCCAAATTTTGCACATACACACTACTAACATTAGTAGTGTGTAATATGCAAAGAAAATGGGAATATGACATGGTTTACTGTAGGTAAACATGTCTCATATCATGTCGGGTTTAGGAAGGAGAAATGAAAAGCCGGCAATTTAATTACCGGCTTTTCTGCTATATCGCGCTGAAGTAAATATAAATATATATACCGTATTTTCCGGCGTATAAGACGACTGGGCCTATAAGATGACCCCCAACTTTTCCAGTTAAAATATAAAATCTTCTCAAAAGTTGGGGGTTGTCTTATATGCCGGGTGTCGTCTTATAGGGTGGGTGCGGAGCAATCTGCGGTCGACGTATATAGTGGGGGGGAGTGGTCCCAATGACGAGGTGAGGGAGCGCCTCACCAGGAAGGTGTAAGTGAAGCAAACTGTCAGCGTCTGGGATGCCAGGGTTATTCAAAAAAGAGAGAGAGCGGTGCTGTGCCTAGAAAAACACTCCTCTTTCACTCATCTGGCTCGCCCTTGTATCCTATTATCTCCTTCTCTGCCTCTGCTTCACTTACACCTTCCCGGTGAGGTGCCCCCTCACCTCGTCATTGGGGTCGCTCCCCCCACAATATGCGGCGACTGCAAATTACTCCGCACCTGCCCTATAAGACGACACCTACCGTATAAGACGATACCCGACTTTTGAGAAGATTTTCAGGGGTTAAAAAGTAGTCTTATACGCCAGAAAATACAGTATATATATATATATATATATATATATATATATATAAATGTGTGTCTTAATGACATATAAAAATGGCGCTGAACGCATCATACGAAACCCGACTTTGGTGTGAAGATCGCTGACCGCATGTCCGATCCCACACAAGGATCGGGTTTCATGAAAGTCGGCGACTTTTGAAATTGTCCGATCCGTTTTGCTCAACCCTAGTAATAACCTATCTTGGTATTGCAGACCCCCCAGTCCTATAATAACCTTGGTCGTTCTTCTCTGCACCCGCTCTAGTTCAGCTATGTCTTTCTTATGCACCAGAGACCAGAACTGTGCACAGTATTCTAAGTGTGGTCGAACTAATGACTCGTATAGAGGTAAAATTATGTTCTCCTCATGAACATCTATGCCTCTTTTAATGCATCCCATTATTTTATTTGCCTTTGTAGCAGCTGCCTGACACTGGCCATTGAATATGAGTTTGTCATCCACCCATACACCCAGGTCTTTTTCATTGACGGTTTTGCCCAGAGTTTTGGAATTAAGCACATAGTTATTCATAGTAACATAGTAACATAGTTAGTAAGGCCGAAAAAAGACATTTGTCCATCCAGTTCAGCCTATATTCCATCATAATAAATACCCAGATCTACGTCCTTCTACAGAACCTAATAATTGTATGATACAATATTGTTCTGCTCCAGGAAGACATCCAGGCCTCTCTTGAACCCCTCGACTGAGTTCGCCATCACCACCTCCTCAGGCAAGCAATTCCAGATTCTCACTGCCCTAACAGTAAAGAATCCTCTTCTATGTTGGTGGAAAAACCTTCTCTCCTCCAGACGCAAAGAATGCCCCCTTGTGCCCGTCACCTTCCTTGGTATAAACAGATCCTCAGCGAGATATTTGTATTGTCCCCTTATATACTTATACATGGTTATTAGATCGCCCCTCAGTCGTCTTTTTTCTAGACTAAATAATCCTAATTTCGCTAATCTATCTGGGTATTGTAGTTCTCCCATCCCCTTTATTAATTTTGTTGCCCTCCTTTGTACTCTCTCTAGTTCCATTATATCCTTCCTGAGCACCGGTGCCCAAAACTGGACACAGTACTCCATGTGCGGTCTAACTAGGGATTTGTACAGAGGCAGTATAATGCTCTCATCATGTGTATCCAGACCTCTTTTAATGCACCCCATGATCCTGTTTGCCTTGGCAGCTGCTGCCTGGCACTGGCTGCTCCAGGTAAGTTTATCATTAACTAGGATCCCCAAGTCCTTCTCCCTGTCAGATTTACCCAGTGGTTTCCCATTCAGTGTGTAATGGTGACATTGATTCCTTCTTCCCATGTGTATAACCTTACATTTATCATTGTTAAACCTCATCTGCCACCTTTCAGCCCAAGTTTCCAACTTATCCAGATCCATCTGTAGCAGAATACTATCTTCTATTGTATTAACTGCTTTACATAGTTTTGTATCATCTGCAAATATCGATATTTTACTGTGTAAACCTTCTACCAGATCATTAATGAATATGTTGAAGAGAACAGGTCCCAATACTGACCCCTGCGGTACCCCACTGGTCACAGCGACCCAGTTAGAGACTATACCATTTATAACCACCCTCTGCTTTCTATCACTAAGCCAATTACTAACCCATTTACACACATTTTCCCCCAGACCACGCATTCTCATTTTGTGTACCAACCTCTTGTGCGGCACGGTATCAAACGCTTTGGAAAAATCGAGATATACCACGTCCAATGACTCACCGTGGTCCAGTCTATAGCTTACCTCTTCATAAAAACTGATTAGATTGGTTTGACAGGAGCGATTTCTCATAAACCCATGCTGATATGGAGTTAAACAGTTATTCTCATTGAGATAATCCAGAATAACATCCCTCAGAAACCCTTCAAATATTTTACCAACAATAGAGGTTAGACTTACTGGCCTATAATTTCCAGGTTCACTTTTAGAGCCCTTTTTGAATATTGGCACCACATTTGCTATGCGCCAGTCCTGCGGAACAGACCCTGTCGCTATAGAGTCACTAAAAATAAGAAATAATGGTTTATCTATTACATTACTTAGTTCTCTTAGTACTCGTGGGTGTATGCCATCCGGACCCGGAGATTTATCTATTTTAATCTTATTTAGCACCTCTTCTTGGGTTAGATTGGTGACCCTTAATATAGGGTTTTCATTTTTTCTTGGGATTTCACCTAGCATTTCATTTTCCACCGTGAATACCGTGGAGAAGAAGGTGTTTAATATGTTAGCTTTTTCCTCGTCATCTACAACCATTCTTTCCTCACTATTTTTTAAGGGGCCTACATTTTCAGTTTTTATTCTTTTACTATTGATATAGTTGAAGAACAGTTTGGGATTAGTTTTACTCTCCTTAGCAATGTGCTTCTCTGTTTCCTTTTTGGCAGCTTTAATTAGTTTTTTAGATAAAGTATTTTTCTCCCTATAGTTTTTTAGAGCTTCAATGGTGCCATCCTGCTTTAGTAGTGCAAATGCTTTCTTTTTACTGTTAATTGCCTGTCTTACTTCTTTGTTTAGCCACATTGGGTTTTTCCTATTTCTAGTCCTTTTATTCCCACAAGGTATAAACCGCTTACACTGCCTATTTAGGATGTTCTTAAACATTTCCCATTTATTATCTGTATTCTCATTTCTGAGGATATTGTCCCAGTCTACCAGATTAAGGGCATCTCTAAGCTGTTCAAACTTTGCCTTCCTAAAGTTCAATGTTTTTGTGACTCCCTGACAAGTCCCCCTAGTGAAAGATAGGTGAAACTGCACAATATTGTGGTCGCTATTTCCTAAATGCCCAACCACCTGCAGATTTGTTATTCTGTCAGGTCTATTAGATAGTATTAGGTCTAAAAGTGCTGCTCCTCTGGTTGGATTCTGCACCAATTGTGAAAGATAATTTTTCTTGGTTATTAGCAGAAACCTGTTGCCTTTATGGGTTTCACAGGTTTCTGTTTCCCAGTTAATATCCGGGTAGTTAAAGTCCCCCATAACCAGGACCTCATTATGGGTTGCAGCTTAATCTATCTGCTTTAGAAGTAGACTTTCCATGCTTTCTGTTATATTTGGGGGTTTGTAACAGACCCCAATGAGAATTTTGTTACCATTTTTCCCTCCATGAATTTCAACCCATATGGACTCGACATCCTCATTCCCTTCGCTAATATCCTCCCTTAAAGTGGACTTTAGACAAGATTTTACATAGAGACAAACCCCTCCTCCTCTCCGATTTTTACGATCCTTTCTAAACAGACTGTAACCCTGTAAGTTAACTGCCCAGTCATAGCTTTCATCTAACCATGTCTCGGTTATTCCCACTATGTCAAAGTTACCTGTAGATATTTCTGCTTCTAGTTCTTCCATCTTGTTTGTCAGGCTTCTGGCGTTTGCGAGCATGCAGTTTAGAGGATTTTGTTTTGTTCCAATCTCCTCACTGTGGATTGTTTTAGAAATGTTCTTACCTCCCTTCTGAGTATGTTTTCCTGGGTCGTCTTTGTTCGAGTCTAATGTTTTTCTTCCCGTCCCCTCTTCTTCTAGTTTAACGCCCTCCTGATGAGTGTAGCGAGTCTTCTGGCGAATGTGTGTTTCCCAGGTTTGTTGAGGTGTAGTCCGTCTCTGGCGAGGAGTCCATCATACCAGTAATTCACACCGTGGTCCAGGAATCCAAATCCTTGTTGTCTGCACCATCGTCTTAGCCAGTTGTTTGCATCAAGGATCCTGTTCCATCTCCTGGTGCCATGCCCGTCTACTGGAAGGATAGAAGAAAAAACTACCTGTGCATCCAGTTCCTTTACTTTCTTCCCCAACTCTTCAAAGTCCTTGCAGATTGTCGGTAGGTCCTTCCTTGCCGTGTCATTGGTGCCAACATGTATCAGAAGAAATGGGTGGACGTCCTTGGAGCTGAAGAGCTTTGGTATCCTATCGGTCACATCCTTGATCATCGCACCTGGAAGGCAGCATACTTCTCTTGCAGTTATGTCCGGTCTGCAGATGGCTGCTTCGGTGCCTCTCAGTAGTGAGTCTCCCACCACCACCACTCTTCGTTGCTTCTTGGCTGTACTTTTTGCTGTCACTTGTTGCTGTGTGCCCTTTTCTTTTTTGCTTGCTGGTATTGCAAGTATTGGTATTCATGGTATTGGTATTCATCTCATTACTTCTACCCAAGTGCATGACCTTACATTTATCCCCATTAAAGCTCATTTGCCATTTATCAGCCCAAGCTTCTAGTTTACATAAATCATCCTGTAATAGTATATACCTGTGTGTCTTCTCCCCTGTGTAATGATCTGGTGGCCTAGGAGCAGCATGAGACGTACTCTGGAGAAGGTGGTACCTGTACTGACCGCAAACCCTGAACTTAGCAGCGCAACTAGAAGTAGCTGTGGGGGGTACCTAACACTCCCTAGACCTCTCGACACAGCCTAAGAACTAACTTCCCCTAAAGACAGAAACAGGAAACCTATCTTGCCTCAGAGAAAATCCCCAAAGGATAGACAGCCCCCACAAATATTGACTGTGAGAGGAGAGGGAAATAACATACGCAGACATGAAATCAGGATTTAGCATAGGAGGCCACACTAGCTAAAAAGAAAGAATAGAACAGAGTACTATGCGGTCAGTATTAAAACACTAGAAAATATCCAACACAGAAAATACAAATCACCACATCTGACTAAAGACATGGAGGGTATATCTGCATCTCCAGAGACACAGCTTGGCTGCAAAAAATCCTTCACAGACAAAGCTGGACAAGACAAAACATGAAAAATGCACAGAACTATAAGGTCCACAGCAGGTGGACAGCAAAAACAAAGCCAGAACTTATCTTTGTTGAAATGAACAGCAGAACAAGAGAGACCAGGTATGGATGTGAATCCTCCAAAAACAATGGACAGCTGGCACTGACTAAAGGATCAAGCAAGGCTATATAGCCCAGCCCAAATTGCAAAAAATAGATACACCTGATAAATGCTGCGATCCAACTACAGCAGCACTACCACTCATAACCACCGGAGGGAGCCCAAGATAAGATTTCACAACAGTACCCCCCCTTGAGGAGGGGTCACCGAACCCTCACCAGAGCCCCCAGGCCGATCAGGGTGAGCCAAATGAAAGGCACGAACCAAATCTTCAGCATGAACATTGGAGGCAACAACCCAAGAATTTTCCTCCTGGCCATAACCCTTCCATTTGACCAGATACTGAAGCTTCCGCCTCGAAAAACGAGAATCCAAAATCTTCTCAACCACATACTCCAACTCCCCATCAATCAACACCAGGGCCGGAGGATCAACAGAGGGAACAACGGGCACCACATACTTCCGCAACAAAGATCTATGGAACACATTATGGATGGAAAAAGAGGCTGGAAGGGCCAAACGAAAAGACACTGGATTGATAATCTCAGAAATCCTATAAGGACCAATAAACCGAGGCTTGAACTTAGGGGAAGAAACCTTCATAGGAACATGACGGGAAGACAACCAGACCAAAACGCTGAGCCTCCTCCTGAGACAACACCAAATTGTCCACCACATGAGCCCAAATCTGCTGCAGCCTGTCAACCACAGAATCCACACCAGGACAATCAGAAAGCTCAACCTGCCCTGAAGAAAAACGAGGATGAAAACCAAAATTACAAAAAAAAGGTAAAACCAAGGTAGCAGAACTAGCCTGATTATTAAAGGCAAACTCGGCCAATGGCAAGAAAGCCACCCAATCATCCTGATCAGCAGACACAAAGCATCTCAAATAGGTCTCCAAAGTCTGATTAGTTCGCTCGGTCTGGCCATTTGTCTGAGGATGAAATGCGGAAGAAAAAGACAAATCAATGCCCAGCCTAGCACAAAAGGCCCGCCAAAACCTAGAAACAAACTGGGAACCTCTATCGGACACAATATTTTCCGGAATGCCATGCAAATGAACCACATGTTGAAAAAACAACGGAACCAAATCAGAAGAGGAAGGCAATTTAGGCAAAGGTACCAAATGAACCATCTTAGAAAACCGGTCACAAACCACCCAGATAACCGACATCCTCTGGGAAACCGGAAGATCTGAAATAAAATCCATAGAAATATGCGTCCAAGGTCTCTCAGGGACCGGCAAAGGCAGAAGCAACCCACTAGCGCAGGAACAGCAAGGCTTAGAACGCGCGCAAATCCCACAGGACTGCACAAAAGAATGCACATCCCACGACAAAGAAGGCCACCAAAAGGACCTACCAACCAAATCTCTGGTACCAAAAATCCCAGGATGGCCAGCCAACACAGAACAATGAACCTCAGAAATCACTTTACTAGTCCATCTATCAGGAACAAACAGTTTCCCCACTGGACAGCGGTCAGGTTTATTAGCCTGAAATTCCTGAAGAACCCGTCGTAAATCAGGGGAGATGGCAGAAAGAACCACCCCTTCCTTCAGAATGCCGACCTGCTCAACAACCCCAGGGGAATCAGGAACAAAACTCCTAGAGAGAACATCCGCCTTAACATTCTTAGTACCAGGAAGGTACGAGACCACAAAATGGGAGAAAAACAGGGACCATCTAGCCTGTCTAGGATTCAATCGTTTGGCAGACTCGAGGTAAATCAGATTCTTATGATCGGTCAGGACCACAATACGGTGCTTGGCCCCCTCAAGCCAATGACGCCACTCCTCAAATGCCCACTTCATAGCCAACAACTCCCGATTGCCGACATCATAATTGCGTTCCGCAGGCGAAAACTTCCGAGAAAAGAAGGCACACGGTTTCATCAAGGAACCATCAAAATTCCTCTGAGACAAAACGGGCCCTGCCCCAATCTCAGACGCGTCAACCTCAACCTGAAATGGAAGAGAAACATCCGGCTGACGCAACACAGGGGCAGAAGTAAATCGGCGTTTAAGCTCCTGAAAGGCAGAAACAGCCGCAGAGGACCAATTCGTCACATCAGCGCCTTTCTTTGTCAAATCGGTCAGAGGTTTAACCACAATGGAGAAGTTGGCAATGAAACGACGATAAAAATTAGCAAAGCCCAAGAATTTCTGAAGGCTCTTCACAGATGTGGGCTGAATCCAATTATGAATGGCCTGAACCTTAACCGGATCAATTTCTATAGATGAGGGAGAAAAAATGAAGCCCAAAAAAGAAACCTTCTGCACTCCAAAGAGGCACTTTGACCCCTTCACAACCAAAGCATTATTACGGAGGATCTGAAATACCATCCTGACCTGTTTCACATGAGACTCCCAGTCATTGGAAAAAATCAAAATATCATCCAAATATACAACCATGAATTTATCAAGATAACTCAGAAAGATATCATGCATGAAGGACTGGAACACAGATGGGGCATTAGAGAGTCCGAATGGCATCACAAGGTATTCAAAATGACCTTCGGGCGTATTAAATGCAGTTTTCCATTCGTCACCCTGTTTAATACGAATAAGATTATATGCCCCTCGAAGGTCAATCTTAGTAAACCAGCTAGCCCCCTTAATCGTAGCAAACAAATCAGTAAGCAAAGGCAAAGTGTATTGAAATCTGACCGTGATCTTATTCAAGAGGTGATAATCAATACACGGTCTCAAGGAGCCATCCTTCTTGGCAACAAAAAAAAACCTGCTCCCAATGGTGAAAAAGATGGCCGAATATGCCCTTTCTCCAAAGACTCCTTAATATAGCTCCGCATGGCGGCATGTTCTGGCACAGACAGGTTGAAAAGTCGACCCTTAGGGAACTTACAACCTGGAATCAAGTCAATAGCACAATCATAGTCCCTATGTGGTGGAAGGGAACTGGATTTGGGCTCATCGAATACATCCTGGAAATCTGACAAAAACTCAGGAATTTCAGAAGAGGGGGAAAAGGAAAATGACATCAAAGGAACGTGACCATGAACCCCCTGACAACCCCAACTAGTCACAGACATAGATTTCCAATCTAACACTGGATTATGTAGCTGTAACCATGGAAAACCCAGCACAATATCATCATGCAAATTATGCAACACCAGAAAACGACAATCTTCCTGATGGGATGGCGCCATGCGCATGGTCAGCTGTGTCCAAAACTGAGGTTTATTTTTAGCCAACGGTGTAGCATCAATGCCCCTTAAAGGAATGGGGTTCTGCAAAGGCTGCAAGGGGAAACCACAACATCTGGCAAATTCTAAGTCCATTAAGTTCAGAGCGGCGCCTGAATCCACAAATGCCATGACAGAAAATGACGATAATGAGCAGATCAAGGTCACAGATAATAGAAATTTAGGTTGTACAGTACTGATGGTAACAGAACTAGCGATTCTCTTTGTACGCTTAGGGCAATCAGAAATAACATGAGCAAAATCGCCGCAGTAAAAACACAACCTATTCTGACGCCTAAATCCTTGTCGTTCAGCTCTAGAAAAAATCCTATCACACTGCATAGGCTCAGGGCTCCGCTCGGAGGACAACGCCACAGTGGGCACAACTCTGCGCTCGCGCAAGCGCCGATCAATCTGAATGGCCAGAGACATAGAATCACTCAGACCAGCAGGCGTGGGGAACCCCACCATAACATCTTTAACAGATTCAGAAAGACCCTTTCTGAAAATTGCCGCCAAGGCATCCTCATTCCATTTAGTCAGTACAGACCATTTTCTAAATTTCTGGCAATACGATTCTGCCGCTTCTTGACCCTGACACAGGGCCAATAAGATCTTCTCAGCTTGATCCATAGAATTAGGCTCATCATACAATAACCCCAATGCTTGAAAGAAAGAATCAACATTAAGCAAAGCAGGATTGCCGGATTCCAGGGAAAATGCCCAATCCTGTGGGTCACCACGCAGCAGAGATATGATGATTTTAACCTGCTGAATGGGATCACCAGAAGACCGGGGTCTCAATGCAAAAAACAGTTTACAGTTATTTTTGAAACTCAAAAATTTGGATCTGTCACCAAAAAATAAGTCAGGAGTGGGAATCTTAGATTCTAAGGCAGGAGTCTGAATAATATAATCTGAAATACCCTGTACCCTAGCAGCAAGCTGATCCACCTGAGAAACCAACTCCTGAACATCCATGTCATTACTAGGTTCCGTAGCCACCCAGAGATTAAGAGGGAGGAACAGACCAAACAGGCTAAGGAAAAAAATGGCTCAAAACCTTTTCTCCCTTCTTCTGAGATGCAATTAACTCATTGTGGGCCAGATGTACTGTTATGATCTGGTGGCCTAGGAGCAGCATGAGACGTACTCTGGAGAAGGTGGTACCTGTACTGACCGCAAACCCTGAACTTAGCAGCGCAACTAGAAGTAGCCGTGGGGGGTACCTAACACTCCCTAGACCCCTCGACACACCCTAAGAACTAACTTCCCCTAAAGACAGAAACAGGAAACCTATCTTGCCTCAGAGAAAATCCCCAAAGGATAGACAGCCCCCCACAAATATTGACTGTGAGAGGAGAGGGAAATAACACACGCAGACATGAAATCAGGATTTAGCATAGGAGGCCACACTAGCTAAAAAGAAAGAATAGAACAGAGTACTATGCGGTCAGTATTAAAACACTAGAAAATATCCAACACAGAAAATACAAATCACCACATCTGACTAAAGACATGGAGGGTATATCTGCATCTCCAGAGACAGAGCTTGGCTGCAAAAAATCCTTCACAGACAAAGCTGGACAAGACAAAACATGAAAAATGCACAGAACTATAAGGTCCACAGCAGGTGGACAGCAAAAACAAAGCCAGAACTTATCTTTGTTGAAATGAACAGCAGAACAAGAGAGACCAGGTATGGATGTGAATCCTCCAAAAACAATGGACAACTGGCACTGACTAAAGGATCAAGCAAGGCTATATAGCCCAGCCCAAATTGCAAAAAATAGATACACCTGATAAATGCTGTGATCCAACTACCGCAGCACTACCACTCATAACCACCGGAGGGAGCCCAAGAGCAGAATTCACAACACCCCTGTATATAGTATGTACCTGTATGTCATCTCCCCCTGTATTAGACCTCATTCACATGTTATTTGGTCAGTATTTTTACCTCAGTATTTGTAAGCTAAATTGGCAGCCTGATAAATCACCAGCCAACAGAAAGCCCTACCCCTGGCAGTATACATTAGCTCATACGTACACATAATAGACAGGTCATGTGACTGACAGCTGCCGTATTTCCTATATGGTACAGATGTTGCTCTTGTAGTTTGTCTGCTTATTAATCAGATTTTTATTTTTGAAGGATAATACCAGACTTGTGTGTGTTTTAGGGCGAGTTTGTGTCAAGTTGTGTGTGTTGAGTTGCGTCTGGCGACATGCATGTAGCGACTTTTGTGAGATGAGTTTTGTGTGGCGACATGCGTGTACCAACTTTTTGTGTGTCGAGTTGCATGTGACAGGTTAGTGTAGCAAGTTGTGTGCAGCAAGTTTTGCGCATGGCGAGTTTTGCACGCAGCGAGGTTTATGTGTGGTGCGTTTTGAGTATGTGCAAGTTTTGTGTGAGGCAACTTTTGCAGGTGTTGCAACTTTTGTGCATGTGGCAATTTTTCTGTGTGTGCAAGTTTTGCGTGTGGTGAGTTTTCCATGAGGTGAGTATTGCACGTATGGCAAGTTTTGCGTGAGCCTAGTTTTGCATGTGGCGAGTTTTGCATGTGGCGAATTTTGCGCATGGCGAGTTTTGAGTGGTGACTTTTGTGTTTCGACTTTTATGTGGCGAGGTTGGTGTATGTGTGATGAAATGTGTGCTGAGGGTGGCATACGTGTTCAAGCATGTGGTAGTGTGTGGCGCATTTTGTGTGTGTGTTCATATCCCCATGTGTGGTGAGTATCCCATGTCAGGGCCCTACCTTAGCAACTGTACAGTATATACTCTTTGGCACCATCGCGCTCATTCTTTAAGTCCCCCTTGTTCACATCTGGCAGCTGTCAATTTGCCTCCAACACTTTTCCTTTCACTTTTTCCCCATTGTGTAGATAGGGGCAAAATTGTTTGGTGAATTGGAAAGCGCGGGGTTAAAATTTCGCCTCACAACATAGCCTATGATGCTCTCGGGGACCAGACGTGTGACTGTGCAAAATTTTGTGGCTGTAGCTGCGACGATGCTGATGCCAATCCCGGAATACACACACACACACACACACACATTCAGCTTTATATAATACTAGCTGAAGAGCCCGGCGTTGCCTGGGCATAGTAAATATCTGTGGTTAGTTATAGCACCTCACTTCTCTTATTTTCCCATCACGCCTCTCATTTTCCCAATCACATCTTTCATTTTCCCCCTCACATCTCTCATTTTCTCCCTCACACCTCTCATTTTCTCCCTCACTCCTCTCATTCCCCCCTAACACTTGTCATTTCAACCTCACATCTGTCATTTTCTGATCACTCCACTATTTTTCCTCACTCCTCTCATTTTGCACTCACACCTTTTCATTTTCACCTCAGACCTCTCATTTTCACCTCATCACCTCAGTATATACATGTTTGTCATCTCCCTTATATATTGTATACATCTGTATGTCATCTCCTGTATATAGTATATACCTGTATGTCATCTCCCCTGTATATAGTATATACCTGCTGTGTGTCATCTCCCCTATATATAGTATATACCTGAATGTCATCTCCTTCTATATAAAGTATATACCTGTATGTCATCTCCTCCTGTATATAGTATATACATGTGTGTCATCTCCCCTGTATATAGTATATATCTGAGTGTCATCTCCTCCTGCATATAGTATATACCTGCATGTCATCTTCTATATATAGCATATACCTGTATGTCATCTCCTCCTGTATATAGTATATACCTGTATGTCATCTCCTCCTTTATATATATGTACCTATATGTCATCTCCTCCTCTATATAGTATATACCTGTGTGTCATCTCTCCTGTATATAGTATATATCTGTGTGTCATCTCCCCTGTATATAGTATATACCTGTGTGTCATCTCCTCCTGTATTAGACCTCGTTCACATGTTATTTGCTCAGTATTTTTACCTCAGTATTTGTAAGCTAAATTGGCAGCCTGATAAATCCCCAGCCAACAGGAAGGCCTCCCCCTGGCAGTATATATTAGCTCACACATACACATAATAGACAGGTCATGTGACTGACAGCTGCCGTATTTCCTATATGGTGCAATTGTTGTAGTTTGTCTGCTTATTAATCAGATTTTTATTTTTGAAGAATAATACCAGACTTGTGTGTGTTTTAGGGCGAGTTTAGTTTGTCAAGTTGTGTGTGTTGAGTTGCGTGTGGCGACATGCATGTAGCGACTTTTGTGAGATGAGTTCTGTGTAGCAACATGCGTGTAGCAACTTTTTGTGTGTCGAGTTGCATGTGACAGGTTAGTGTAGCAAGTTGTGTGCAGCAAGTTTTGCGCATGGCGAGTTTTGCGCGTTGCGAGTATTATGTGTGGTGCCTTTTGAGTATGTGCAAGTTTTGTGTGAGGCAACTTTTGCATGTGTTGCAACTTTTGTGCATGTGGCAATTTTTCCGCGTGTGCAAGTTTTGCGTGTGGCGAGTTTTTCATGAGGAGAATTTTGCACTTGTGGCGAGTTTTGCAAGAGCCTAGTTTTTGCATGTGGCGAGTTCTGCGCGTGGCGAGTTTTGAGTGGCGACTTTTGTGTTTTGACTTTTATGTGGCGAGGTTGGTGTATTTGTGGTGAAATGTGTGCTGAGGGTAATATGTGTTCAAGCACGTGGTAGTGTGTGGCGCATTTTGTGTGTGTTCATATCCCCGTGTGTGGTGAGTATCCCATGTCGAGGCCCCACCTTAGCAACTGTACGGTATATACTCTTTGGCGCCATCGCTCTCATTCTTTAAGTCCCCCTTGTTCACATCTGGCAGCTGTCAATTTGCCTCCTACACTTTTCCTTTCATTTTTTCCCATTATGTAGATAGGGGCAAAATTGTTTGATGAATTGGAAAGCGCGGGGTTAAAATTACACCTCACAACATAGCCTATGACGCTCTCGGGGTCCAGACGTGTGACTGTGCAAAATTTTGTTGCTGTAGCTGCGACGCCTCCAACACTTTTCCTTTCACTTTTTCCCCATTATGTAGATAGGGGCAAAATTGTTTGGTGAATTGGAACGCGCGGGGTTAAAATTTCACCTCACAACATAGCCTGTGACGCTCTCAGGGTCCAGACGTGTGACTGTGCAAAATTTTGTTTCTGTAGCTGCGACGCCTCCAACACTTTTCCTTTCACTTTTTTCCCCATTATGTAGATAGGGGCAAAATTGTTTGGTGAATTGGAACGCGCGGGGTTAAAATTTCACCTCACAATATAGCCTATGACGCTCTCGGGGTCCAGTCGTGTGACTGTGCAAAATTTTGTGGCTGTAGCTGCGACGGTGCAGATGCCAATCCCGGACATACATACACACATACACACACACACACATACACACATTCAGCTTTATATAGTAGATGTATATATATAAATATATATATATATATATATATTTATTTATTTATAGTGAAGGAAATAAATATTTGATCTTTTGCTGATTTTGTAAGTTTTCCCATGGACAAAGACATGAACAGTCTGTAATTTTAAGGATAGGTTACTTTTAACATTAAGAGATATAATATCAAAAATAAAATCTAGAATATCCCATTGTATAAATGTTATAATTTTATTTGCATTTTGCAAATTTATTTTGCATTTGCAATGAGAAATAGGTATTTAAAATGATAGACTATTCATGTTTTTGTCAGTGGGCAAACTTACAAAATCAGCAAAGGATCAAATACTTATTTCTCCCACTGTATATATTATTTTTCTTCAATAATTCCAGTCCAATGTAACAGTATAATTTTTCTACCAGGATGGACATTTCTTTTATGTCAAGCAAGAAAAAGAGATAAAACACAATTGGCAGACATCATGTCTAAGCTGAATGAATCCTCAGGAGTATGTTTCAGATGCCCTGCAGATTTGGCTTATGCAGCAATCTGATATAGTGAACTAAGAATTATATCAATTAAGGTAATACAAAGAAATCAATGTGTAGTCAGTCTGCTAACTGTAAGATATGCTTTTATCTTAGAAATGTCCTGAATGTATGAGAAAAAATATAAGATTTAAATTATGTATGTTTTCAGTTTAAAAACATTATTTTTTACATAGTGGAAGGCAATCTTTTGTAACGCCCTGAAAAAGGTCAAAATTACTACATGAATAAAAGTCACAGTCACCGCATCACAAATTACATACAGAAAATATGTATGATTCCAAATTTAACTTGGCGAAATTAGTTTTATACACTGCTAAAAAAAATAAAGGGAACACTAAAATACCACATGCTAGATATCACGGAACGAAATATATCAGTTGAAAATCTTTGTTCATTACATAGTGAAATGTGTTGAGAGCAATAAAACGTAAACATGATCAATGTAAATCAAAATGAATATCCCATGGAGGTCTGTATTTGGAATTATACTCAAAATTAAAGTGGAAATTCAAATTGCAGGCTGATCCAACTTCAGTGGAAATGCCTCAAGACAAGGAAGTGATGCTCAGTGTGTGTGGCCTTCACGCGCCTGTATGACCTCCCTACAATGCATGAGCATGCTCCTGATAAGGCGGCGGATGGTCTCCCTAGGGATCTCCTCCCAAACTTGGACTAAAGCATCAACCAACTCCTGGACAGTCGGTGGTGCAACGTGATGTTGGTGGTGTGAGACATGATATCCCAGATGTGTTCAATCGGATTCAGTTCTGGTGAATGGGCTAGCCAGTCCATAGCATTAACCCCTTAATCCCATATGACGTACTATCCCGTCAAGGTGACCTTTGACTTAATTCCCAGTGACGGGATAGTACGTCAAACGCGATCGGCCGCGCTCTCGGAGGGAGCGCGGCCGATCGCGACCGGATGTTAGCTGCCTATCGCAGCTGACATCCGGCACTATGTGCCAGGAGAGGTCACGGACTGCCCCGGCACATTAACCCCTGGTACACCGCGATCAAACATGATTGCGGTGTGCCGACGGTATAGGGAAGCATCGTGCAGGGAGGGGGCTCCCTGCGGGCTTCCCTGAGTCTCCCGCAGCAACGCGGTGATCGCGTTGCTGCGAGGGTCTCTTACCTCTCCTCCCTGCAGCAGGCCCGGATCCAAAATGGCCGTGGCATCCGGGTCCTGCATTGAGGGAGGTGGCTTACCAAGTGCCTGCTCAGACCGGATGCTTGGTAAGCCTGCAGTACTGTAAGTCAGATCGCTGATCTGCAGAGTGCTGTGAAAACTGTCAGATCAGCGATATCTGATGTCCCTTCCTGGGACAAAGTAAAAAAAAAAATTTCCACATGTATAAAAAAAAAAAAAATTCCTAAATAAAGAAAAAAAAATTATTCCCATAAATACATTTCTTTATCTAAATAACAAAAAACAAACAATAAAAGTACACATATTTAGCATCGCCGCGTCCGTAACGACCCAATCTATAAAACTGTCCCACTAATTAACCCCTTCAGTAAACACCGTAAGAAAAAAAAAACGAGGCAAAAAACAACACTTTATTATCATACCGCCCCACAAAAAGTGGAATGACACGCCATCAAAAGACAGATATAAATAACCATGGCACCCGTGAAAACGTCATTTTGTCCCGCAAAAAACGAGCCACCATACAGCATCATCAGCAAAACAATAAAAAAGTTATAGTCCTGAGAATAAAGCGATGCCAAAATAATTATTTTTTCTATAAAATAGTTTTTATCGTATAAAAGCGCCAAAACATAAAAAAAGATATAAATGAGGTATCGCTGTAATCATACTGACCCAAAGAATAAAACTGCTTTATCAACTTTACCAAACGCGGAATGGTATAAACGCCTCCCCCAAAAGAAATTCATGAATAGCTGGTTTTTGATCATTCTGCCTCACAAAAATCTGAATAAAATCGATCCAAAAATGTCACGTGCCCGAAAATGTTAACAATAAAAACGTCAACTCGTCCCGCAAAAAACAAGACCTCACATGACTCTGTGGACTCAAATATGGAAAAATTATAGCTCTCAAAATGTGGTAACGCAAAAAATATTTTTGCAATAAAAAGCGTCTTTCAGTGTGTGATGGCTGCCAATCATAAAAATCCGCTAAAAAACCCGCTATAAAAATAAATCAAACCCCACCTTCATCACCCCCTTAGTTAGGGAAAAACTAAAAAATTAAAAAAATGTATTTATTTCAATTTTCCCATCAGGGTTTGGGCTAGGGTTAGGGTTAGGGCTAGGGTTAGGGTTAGGGCTAGGGTTAGTGTTAGGGCTAGGGTTAGGGCTAGGGTTAGGGCTAGGGCTAGGGCTAGGGTTAGGGCTAGGGTTAGGGTCGGGGCTAGGGTTAAGGCTACAGTTAGGGCTGGGGCTAAAGTTAGGGTTAGGATTACATTTACGGTTGGGAATAGGGTTGGGATTAGGGTTAGGGGTGTGTCTGGGTTAGAGGTGTGGTTAGGGTTACCATTGGGATTAGGGTTAGGGGTGTGTTTGGATTAGGGTTTCAGTTAGAATTAGGGGGTTTCCACTGTTTAGGCACATCAGGGGCTCTCCAAACGCAACATGGCGTCCAATCTCAATTCCAGCCAATTCTGCGTTGAAAAAGTAAAACAGTGCTCCTTCCCTTCTGAGCTCTCCCGTGTGCCCAAACAGGGGTTTACCCCAACATATGGGGTATCAGCGTACTCAGGACAAATTGGTCAACAACTTTTGGGGTCCAATTTCTCCTGTTACACTTGGGAAAATACAAAACTGAGGGCTAAAAAATAATTTTTGTGGGAAAAAAAAGATTTTTTATTTTCACGGCTCTGCGTTATAAACTGTAGTGAAACACTTGGGTGTTCAAAGTTCTCACAACACATCTAGATAAGTTCCTTGGGGGGTCTAGTTTCCAATATAGAGTCACTTGTGGGGGATTTCTACTGTTTAGGTACATTAGGGGCTCTGCAAACGCAATGTGACGCCTGCAGACCATTCCATCTAAGTCTGCATTCCAAATGATGCTTCTTCCCTTCCGGGCCCTCCCATGTGCCCAGAAGGTGGTCCCCCCCACATATGGGGTATCAGCATACTCAGGACAAATTGGACAACAACTTTTGTGGTCCAATTTCTCCTTTTAACCTCGGGAAAATACAAAACTGGGGGCTAAAATATCATTTTTGTTTGAAAAAATTGTGGTTTTATTTTTATGGCTCTGCATTATAAACTTCTGTGAAGCCCTTGATAGGTCAAAGTGCTCACCACACATCTAGATGAGTTCCTTAGGGGGTCTACTTAGGACGTACTCAGGACAAATTGTACAATAATTTTTGCGGTCCAATTTCTTCTCTTACCTTTGGGAAAATAAAAAAATTGGGGGTAAAAAGATAATTTTTGCAAAAAAATATGATTTTTTTTTTTTACGGTTCTGCATTATAAACTTCTGTGAAGCACTTGGTGGGTCAAAGTGCTCACCACACCTCTAGATAAGTTCCTTAGGGGGTCTACTTTCCAAAATGGTGTCACTTGTGGGGGGGTTTCAATGTTTAGGCACATCAGTGGCTCTCCAAACGCAACATGGTGTCCCATCTCAATTCCTGTCAATTTTGCATTGAAAAGTCAAACGGCGCTCCTTCCCTTCCGAGCTCTCCCATGCGGCCAAACAGTGGTTTACCCCCACATATGGGGTATCGGCGTACTCAGGACAAATTGTACAACAACATTTGGGGTCCATTTTCTCCTGTTACCCTTGGTAAAATAAAACAAATTGGAGCTGAATACATTTTTTGTGAAAAAAAGTTAAATGTTCATTTTTATTTAAACATTCTTGAATGTGGTTTTGGGCACCTTGAGGGGTGCAGTTTTTAGAATGGTGTCACACTGGGTTATTTTCTATCATATAGACCCCTCAAAATGACTTCAAATGAGATGTGGTCACTAAAAATAAATGATGTTGTAAAAATGAGAAATTGCTGGTCAATTTTTAACCCTCATAACTCCCTAACAAAAAAAAAATGTTGGTTCCAAAATTGTGCTGATGTAAAGTAGACATGTGGGAAATGTTACTTATTAAGTATTTTGTTTGACATATCTCTGTGATTTAATTGCATAAAAAATCAAAGTTGGAAAATTGCGAAATTTTCAAAATTTTCATTTTTTGACAAATAAACGCAGATAATATCAAAGAAATTTTACCACTGTCATGAAGTACAATATGTCACGAGTAGTGTTGAGCATTCCGATACCGCAAGTATCGGGTATCGGCCGATATTTGCGGTATCGGAATTCCGATACTGAATTCCGATACTTCCCGCGTATCGGATACCGGAATCGGAAGTTCCCAGAATTCAAATTGAACGCAGCAGCCAATGAGGAATGAATGAAAGTGTGGGCACATCCTGTTTAGCATGGTGGGCATGTAAGTACTGGCAAGGCTTGGATTGGCTGCTGAAATGATGTCACTCTGCACTATAAAAAAGCGCTGCCGCCATTTTGCGCTCACTCTGCTGTGATTTCAGTTAGGGACATGACGCTGTGTTCTAACTGAGGGCCAGTTGAGCTAGCTAATTGCTTTATTTTCCTTTCCAAAGGCTAATTTAGCAAAACGCTGTGTGTTCTTCACTGTTCACCTTGCTCTTGCCTTGCAGCGCTGTTTTAACAGCGTTCTGCAAGGTCTCTGTGTGTGTGTGTGTGCAGCTCACTCTGTAGTCTGTGTGCAGCCATATACCCGGTTGTATTCAGCTCAGGGGGGGTTCACACTGCCTCACACAGTTGTTCTTTTTTGCTCTTAGTGCAGCCTGCTGCACATTTTTTCTCAAATTTCCTATTAGTGTTTTTCCACCAGTCTCCAGCTCTATTGTGGAAAAACACTACATAGGATAACCTAGAGGGGGGTTTTTGGGCCTTGCAGCGCCGTTTACGGCTGTCTGCACGGTCTCCGTGTGAGCCCAGCTCGCCCTGTAGTCTGTGTGCAGCCATAGCCGGTTGGATTCAGCTCAGGGTTCGTTACTGGCTCATACCTTGAGAAAAATTTTCCTTTTTTTCAAATAGTGCAGCCTGTTTAAAATTTGAAAAAAAAAATTCCTATTAGTGTCTTTCCACTCGTATCCAGCTAAATAGTGGAAAAACACTATATAGGATAACCTAGAGGAGGGTTTTTTGGCCTTGCAGCGCCGTTTACGGCTGTCTGCACGGTCTCCGTGTGAGCCCAGCTCGCCCTGTAGTCTGTGTGCAGCCATAGCCGGTTGGATTCAGCTCAGGGTTCGTTACTGGCTCATACCTTGAGAAAAATTTTCCTTTTTTTCAAATAGTGCAGCCTGTTTAAAATTTGAAAAAAAAAATTCCTATTAGTGTCTTTCCACTCGTATCCAGCTAAATAGTGGAAAAACACTATATAGGATAACCTAGAGGAGGGTTTTTTGGCCTTGCAGCGCCGTTTACGGCTGTCTGCACGGTCTCCGTGTGAGCCCAGCTCGCCCTGTAGTCTGTGTGCAGCCATAGCCGGTTGGATTCAGCTCAGGGTTCGTTACTGGCTCATACCTTGAGAAAAATTTTCCTTTTTTTCAAATAGTGCAGCCTGTTTAAAATTTGAAAAAAAAAATTCCTATTAGTGTCTTTCCACTCGTATCCAGCTAAATAGTGGAAAAACACTATATAGGATAACCTAGAGGAGGGTTTTTTGGCCTTGCAGCGCCGTTTACGGCTGTCTGCACGGTCTCCGTGTGAGCCCAGCTCGCCCTGTAGTCTGTGTGCAGCCATAGCCGGTTGGATTCAGCTCAGGGTTCGTTACTGGCTCATACCTTGAGAAAAATTTTCCTTTTTTTCAAATAGTGCAGCCTGTTTAAAATTTGAAAAAAAAAATTCCTATTAGTGTCTTTCCACTCGTATCCAGCTAAATAGTGGAAAAACACTATATAGGATAACCTAGAGGAGGGTTTTTTGGCCTTGCAGCGCCGTTTACGGCTGTCTGCACGGTCTCCGTGTGAGCCCAGCTCGCCCTGTAGTCTGTGTGCAGCCATAGCCGGTTGGATTCAGCTCAGGGTGCGTTACTGCCTCATACCTTGAAAAACAATTTCCTTTTTTTCAAATAGTGCAGCCAGTTTAAAATTTGAAAAAAAAAATTCCTATTAGTGTCTTTCCACTTGTATCCAGCTAAATAGTGGAAAAACACTATATAGGATAACCTAGAGGAGGGTTTCTTGGCCTTGCAGCGCCGTTTACGGCTGTCTGCACGGTCTCCGTGTGATTTAAACTAGCTCTGTAGCCCGATCTGCACCAAAAAAAAGGTTAAGTTCACCAAACACAACTTACACTTGTGTAGGCCACATTTGAAAAATAATAAAGTTTAGTCCACAATTTACAACATTAGTGTTTCTTACACCTGTTAGGAGGAGCATTACAGGAATAAGCACACTAAGGCCTTAGTACTTTTCTGCTTATCTTTATCTGTCAACCAAGATGAAGAGGGCAGGGAGTAAGGCACGTGGGCGTGGGCGCGGAGCAGGGAGAGGAGCAGGGAGAGGACGTGGTGATTCTGTGCCTGCTGCGGGCGCCGGTGACTCGTCGTCACTCAGTTTCAGCAGGGAACAGTCCTTCATGCGCAGCTTTGTCGGAGAGCGCCGTGCACCGCTGCTGCGTGAAGACCAAATTGAAGCCGTTGTCGGGTGGATGGCAGCTAACGCCTCGGCATCGACTTCAGTTAGTGCCACATCCTCTCAGGCACAGAGCACTGGAGAGCAGCCATCTGTCTCTTCACCACCTGCCAAATTGGCCAGGCAGTCAGAGAGCCCAGGACAGGAGCCGTCTCTACTTCTGTTCTCTGAATCTCTTGGCTTGGAAACAGGGGGCCAGCCAAGCAGCATTGGAGAAATGGAAGAAGAGGCAGTGTGCAGTGATGCCCAAAAGCTTTATCTCTCTGACTCTGAAGAGGCAGGTGGGCCAGTGCCTCCGGTGACCACAGCGCAGTACGCATCTGATGATGAAACTCAGGTGCCGCTTTCTCGTGCGTACTGTGCTGCTGAGACTACCCAGGAGGAGCAGTTGGTGGCAGAGGGTAGTGGAGATGATGAGGTCCTTGACCCATCGTGGCGTGAGGAACAGGAAGGTGGTGGGAGCAGCTCAGAGGAAGAGCTTCCTCTTACGGGCCAAAGAGGGAGAGGGAGGGGGAAGACTGCGGAGCCTGTAGCCTCCACTTTGGCACCCGTTAGGAGCCTGTCTCTTTCCAAAGCCAAAAAGGGCGCTCCCAAGACTTGCAGTGCCTGGTCCTTTTTTGACACAGTTGCAGATGACATTTGTTTTGTCAAATGCAAGCTGTGTCATCATAAAGTAAAAAGAGGGAAAAATGTCAGCAACCTCAATACCACAAATATGTGGAAACATGTGCGGACCAGGCACGCGGTGGAGTTACAGAAACACACTGAAGATGTAGGCCAACCAACAGCGGCAGCTACCACCTCTTCAGCTCGTGTTGCCTCTTCCTCCAGCTCACGCACAGCTGGTTTGGCTTCCTCCCAGAGACCTTGTGTAATTCCACCCACAGCACCACCTTCCCAGTCATCCTCACACTCCCAGTCTACTCTACAGCCATCGGTAGTACAGGCATGGGAGAAAAGGCGGGCATTCTCGGCCAACCACCCCCGAGCACAGGCTCTGAATGCAGGCATTGCCAAACTGTTGTCCCTGGAAATGCTCTCGTTCAGGCTGGTGGAGACTGACAGCTTCCGTGACTTGATGGCATTGGCAGTCCCACAGTACAAGGTGCCCAGCCGCTTTTACTTCAGCAGGCAGGCTGTCCCTGCCCTGCACAGGCATGTTGAGGCAAACATAAAACATGCGCTACTGAACGCCGTCAGTAGCAAGGTCCACCTCACCACCGATGCGTGGACCAGTCAGCATGGACAGGGGCGATATGTTTCCCTCACTGCCCATTGGGTTAATGTTGTTGAGCCAGGTACAGATCGTGCGAGTGGCGCAGGACGTGTCCTGCCCACTCCAAGGATTGCAGGAATCCAGTCTGTACGCATCGACTCCTCCTCTTACACCAGTTCCTCTGATTCCTCTCTGCAGGATCCGTCACAGTCCACCCCCACATGGACCCGTGAACGTTTACCTATGACCGACATGAGCACAGCCGTGGCCAAACGTCAGCAGGCCGTCTTGAAACTAGTTTCATTGGGGCATCGAAGCCACACAGCGCAGGAGCTCTGGAATGCCATAAAGCAGGAGAGCGATGTGTGGTTACTGCCAGCGAATCTCCAGCCAGGCATGGTAGTGTGTGACAATGGCCGAAATCTGGTGGCAGCTTTGGCCCTTGGCAACCTCACTCACATCCCATGTCTGGCACATGTGCTCAATTTGGTTGTGCAGAGTTTTCTGAGGGACTATCCGGATCTTGATGCCCTGCTGCACAAGGTCCGCCTAGAGTGTGCTCACTTGCGGCGTTCCAGCTTGGCCAGATCCCGCATTGCTGCTCTGCAGCGCCGATTCCGCCTTCCGGAACACCGCATCATATGTGACCTACCTACCCGGTGGAATTCCACGTTACATATGTTGGAGCGGTTGTGTGAGCAGCAGCAAGCAGTTATGGAGTACCAGCTGCATCAGGCGCAAAGAAGTCGCAGTCAGCGCCGATCAGACTTCACAACCACAGAGTGGGCCACTATGAAGGACGTCTGCCAGGTTTTGCGTCCTTTTGATTATTCCACGCGGATGGCAAGTGCAGATGATGCACTAGTCAGCATGACTGTCCCCCTTATCTGCCTGCTTCAGCAAACTTTGCAAGGGTTAAGGGATGATGTGGTGGAAGAGGTGGAGGATGAGGAGTCACCTTTTCCATCAGCTTCTGGAGAGTCAGCGCCACGTGGTTCCTCACAAAGGGGTACGCAGGGGCCAATTTGTGAGGAGGATGAGGAGGAGTCAATGGAGGAGGAAGAGCTCCGTCCAGAGGAGGGAGCGACACAATTGTCCAGTGGTCAGTGTGTACAGCGAGGGTGGGGTGATGACGAGCGGGCAGAGATCATGTCTCAAGCAGGGGACAGCGTTTCTGGGCCGGTTGGCACTCTGCAGCACATGGTGGATTTCATGCTGCAGTGCCTGAGAAACGACCGCCGCATCGACCACATTCTCAACATGCCTGATTATTGGGTGTTCACCCTCCTCGATCCTCGCTACCGGGACAACGTCCAAAACCTCATCCCTGCGTTGACCCGGGAGCGTAAATTGCGGGAGTACCACGACACACTGGTGAATTCCATCATCTTCTCCTGTCCAACTGAGAGGAGTGCTGCTAGTGCTTTACAAAGCAGCTCAGTGCGTCGAGGCAGTGGGGGAGGCTCTGCCCAAAGAGGGAGCAGAAGCAGTGCCTCTGCCCAAGGCAAGCCCAGTATGGCACAACTCTGGCACACTTTTGTGTGCCCGCCCCAAATGTCTACACCATCACCGGCGGCTCCAGTCAGCAGGAGGCAACGGTTCCGTCAGATGGTGACAGACTACATGGCTTGCCCTCTTACTGTACTCCCAGACGGCTCTTCCCCGTTCAAGTTTTGGGTCTCTAAGCTGGATACATGGCCAGAGCTAAGCCAGTATGCATTGGAGGTGCTGGCTTGCCCTGCGGCTAGTGTCTTATCGGAACGTGTCTTTAGTGCCGCAGGTGGTGTACTAACAGACCGTCGCATGCGACTATCCTCCGATAACGTTGACCGGCTTACTTTCCTGAAAATGAACCAGGCCTGGATCTCGCAGGAATTTGCCACTCCTCTGCCTGATTAAGTAATTGGGTGTCATCCAGGTCTCCTGCTGTGTTCATCTTTCTACCACCTGAACTGCTATTCCTGGGCTCCAACACCGCCAGTTGCGGCTCAGAAGTGCAGGCTGCACAGTAAAAACATACGACCCAGTGTTATTGGGTTTCAGTAACGTCAGCTGATCCCCAGCTGTGTAGCCGGCAATGTGTCCTGCGACCGCCACGCTGGCACAACAACCTAAATGTAAGGGAACCTGTCCCCCCCCCCCCCCGTCGTTTGTTACTGAAAGAGCCATCTTGTGCAGCAGTAATGCTGCACAAGGAAAAGGTAGCTCTTTTTTTTTAGCTCTTTGCACACGCAGAACTTAACACTTATAAAATGTGTTCACTGATACCGTTATACCGTCCCGGAGCTGGGACTTTCCTTCGTAATGTGACGCAGCACAGCCGTCATTCCTACCCCCTTGGTGCCATGCGCTGCCTCCTCAGCGTTGTTTTAAGCTGTCACGGAGCCTGCGCTGTTCTGTTATCCCTTGGGCATGCCCTATTTGCGCTGCCTGTCTTCTGACATAATTTGGTGTCAGGCTGGCTGCGCCTGTGCGGCCGCGCTGCCCGAGATCCCGCCTCGCAGTGTCTTCTGATTGAGTCACACTGCGGGCCTGGGATCCATGGGCATGCGCAGTGCATATCTTCCCCTCGGGCTCTCGCTCATTTCCCTCCGCCTTCTTTAGACTGTGCGCCGTCAGCTGATCCCTAGCATGCCACGGCCGTGACACCGCACAGTCTGAAGAAGAGGGAAGGAGGGGAGTGAGAGTCGAGGTTATGCACTGTGCATGCCCATGGTTCCAAGGCCCGCAGTGGGATTACGTTAGATGAGACTGCGAGGTGGGATCTGGAGCAGCGTGGACGCACAGGCACTGACAGCCTGACACCAAATTATGTCAGAAGACAGGCAGCGCTAATTGGGCATGGCCAAGGGCTAACAGAACAGCGCAGGCTCCGTGGCAGCTTAAAACAACGCTGAGGAGGCAGCGCACGGCATCAAGGGGATAGGAATGACAGCTGTGCTGTGTCCCATTACGAAGGAAATTCGCACCTCCGGAACGGTTTAACGGTATAAAGGGACACATTTTTAGTGTTTACTTCGGTGTTTGCAAGGAGCATAATTAAAAGAGCAACCTTTTCCTTTTGCATCCTTAGTGCTGCACAACATGGCTCTTTCAGCTACAAACGTCTTGGGGGGGGGGGTTAAAGGTTTCCTTTCAACTTGCTCCAATCAGGCTTCGGCCTACACTCTGTTCCTCTGCTCCTCCTGCTGTCCCTGGGCTCTAACACCGCCAGTTGGTGCCTGGAAGTGCTGTGTGCACAGTCAACAGTCGCTCCTCTGTTATTGGGGTTCAGTAACGTCAGCTGATCCCCAGCTGTGTGTGCGGCAATACCTCCAATCTGCTCCTCCTGCTGTCCCTGGGCTCTAACACCGCCAGTTGGTGCCTGGAAGTGCTGTGTGCACAGTCAACAGTCGCTCCTCTGTTATTGGGGTTCAGTAACGTCAGCTGATCCCCAGCTGTGTATCCGGCAACGTGTCATGCGACCGCCACGCTGGCACAACTAAAATGTAAGGGGACCTGTCCCCCCCCCCCCCTAGGCGTTTGTTACTGAAAGAGCCACCATGTGCAGCACTAATACTGCACAAGGGAAAGGTCGCTCTTGAAATTATGCTCCTTGCAAACGCTGAACTACACACTCATGTAATGTGTCCCCTCACACCGTCCAACCGTCCCGGAGGTGGGACTTTCCTTTGTAATGTGACACAGCACAGCCGTCATTGCTACCCCCTTGGCACCGTGCGCTGCCTCCTTAGCGTTGTTTGATTCCGTCATGGACCCTGCGCTGTTATGTTATCCCTTGGCCATGCACAGTTTGCGCTGCCCGTCCTCTGACATCATTTGTTGTCGTCCTGGCTGCGCCTGTGCGTCCACGCTGCCCGAAATCACACCTCGCAGTGTCGTCTAATGTGATCCCACAGTGGGCCTGGTATCCATGGCCATGCGCAGTGCATATACTAGCCTCTCACTCCCCTTCTTCACGCTTCTTCAGACTAGGCGGCGTCAGCTGATCCCTAATAGCATGCCACGGCCGTGACGCCGCACAGTCTGAAGAAGCAGGAAGGAGGTGAGTGAGAGGCGATGATATGCACTGCGCATGCCCATGGATCCCTGGCCCGCAGTGGGACTACATTAGATGACACTGCAAGGTTGGATCTCGGGCAGCTTGGACGCACAGGCACTGCCAGCCTGACACCTACATGATGTCAGAAGACGGGCACCGCTAACTGTGCATGGCCAAGGGATAACATTACAGTGCGGGCTCCGTGACAGAACCAAACAACGGTGAGGAGGTGGTGCCCGGCACCAAGGGGGTTGGAATGACGGCTGTGCTGTGTCACATTACAAAGGAAAGTCCCACTTCCGGGATGGTTTGACGGTGTGAGGGGACACATTATATGAGTGTGTACTTCAGCGTTTGCAAGGAGCATAATTTTCGGAGCCACCATTTTCCATGTGCAGTATTACTGCTGTACAAGATGGCTCTTTCAGCAACAAATGCCTGGGGGGGGGGGTTAAAGGTTCCCTTTCAACTTGCTCCACTGCAGGCTTCGGCCTACACTCTGCTCCTCTTTGATTCCCTGGGTTTCAACACTGTCAGTTGCCACCTGGAAGTGTTGTCTACACAGAAAAAAACACTAGGTGATGTGTCAGTGGGGTTCAGCACCGCCAGCTGTTCCCCTGCTGTGTAGTCGGCAACGTGTCCAGCACAAGCCACGCTGGCACAACAGAACAAAAGCTGCCACCAGTGCAGGCTTCGGCCTACACTCTGCTCCTCTCCTCCTCCTGCTGACCCTGGGCTCAAACACCGCTAGTTTTTGCCCGGAAGTGCTAGCTGCACAGAGAAAAACACCAGCCAATGTGTTAGTGGGGTTCAGCAACGCCAGCTGTTCCCCTGCTGTGTAGCCGGCAACGTGACCTGCAAACGCCATGCAGGCACAGGAACTGAAATTAAAAGGGAACCTGGCCCCACCCCCCCAGGTGTTTCTATGTATAACAGCCACCTAGTACAGCAGTACTGCTGCATTTGTACAAGGTGGCTGACTTTTTCTCCTTGCCCACGTGGAACTCAACACGTACAAAATGTGTCTCATTGAGACCATTCCACTGTCCCTGAGGTGTGACTTTCCTTTGTAATGATACGCAGCACCCCCCTTGGTAGCGTTTCCCGTCTTTTGTCATCATGGTTAGCTGGCTGCGCCTGTGCATCCGCCCTGCTAGAAACAACGCCCCTCGTTGTCATATTTATTTTGTCAGCGAGGGTGTGGTTTATGGGCACGAGCAGTGCATATGTTCGCCTGTCTTAACTCATCTCCTTCCGCCTTCTTCAGACTGTGCGGCCTCCTGGCCGTGGTAGGCGATAAGGGATCAGCTGAGGCCGCCCAGTCTGGAGCAGGTGTAAGGACATGTGTAAGCGGCCAACCTATTTACTGCACAAGGCCACGAATCCCAGCCACGCAGTGTGATTTTTTGAAAACACACTGTGGGTCTGGGATTCATGTCCATCGCTAACCGCAACGGCCGACATGAAATGAGGTCAGAAGACAGGAAGCGCTCACAGCGCATGGCCAAGGGATCACAATAGCGCAGACTCCTGTACAGCAAATAAGAACGCTCAGGAATCTGCGCCCAGTACCTAGGTGCAAATTTTGACACCTGTGCTGCGTCTCGTTAAAAAGACAAGTCACGCCTCCACAACTGTTTGACAGTATAATGGGCTAAATAGTGTACGTGTTTTAGTCAGCGTGTGCAAGGAGCAAAACAAATAGAGCAACCTTTTACTTGTGCAGCATTAATGCTGCACAAGGTGTGGCTCTTGTACCTTGCAACACCTGAGGGGGGGGTTAAAGGTAACCTTTGAAATTGGTTCAACTAGGCTTCGGCCTACACTCTGCTCCTCTACTCCTCCTGCTGACCCTGGGCTCAAACACCGCTAGTTTTTGCCCGGAAATGCTAGCTGCACAGAGAAAAACACCAGCCAATGTGTTAGTGGGGTTCAGCACCGCCAGCTGTTCCCCTGCTGTGTAGTCGGCAACGTGTCCAGCACAAGCCACGCTGGCACAACCGACCAAAAGCTGCCACCAGTGCAGGCTTCGGCCTACACTTTGCTCCTCTCCTCCTCCTGCTGACCCTGGGCTCAAACAACGCCAGTTTCTGCCCGGACATGCTAGCTGCACAGAGAAAAACACCAGCCAATGTGTTAGTGGGGTTCAGCACCGCCTGCTGTTCCCCCGCTGTGTAGCCGGCATCGTGTCCAGCACAAGCCACGCTGGCACAACCGACCAAAAGCTGCCACCAGTGCAGGCTTCGGCCTACACTTTGCTCCTCTCCTCCTCCTCCTGCTGACCCTGGGCTCTAACACCGCTAGTTTTTGCCCGGACATGCAATCTGCACAGAGAAAAACACCAGTCAATGTGTCAGTGGGGTTCAGCAACGCCAGCTGTTCCCCTGCTGTGTAGCTTGCAACGTGACCTGCAAACGCCACGCAGGCACATGAACTGAAATTGAAGGGAGCCTGCCCCCCACCCACAGGTGTTTCTATGTATATCAGCCACCTTGTACAGCAGTACTGCTGCATTTGTACGAGGTGGCTGACTGTTTCTCCTTGCCCACGTGGAACTCAACACGTACAAAATGTGTCTCATTAGAGACCATTACAATGTCCCTGAGGTGTGACTTTCCTTTGTAATGACACGCAGCACCACCCTTGTTAGCGCTGCCCGTCTTTTGACATCATTGGTTAGCTGGCTGCGCCTGTGCATCTCCCCTGCTCGAAACAACGGCCCTCGGTGTCTTATTTTTTTGGACAGCGAGGGTGTGATTGATGGGCATGTGCAGTGCATATGTTTGCCTGTGTTCACTCATCTCCTTCCGCCTTCTTCAGACTGGGTGTCCTCATGGCCGCGGCAGGCGATAAGGGATCAGATGAGGCCGCCCAGTCTGAAGCAGGTGTAAGGACATGTGTGAGCGGCAAACATATTTAGTGCACCAGGGCACGAATCCCAGCACCGCAGTGTGATTTTTTAAAAACACACTGTGGGTCTGGGATTCATGTCCATCGCTAACCGCAACGGCCGACATGAAATGAGGTCAGAAGACAGGAAGCGCTCACAGCGCATGGCCAAGGGATCACAATAGCGCAGACTCCTGTACAGCAAATAAGAACGCTCAGGAATCTGCGCCCAGTACCTAGGTGCAAATTTTGACACCTGTGCTGCGTCTCGTTAAAAAGACAAGTCACGCCTCCACAACTGTTTGACAGTATAATGGGCTAAATAGTGTACGTGTTTTAGTCAGCGTGTGCAAGGAGCAAAACAAATAGAGCAACCTTTTACTTGTGCAGCATTAATGCTGCACAAGGTGTGGCTCTTGTACCTTGCAACACCTGAGGGGGGGGTTAAAGGTAACCTTTGAAATTGGTTCAACTAGGCTTCGGCCTACACTCTGCTCCTCTACTCCTCCTGCTGACCCTGGGCTCAAACACCGCTAGTTTTTGCCCGGAAATGCTAGCTGCACAGAGAAAAACACCAGCCAATGTGTTAGTGGGGTTCAGCACCGCCAGCTGTTCCCCTGCTGTGTAGTCGGCAACGTGTCCAGCACAAGCCACGCTGGCACAACCGACCAAAAGCTGCCACCAGTGCAGGCTTCGGCCTACACTTTGCTCCTCTCCTCCTCCTGCTGACCCTGGGCTCAAACAACGCCAGTTTCTGCCCGGACATGCTAGCTGCACAGAGAAAAACACCAGCCAATGTGTTAGTGGGGTTCAGCACCGCCTGCTGTTCCCCCGCTGTGTAGCCGGCATCGTGTCCAGCACAAGCCACGCTGGCACAACCGACCAAAAGCTGCCACCAGTGCAGGCTTCGGCCTACACTTTGCTCCTCTCCTCCTCCTCCTGCTGACCCTGGGCTCTAACACCGCTAGTTTTTGCCCGGACATGCAATCTGCACAGAGAAAAACACCAGTCAATGTGTCAGTGGGGTTCAGCAACGCCAGCTGTTCCCCTGCTGTGTAGCTTGCAACGTGACCTGCAAACGCCACGCAGGCACATGAACTGAAATTGAAGGGAGCCTGCCCCCCACCCACAGGTGTTTCTATGTATATCAGCCACCTTGTACAGCAGTACTGCTGCATTTGTACGAGGTGGCTGACTGTTTCTCCTTGCCCACGTGGAACTCAACACGTACAAAATGTGTCTCATTAGAGACCATTACAATGTCCCTGAGGTGTGACTTTCCTTTGTAATGACACGCAGCACCACCCTTGTTAGCGCTGCCCGTCTTTTGACATCATTGGTTAGCTGGCTGCGCCTGTGCATCTCCCCTGCTCGAAACAACGGCCCTCGGTGTCTTATTTTTTTGGACAGCGAGGGTGTGATTGATGGGCATGTGCAGTGCATATGTTTGCCTGTGTTCACTCATCTCCTTCCGCCTTCTTCAGACTGGGTGTCCTCATGGCCGCGGCAGGCGATAAGGGATCAGATGAGGCCGCCCAGTCTGAAGCAGGTGTAAGGACATGTGTGAGCGGCAAACATATTTAGTGCACCAGGGCACGAATCCCAGCACCGCAGTGTGATTTTTTAAAAACACACTGTGGGTCTGGGATTCATGTCCATCGCTAACCGCAACGGCCGACATGAAATGAGGTCAGAAGACAGGAAGCGCTCACAGCGCATGGCCAAGGGATCACAATAGCGCAGACTCCTGTACAGCAAATAAGAACGCTCAGGAATCTGCGCCCAGTACCTAGGTGCAAATTTTGACACCTGTGCTGCGTCTCGTTAAAAAGACAAGTCACGCCTCCACAACTGTTTGACAGTATAATGGGCTAAATAGTGTACGTGTTTTAGTCAGCGTGTGCAAGGAGCAAAACAAATAGAGCAACCTTTTACTTGTGCAGCATTAATGCTGCACAAGGTGTGGCTCTTGTACCTTGCAACACCTGAGGGGGGGGTTAAAGGTAACCTTTGAAATTGGTTCAACTAGGCTTCGGCCTACACTCTGCTCCTCTACTCCTCCTGCTGACCCTGGGCTCAAACACCGCTAGTTTTTGCCCGGAAATGCTAGCTGCACAGAGAAAAACACCAGCCAATGTGTTAGTGGGGTTCAGCACCGCCAGCTGTTCCCCTGCTGTGTAGTCGGCAACGTGTCCAGCACAAGCCACGCTGGCACAACCGACCAAAAGCTGCCACCAGTGCAGGCTTCGGCCTACACTTTGCTCCTCTCCTCCTCCTGCTGACCCTGGGCTCAAACAACGCCAGTTTCTGCCCGGACATGCTAGCTGCACAGAGAAAAACACCAGCCAATGTGTTAGTGGGGTTCAGCAACGCCAGCTGTTCCCCTGCTGTGTAGCTTGCAACGTGACCTGCAAACGCCACGCAGGCACATGAACTGAAATTGAAGGGAGCCTGCCCCCCACCCACAGGTGTTTCTATGTATATCAGCCACCTTGTACAGCAGTACTGCTGCATTTGTACGAGGTGGCTGACTTTTTCTCCTTGCCCACGTGGAACTCAACACGTACAAAATGTGTCTCATTAGAGACCATTACAATGTCCCTGAGGTGTGACTTTCCTTTGTAATGACACGCAGCACCCCCATTGTTAGCGCTGCCCGTCTCCTGACATCATTGGTTGGCTGGCTGTGCCTGTGCGTCCCCCCTGCCCGACACAACGCCCCCCGTTGTCTCATATATTTTGACTGCGAGGGTGTGATTGATGGGCACGAGCAGTGCATATGTTCCCCTGTTTTCACTCCCCTCCTTCCGCCTTCTTCTGACTGTGCGGCCTCATGGCCGCGGCATGCGATAAGGGATCAGCTGAGGCCGCCCAGTCTGAAGCAGGTGTAAGGACATGTGTGAGCGGCGATCATATTTACTGCAAAAGGCCACGAATCCCAGCACCGCAGTGTGACTTTAGGAAAAGCCACTGTGGGTCTGGGATTTATGGCCATCGTTAACCGCACCGGCCAACATGAAATGAGGTCATGAGACGGCCTGCACTAACAGGGTATTGCCAAGGGATAACACAAGAGCGCAGACTCCTGTACAGCAAATAACAACGCTCAGGAATCTGCGCCCAGTACCTAGGTGCAAATTTTGACACCTGTGCTGCGTCTCGTTAAAAAGACAAGTCACGCCTCCACAACTGTTTGACAGTATAATGGGCTAAATAGTGTACGTGTTTAATTCAGCGTGTGCAAGGAGCAAAATTAAATAGAGCAACCTTTGACTTGTGCATCATTAATGCTGTTCAAGGTGTGGCTCTTGTACCTTGCAACACCTGAGGGGGGGGTTAAAGGTAACCTTTGAAATTGGTTCAACTAGGCTTCGGCCTACACTCTGCTCCTCTACTCCTCCTGCTGACCCTGGGCTCAAACAACGCCAGTTTCTGCCCGGAAATGCTAGCTGCACAGAGAAAAACACCAGCCAATGTGTTAGTGGGGTTCAGCACCGCCAGCTGTTCCCCTGCTGTGTAGTCGGCAACGTGTCCAGCACAAGCCACGCTGGCACAACAGAACAAAAGCTGCCACCAGTGCAGGCTGCGGCCTACACTTTGCTCCTCTCCTCCTCCTCCTGCTGACCCTGGGCTCTAACACCGCTAGTTTTTGCCCGGACATGCAATGTGCACAGAGAAAAACACCAGTCAATGTGTCAGTGGGGTTCAGCAACGCCAGCTGTTCCCCTGCTGTGTAGCTTGCAACGTGACCTGCAAACGCCACGCAGGCACATGAACTGAAATTGAAGGGAGCCTGCCCCCCACCCACAGGTGTTTCTATGTATAACAGCCACCTTGTACAGCAGTACTGCTGCATTTGTACAAGGTGGCTGACTTTTTCTCCTTGCACACGTGGAACTCAACAAGTACAAAATGTGTCTCATTACAGACCATTACAATGTCCCTGAGGTGTGACTTTCCTTTTTAATGACACGCAGCACCCCCATTGTTAGCGCTGCCCGTCTCCTGACATCATTGGTTGGCTGGCTGTGCCTGTGCGTCCCCCCTGTCCGACACAACGCCCCCCGTTGTCTCATATATTTTGACTGCGAGGGTGTGATTGATGGGCACGAGCAGTGCATATGTTCCCCTGTTTTCACTCCCCTCCTTCCGCCTTCTTCTGACTGTGCGGCCTCATGGCCGCGGCATGCGATAAGGGATCAGCTGAGGCCGCCCAGTCTGAAGCAGGTGTAAGGACATGTGTGAGCGGCGAACATATTTACTGCACAAGGCCACGAATCCCAGCACCGCAGTGTGACTTTAGGAAAAGCCACTATGGGTCTGGGATTTATGGCCATCGTTAACCGCACCGGCCAACATGAAATGAGGTCATGAGACGGCCTGCACTAACAGGGTATTGCCAAGGGATAACACAATAGCGCAGACTCCTGTACAGCAAATAACAACGCTCAGGAATCTGCGCCCAGTACCTAGGTGCAAATTTTGACACCTGTGCTGCGTCTCGTTAAAAAGACAAGTCACGCCTCCACAACTGTTTGACAGTATAATGGGCTAAATAGTGTACGTGTTTAATTCAGCGTGTGCAAGGAGCAAAATTAAATAGAGCAACCTTTGACTTGTGCATCATTAATGCTGTTCAAGGTGTGGCTCTTGTACCTTGCAACACCTGAGGGGGGGGGTTAAAGGTAACCTTTGAAATTGGTTCAACTAGGCTTCGGCCTACACTCTGCTCCTCTACTCCTCCTGCTGACCCTGGGCTCAAACACCGCTAGTTTTTGCCCGGAAATGCTAGCTGCACAGAGAAAAACACCAGCCAATGTGTTAGTGGGGTTCAGCACCGCCAGCTGTTCCCCCGCTGTGTAGCCGGCATCGTGTCCAGCACAAGCCACGCTGGCACAACCGACCAAAAGCTGCCACCAGTGCAGGCTTCGGCCTACACTTTGCTCCTCTCCTCCTCCTCCTGCTGACCCTGGGCTCTAACACCGCTAGTTTTTGCCCGGACATGCAATCTGCACAGAGAAAAACACCAGTCAATGTGTCAGTGGGGTTCAGCAACGCCAGCTGTTCCCCTGCTGTGTAGCTTGCAACGTGACCTGCAAACGCCACGCAGGCACATGAACTGAAATTGAAGGGAGCCTGCCCCCCACCCACAGGTGTTTCTATGTATAACAGCCACCTTGTACAGCAGTACTGCTGCATTTGTACGAGGTGGCTGACTTTTTCTCCTTGCCCACGTGGAACTCAACACGTACAAAATGTGTCTCATTAGAGACCATTACAATGTCCCTGAGGTGTGACTTTCCTTTGTAATGACACGCAGCACCACCCTTGTTAGCGCTGCCCGTCTTTTGACATCATTGGTTAGCTGGCTGCGCCTGTGCATCTCCCCTGCTCGAAACAACGGCCCTCGGTGTCTTATTTTTTTGGACAGCGAGGGTGTGATTGATGGGCATGTGCAGTGCATATGTTTGCCTGTGTTCACTCATCTCCTTCCGCCTTCTTCAGACTGGGTGTCCTCATGGCCTCGGCAGGCGATAAGGGATCAGATGAGGCCGTCCAGTCTGAAGCAGGTGTAAGGACATGTGTGAGCGGCAAACATATTTACTGCACCAGGGCACGAATCCCAGCACCGCAGTGTGATTTTTTAAAAACACACTGTGGGTCTGGGATTCATGTCCATCGCTAACCGCAACGGCCAACATGAAATGAGGTCATAAGACAGGAAGCGCTCACAGCGCATGGCCAAAGGATCACAAGAGCGCAGACTCCTGTACAGCAACTAACAACGCTCAGGAAGCTGCGCCCATGCAAAAAGGTGTTGTTTTCGACACCTGTGCTGCTTTTCTTTAAAAAGACAAGTCACGCCTCCACTACTGTTAAACAGTATAATGGGCTAAATAGTCTACGTGTTGCATTCAGCTTGTGCAAGTAGACAAATTAATAGAGCAACCTTTTACTTGTGCAGCATTAATGCTGCAGAAGGAGTGGCTCTTGTTCTTTGTAACACCTGAGGGGGGGTTAAAGGTAACCTTTGAAATTGGTTCAACTAGGCTTCGGCCTACACTCTGCTCCTCTCCTCCTCCTGCTGACCCTGGGCTCTAACAACGCTAGTTTTTGCCCGGAAATGCTAGCTGCACAGAGAAAAACACCAGCCAATGTGTTAGTGGGGTTCAGCAACGCCAGCTGTTCCCCCGCTGTGTAGCCGGCATCGTGTCCAGCACAAGCCACGCTGGCACAACCGACCAAAAGCTGCCACCAGTGCAGGCTTCGGCCTACACTTTGCTCCTCTCCTCCTCCTCCTGCTGACCCTGGGCTCAAACACCGCTAGTTTTTGCCCGGAAATGCTAGCTGCACAGAGAAAAACACCAGCCAATGTGTTAGTGGGGTTCAGCACCGCCAGCTGTTCCCCTGCTGTGCAGCTTGCAACGTGACCTGCAAACGCCACGCAGGCACATGAACTGAAATTGAAGGGAGCCTGGCCCCCACCCCCAGGTGTTTCTATGTATAACAGCCACCTTGTACAGCAGTACTGCTGCATTTGTACAAGGTGGCTGATGTTTTCTCCTTGCCCACGTGGAACTCAACACGTACAAAATGTGTCTCTTTGAGACCATTCCACTGTCCCTGAGGTGTGACTTTCCTTTCTAATGATACGCAGCACCCCCCTTGGTAGCGCTTCCCGTCTTCTGACATCATTGGTTGGCTACTTGCGCCTGTTCGTCCGCCCTGCCTGAATATAATGCTCCTCGTTGTCTTAATTATTTTGACTGCGAGGGTGTGATTGATGGGCACGAGCAGTGCATATCTTCGCCTGTCTTAACTCATCTCCTTCAGCCTTCTTCAGACTGTGCAGCCTCATGGCCGCGGCATGCGAGAAGGGATCAGCAGAGGCCGCCCAGTCTGAAGCAGGTGTAAGGACGTGTGTGAGCGGCCAAAATATTTACTGCTCAAGGCCACGAATCCCAGCACCGCAGTGTGGCTTTATGAAAAGACACTGTGGGTCTGGGATTTATGGCCATCGTTAACCGCACCGGCCAACATGAAATGATGTCATAAGATGGGCAGCGCTAACAGGGCATTGCCAAGGGATAACACAAGAGCGCAGACTCCTGTACAGCAAATAACAACGCTCAGGAAGCTGCTCCAAGCACCAAGGCGTTATTTTGGACACCTGTGCTGCGTCTCATCAAAAAACCAAGTCACGCATCCACTACAGTTTGACTGTAGAATGGGGTAAATTGTGTATGTCTTTCATTCAGCGTGTGCAAGTAGACAAATTAATAGAGCAACCTTTCACTTGTGCAGCATTAATACTGCACAAGGTGTGTCTCTTGTACTTTGTAACACCTGAGGGGGGGGTTAAAGGTTTCCTTTGAAATTGGTTCAACTAAGCTTCGGCCTACACTCTGCTCCTCTCCTTCTCCTCCTGCTTCAACACGGGCTCTAACATCGCTAGTTTTTGCCCGCAAGTGCTAGCTGCACAGAGAAAAACACACGCCATTGTGTTAGTGGGGTTCAGCAACGCCAGCTGTTCCCCCAGTGTGTAGCCGGCAAAGTGTCCTGCAAACGCAACGCAGACACAAAGCTGCCTCCAGTGCAGGCTTCGGCCTACACTCATCTCCCCCTGCTTACCCTTTGCTCCAACACCGCTAGTTGGGGCTCTAGGAAGACAATCTTTAATAGGCAAGGCAACGCATCCGGGTTCCAGCACCGCCAGCTGGTTCTCGGCAGTGTTCTTGTCACAGGTACTCCCTCGTGCCAAGCCTGGTTTCAGCACCGTCAGCTGTTTCCGGGTTGTGTCAAGCTCACTGAGACACCTATGCTTGCCTCGTCGTGGTGCGGTCGGGTTAGCCAACTCCAGGGTGCCTCCAGTTTAGGAGCTTCCTATGTGGGCTGCGTGAACTGGTAGTCAAGGCTGGTTCTGTAGTGCCAGTAGGCCCAGCTCCCCCTGTAGGACTGTTGGGGTTCGGTAACTGCGGCTGCCTCGCGGCCTAGCTGTTCTCTCCTCTCCTGTGGGCCTTCGGGTCCACCACCTGGTTCCAGCACCGTCAGCTGGTTCCGGGCCGAGCCTTTGGCTTAGGTGCCTCCTCCTGGGTATCCGAGTTCCGCCAACGCCAGGCGGTCCTTGGTAGTGCTTTTAAGCGCGGGCACCTACAGCTTAGTAACCGGGTTCCAGCACCGTCAGCTGGTCCTCGGTCGTGCCATTGGCTCTTGCACACTGGGGCAACGCATCCGGGTTCCAGCACCGCCAGCTGGTTCTCGGCAGTGTTTTTGTCACAGGTACTCCCTCGTGCCAAGCCTGGTTTCAGCACCGTCAGCTGTTTCCGGGTTGTGTCAAGCTCACTGAGACACCTATGCTTGCCTCGTCGTGGTGCGGTCGGGTTAGCCAACTCCAGGGTGCCTCCAGTTTAGGAGCTTCCTATGTGGGCTGCGTGAACTGGTAGTCAAGGCTGGTTCTGTAGTGCCAGTAGGCCCAGCTCCCCCTGTAGGACTGTTGGGGTTCGGTAACTGCGGCTGCCTCGCGGCCTAGCTGTTCTCTCCTCTCCTGTGGGCCTTCGGGTCCACCACCTGGTTCCAGCACCGTCAGCTGGTTCCGGGCCGAGCCTTTGGCTTAGGTGCCTCCTCCTGGGTATCCGAGTTCCGCCAACGCCAGGCGGTCCTTGGTAGTGCTTTTAAGCGCGGGCACCTACAGCTTAGTAACCGGGTTCCAGCACCGTCAGCTGGTCCTCGGTCGTGCCATTGGCTCTTGCACACTGGGGCAACGCATCCGGGTTCCAGCACCGCCAGCTGGTTCTCGGCAGTGTTTTTGTCACAGGTACTCCCTCGTGCCAAGCCTGGTTTCAGCACCGTCAGCTGTTTCCGGGTTGTGTCAAGCTCACTGAGACACCTATGCTTGCCTCGTCGTGGTGCGGTCGGGTTAGCCAACTCCAGGGTGCCTCCAGTTTAGGAGCTTCCTATGTGGGCTGCGTGAACTGGTAGTCAAGGCTGGTTCTGTAGTGCCAGTAGGCCCAGCTCCCCCTGTAGGACTGTTGGGGTTCGGTAACTGCGGCTGCCTCGCGGCCTAGCTGTTCTCTCCTCTCCTGTGGGCCTTGGGGTCCACCACCTGGTTCCAGCACCGTCAGCTGGTTCCGGGCCGAGCCTTTGGCTTAGGTGCCTCCTCCTGGGTATCCGAGTTCCGCCAACGCCAGGCGGTCCTTGGTAGTGCTTTTAAGCGCGGGCACCTACAGCTTAGTAACCGGGTTCCAGCACCGTCAGCTGGTCCTCGGTCGTGCCATTGGCTCTTGCACACTGGGGCAACGCATCCGGGTTCCAGCACCGCCAGCTGGTTCTCGGCAGTGTTTTTGTCACAGGTACTCCCTCGTGCCAAGCCTGGTTTCAGCACCGTCAGCTGTTTCCGGGTTGTGTCAAGCTCACTGAGACACCTATGCTTGCCTCGTCGTGGTGCGGTCGGGTTAGCCAACTCCAGGGTGCCTCCAGTTTAGGAGCTTCCTATGTGGGCTGCGTGAACTGGTAGTCAAGGCTGGTTCTGTAGTGCCAGTAGGCCCAGCTCCCCCTGTAGGACTGTTGGGGTTCGGTAACTGCGGCTGCCTCGCGGCCTAGCTGTTCTCTCCTCTCCTGTGGGCCTTGGGGTCCACCACCTGGTTCCAGCACCGTCAGCTGGTTCCGGGCCGAGCCTTTGGCTTAGGTGCCTCCTCCTGGGTATCCGAGTTCCGCCAACGCCAGGCGGTCCTTGGTAGTGCTTTTAAGCGCGGGCACCTACAGCTTAGTAACCGGGTTCCAGCACCGTCAGCTGGTCCTCGGTCGTGCCATTGGCTCTTGCACACTGGGGCAACGCATCCGGGTTCCAGCACCGCCAGCTGGTTCTCGGCAGTGTTTTTGTCACAGGTACTCCCTCGTGCCAAGCCTGGTTTCAGCACCGTCAGCTGTTTCCGGGTTGTGTCAAGCTCACTGAGACACCTATGCTTGCCTCGTCGTGGTGCGGTCGGGTTAGCCAACTCCAGGGTGCCTCCAGTTTAGGAGCTTCCTATGTGGGCTGCGTGAACTGGTAGTCAAGGCTGGTTCTGTAGTGCCAGTAGGCCCAGCTCCCCCTGTAGGACTGTTGGGGTTCGGTAACTGCGGCTGCCTCGCGGCCTAGCTGTTCTCTCCTCTCCTGTGGACCTTGGGGTCCACCACCTGGTTCCAGCACCGTCAGCTGGTTCCGGGCCGAGCCTTTGGCTTAGGTGCCTCCTCCTGGGTATCCGAGTTCCGCCAACGCCAGGCGGTCCTTGGTAGTGCTTTTAAGCGCGGGCACCTACAGCTTAGTAACCGGGTTCCAGCACCGTCAGCTGGTCCTCGGTCGTGCCATTGGCTCTTGCACACTGGGGCAACGCATCCGGGTTCCAGCACCGCCAGCTGGTTCTCGGCAGTGTTTTTGTCACAGGTACTCCCTCGTGCCAAGCCTGGTTTCAGCACCGTCAGCTGTTTCCGGGTTGTGTCAAGCTCACTGAGACACCTATGCTTGCCTCGTCGTGGTGCGGTCGGGTTAGCCAACTCCAGGGTGCCTCCAGTTTAGGAGCTTCCTATGTGGGCTGCGTGAACTGGTAGTCAAGGCTGGTTCTGTAGTGCCAGTAGGCCCAGCTCCCCCTGTAGGACTGTTGGGGTTCGGTAACTGCGGCTGCCTCGCGGCCTAGCTGTTCTCTCCTCTCCTGTGGGCCTTCGGGTCCACCACCTGGTTCCAGCACCGTCAGCTGGTTCCGGGCCGAGCCTTTGGCTTAGGTGCCTCCTCCTGGGTATCCGAGTTCCGCCAACGCCAGGCGGTCCTTGGTAGTGCTTTTAAGCGCGGGCACCTACAGCTTAGTAACCGGGTTCCAGCACCGTCAGCTGGTCCTCGGTCGTGCCATTGGCTCTTGCACACTGGGGCAACGCATCCGGGTTCCAGCACCGCCAGCTGGTTCTCGGCAGTGTTTTTGTCACAGGTACTCCCTCGTGCCAAGCCTGGTTTCAGCACCGTCAGCTGTTTCCGGGTTGTGTCAAGCTCACTGAGACACCTATGCTTGCCTCGTCGTGGTGCGGTCGGGTTAGCCAACTCCAGGGTGCCTCCAGTTTAGGAGCTTCCTATGTGGGCTGCGTGAACTGGTAGTCAAGGCTGGTTCTGTAGTGCCAGTAGGCCCAGCTCCCCCTGTAGGACTGTTGGGGTTCGGTAACTGCGGCTGCCTCGCGGCCTAGCTGTTCTCTCCTCTCCTGTGGGCCTTCGGGTCCACCACCTGGTTCCAGCACCGTCAGCTGGTTCCGGGCCGAGCCTTTGGCTTAGGTGCCTCCTCCTGGGTATCCGAGTTCCGCCAACGCCAGGCGGTCCTTGGTAGTGCTTTTAAGCGCGGGCACCTACAGCTTAGTAACCGGGTTCCAGCACCGTCAGCTGGTCCTCGGTCGTGCCATTGGCTCTTGCACACTGGGGCAACGCATCCGGGTTCCAGCACCGCCAGCTGGTTCTCGGCAGTGTTTTTGTCACAGGTACTCCCTCGTGCCAAGCCTGGTTTCAGCACCGTCAGCTGTTTCCGGGTTGTGTCAAGCTCACTGAGACACCTATGCTTGCCTCGTCGTGGTGCGGTCGGGTTAGCCAACTCCAGGGTGCCTCCAGTTTAGGAGCTTCCTATGTGGGCTGCGTGAACTGGTAGTCAAGGCTGGTTCTGTAGTGCCAGTAGGCCCAGCTCCCCCTGTAGGACTGTTGGGGTTCGGTAACTGCGGCTGCCTCGCGGCCTAGCTGTTCTCTCCTCTCCTGTGGACCTTGGGGTCCACCACCTGGTTCCAGCACCGTCAGCTGGTTCCGGGCCGAGCCTTTGGCTTAGGTGCCTCCTCCTGGGTATCCGAGTTCCGCCAACGCCAGGCGGTCCTTGGTAGTGCTTTTAAGCGCGGGCACCTACAGCTTAGTAACCGGGTTCCAGCACCGTCAGCTGGTCCTCGGTCGTGCCATTGGCTCTTGCACACTGGGGCAACGCATCCGGGTTCCAGCACCGCCAGCTGGTTCTCGGCAGTGTTTTTGTCACAGGTACTCCCTCGTGCCAAGCCTGGTTTCAGCACCGTCAGCTGTTTCCGGGTTGTGTCAAGCTCACTGAGACACCTATGCTTGCCTCGTCGTGGTGCGGTCGGGTTAGCCAACTCCAGGGTGCCTCCAGTTTAGGAGCTTCCTATGTGGGCTGCGTGAACTGGTAGTCAAGGCTGGTTCTGTAGTGCCAGTAGGCCCAGCTCCCCCTGTAGGACTGTTGGGGTTCGGTAACTGCGGCTGCCTCGCGGCCTAGCTGTTCTCTCCTCTCCTGTGGGCCTTGGGGTCCACCACCTGGTTCCAGCACCGTCAGCTGGTTCCGGGCCGAGCCTTTGGCTTAGGTGCCTCCTCCTGGGTATCCGAGTTCCGCCAACGCCAGGCGGTCCTTGGTAGTGCTTTTAAGCGCGGGCACCTACAGCTTAGTAACCGGGTTCCAGCACCGTCAGCTGGTCCTCGGTCGTGCCATTGGCTCTTGCACACTGGGGCAACGCATCCGGGTTCCAGCACCGCCAGCTGGTTCTCGGCAGTGTTTTTGTCACAGGTACTCCCTCGTGCCAAGCCTGGTTTCAGCACCGTCAGCTGTTTCCGGGTTGTGTCAAGCTCACTGAGACACCTATGCTTGCCTCGTCGTGGTGCGGTCGGGTTAGCCAACTCCAGGGTGCCTCCAGTTTAGGAGCTTCCTATGTGGGCTGCGTGAACTGGTAGTCAAGGCTGGTTCTGTAGTGCCAGTAGGCCCAGCTCCCCCTGTAGGACTGTTGGGGTTCGGTAACTGCGGCTGCCTCGCGGCCTAGCTGTTCTCTCCTCTCCTGTGGACCTTCGGGTCCACCACCTGGTTCCAGCACCGTCAGCTGGTTCCGGGCCGAGCCTTTGGCTTAGGTGCCTCCTCCTGGGTATCCGAGTTCCGCCAACGCCAGGCGGTCCTTGGTAGTGCTTTTAAGCGCGGGCACCTACAGCTTAGTAACCGGGTTCCAGCACCGTCAGCTGGTCCTCGGTCGTGCCATTGGCTCTTGCACACTGGGGCAACGCATCCGGGTTCCAGCACCGCCAGCTGGTTCTCGGCAGTGTTTTTGTCACAGGTACTCCCTCGTGCCAAGCCTGGTTTCAGCACCGTCAGCTGTTTCCGGGTTGTGTCAAGCTCACTGAGACACCTATGCTTGCCTCGTCGTGGTGCGGTCGGGTTAGCCAACTCCAGGGTGCCTCCAGTTTAGGAGCTTCCTATGTGGGCTGCGTGAACTGGTAGTCAAGGCTGGTTCTGTAGTGCCAGTAGGCCCAGCTCCCCCTGTAGGACTGTTGGGGTTCGGTAACTGCGGCTGCCTCGCGGCCTAGCTGTTCTCTCCTCTCCTGTGGACCTTCGGGTCCACCACCTGGTTCCAGCACCGTCAGCTGGTTCCGGGCCGAGCCTTTGGCTTAGGTGCCTCCTCCTGGGTATCCGAGTTCCGCCAACGCCAGGCGGTCCTTGGTAGTGCTTTTAAGCGCGGGCACCTACAGCTTAGTAACCGGGTTCCAGCACCGTCAGCTGGTCCTCGGTCATGCCATTGGCTCTTGCACACTGGGGCAACGCATCCGGGTTCCAGCACCGCCAGCTGGTTCTCGGCAGTGTTTTTGTCACAGGTACTCCCTCGTGCCAAGCCTGGTTTCAGCACCGTCAGCTGTTTCCGGGTTGTGTCAAGCTCACTGAGACACCTATGCTTGCCTCGTCGTGGTGCGGTCGGGTTAGCCAACTCCAGGGTGCCTCCAGTTTAGGAGCTTCCTATGTGGGCTGCGTGAACTGGTAGTCAAGGCTGGTTCTGTAGTGCCAGTAGGCCCAGCTCCCCCTGTAGGACTGTTGGGGTTCGGTAACTGCGGCTGCCTCGCGGCCTAGCTGTTCTCTCCTCTCCTGTGGACCTTCGGGTCCACCACCTGGTTCCAGCACCGTCAGCTGGTTCTCGGCAGTGTCTTTTGCTCTTGTACCTTCTGCTCCCCATCCTGGTTCCAGTACCGTCAGCTGGTTCCGGGCAGAGCCTTTGGCTTAGGTGCCTCCTTCTGGGTATCCAAGTTCCACCAACGTCAGGTGGTCCTTGGTAGTGCTTTCAGGCACGGGTACCTCCTGCTTAGTAACCGGGTTCCAGTAACGTCAGCTGGTCCTCGGTAGTTCCATTGGCTCTTGGACCTTCGGCTACCCATCCGGGTTCCAGTACCGTCAGCTGGTTCTCGGCAGTGTCTTTTGCTCTTGTACCTTCTGCTCCCCATCCTGGTTCCAGTAACGTCAGCTGGTTCCGGGCAGAGCCTTTGGCTTAGGTGCCTCCTTCTGGGTATCCGAGTTCCGTCAACGTCAGGCGGTCCTTGGTAGTGCTTTTTAGCACGGGTACCTCCTGCTTAGTAACCGGGTTCCAGTAACGTCAGCTGGTCCTCGGTAGTTCCATAGGCTCTTGAACCTTCGGGTAGCCATCCGAGTTCCAGTTCCATCAGCTGGTTCTTGGCATTTTCTCAGCCTTCTTGTACCTTCTGCTACATTTCCAAGTTGAAGACCCTAACGTCGACGACCCGGAAGACCACCACGATGACGACGACACGGAAGACCACCCCGATGACGACGACGACGACGGCGGAGACGACGACGGCGGAGATGACGACACTGGAGACGACGACCCTGGAGACGACAACATGGAAGACCGAGAAGCAGAAGAACAAGAGGCTGCAGAACAAAGAGCAGAAGAACATTAAGCATAAGACTTAATATCAGAGCAAAAGATATTATCTAAATTATATGCAGAAGAAGACTAAGCAGTGTATGGGGGTGAGTCCGTTCCTCCTCGTGGTGCCCCTGGATAAAGCCTGATGCTGCAGGCCAAACTGAACGCGGACAAATGTAACTTTTGTGACTGGCAGAACGGAAGGTGTAATCTTCAAACTTTTATAGATAACAACTACGGGAATGCCTGTCACAAATGAGAATATGATGAAGAAGTAGAATAGGAAGAATAATAACAGTGGAATAAAAAGAATATGTAGAATAAGAAGAATAATAATAGTTGAATAAAATGAATATGAAGAATGTAATAAAAAAAAAAAAATAGGTAGAAGATGAAGAAGAAGATGAATAAGGTGAAGAAGTTGATGTCAAAGATGCTGATGATGATGAAGATGAAAGTGTGGGAAAAGAAAAAAAAAAAGAAAAAAAAGAAGGGGAAGGGCGTGGAATAGTGAAACATCAATATCTGACAAAATAAAAAAAAAATTTACATAGTCAATATCTTTGTCACTCCGAACGTCTTAAAAAAAAACAAAAAACATGCTATTCTATTTGATTGGGATAAACCTCTATGACTTTAATGTCTCCGCCACCTCCCCAAATACATCCGGCATTATTCTTAGTTGTTTTCCTTCATGTAGAATGAACCTACAAGGAAAGAAAGGGTTTATTTTAATTCCGATATTTTGGTCCCATTGACTTGCATTGGGATCGGGTATCGGTATCGGCGATATCCGATATTTTTTGAATATCGGCCGATCCAAACCGATACCGATACTTTCCGATATCGGAAGGTATCGCTCAACACTAGTCACGAGAAAACATTGTCAGAATCACTGGGATCCATTGAAGTGTTCCAGAGTTATAACCTCATAAAGAGACAGTGGTCAGAATTGTAAAAATTGGCCTGGTCATTAACGTGCAATCCACCCTCTGGGCTTAAGGGGTTAATGCCTTCATCTTGCAGGAACTGCTGACACACTCCAGCCGCATGAGGTTTGGTATTGTCCTGCATTAGGAGGAACCCAGGGCCAACTGCACCAGCATATGGTCTCACAAGGGGTCTGAAGATCTCATCTCGGTACCTAATGGCAGTCAGGCTACCTCTGGGGAGCACATGTAGGGCTGTGCGGCCCACCAAAGAAAGGCCATGCTGGAGGATGTTGTAGGCAGCCAATCACTCCCCACGGCGTCTCCGGACTCAGTCACGTCTGTCACATGTGCTCAGTGTGAACCTGCTTTCATCTGTGAAGAGCACAGATCGCCAGTGGAAAATTTGCCAATCCTGGTGTTCTGTGGCAAATGCCAATCATCCTGCACGGTGTTGGGCTGTGAGCACAACCCCTATCTGTGGACGTCGGGCACTCAGACCATCCTCATGGAGTCAGTTTCTAACCGTTTGTGCAGACACATGCACATTTGTGGTCTGCTGGAGGCCCTGATTTGCACATTAAAACTGTTTATCATTGTTAATAGACTGTTTCAGTGTATAGTGGGTGGGGGATAGATCTGTGCTGAAATAACGCCGGTCTCCAATTTTTTTTCTTTCCCGCATTTACAGTGGGGCGGTGCAGTCTCTCAGCCTATCAGCAGTGCGCACACACACAGCAATGTGCATGTGATGCACACAAGCAAGGGCATGTGTCATTGGCTGTGTATGTCACATGTCCTCCTTGCCCTATAAGAACCAGCCATTTGCCCCGTCGCCACTAGGGTTGAGCGACTTTTACTTTTTCAGGATCGAGTCGGGTTTCGCGAAACCAGACTTTGTCAAAAGTCGGGTCGGGTGAAATCGGCCGATCATTGCGAAAAGTCGGGGGGCCGACTGAATCACGAAACCCAATGCAAGTCAATGGGGAATAAAAGTCGGCAGTGAGTGGAGGACAGAAAAACACCTACAGGGCCCATTTTAATGTCAAAATCATCAATTCTTGTTACTTAAGCTTGTCAATCTTAATTAACCTTATAATAATAGTTAGGTATTGAAAATTGGGGGTCATTTGGTTAAAGTTGTGGGGGGGAGGGCTGGCTCAATTTTTCTTGGGCCCAGGAAATGTGGACTACGTCACGGCGGTGGAGCAGGGAGAGGTAAGTATTTCAACTTTGCAAGTGCTGCGATCCTGAGCAAGCAGGGGGGGCACACTCGTTCGCATTGCCACTGGCACAGGGCCCCTCAAAGTACGGCGTTGTGATTTACGGTGGGGGCGCCTCTCACCGGCATAGACACTTTTGCATACTATGAGGGGCCCTGAGCCAGTGACGTCGCCAACGAGTATGCCCCCCCACCTGTTGAAGGAACCTGCACTTTCATCTGCACCTTCCTCTTTGTCCCCATGTAAGGTGGTATAGTATGCGGGAAGGGGAACCTGAGTTTCAGCAGGGTCAGATTCAGTGCAAGGGGAATGTAGTGGTCTGTGTCAATGTACCAGCAGACTCATCTAGCAGTGGCTGGGCAATGGGCAGGAATGAGGAGGAAACACAGATATAGGCCCAAAATAAAAAAAGTAGGCTAAAAGCTGTTAAAAATTGGTAACAGGAGTAAACAGGCGGCATTGGTTTGTTCAGTGGAGGAGAACAGCATTCAGCGACAGACACTAGAGTTGAGCGACCTTGACCTTTTTAGAGTCGAGCCGGGTTTTGCGAAACCCGACTATCTCAAAAGTCGGGTCGAGTGAAATCGGCCGATTATGACGTAAAGTCGGGATCGACCGAAACACGAAACCCAATGCAAGTCAATGGGGCAGCATAGTCGGCAGTGAGTGAGGGCCAGGGAAACACCTAGAGTGCCCATTTTAATGTCAAAACCATCCATTCTTCTTAATGAAGCTTGTCAAGCGTAATTTACCTTATAATAATTGGAAGGCATTTGAAATTGGGGTTCATTTGGCTAAAGTTGTGGTGGGTAGGGCTGGTTCAAGTAATTAGTGGGCCCAGGAAATCTGGACCACGTCACGGCAGTGGAGCAGGGAGAGGTAAGTATTTCAACTTTGCAAGTGCTGTGAACCTGAGCAAGCAGGGGGGGCCCACTCGTTGGCATTGGCACTGGCACAGGGCCCCTCAAAGTACAGCGGTGTGTTTGCACGGCGGGGGCGCCTCCCACCGGCAGCAACACTTTTGCGTACTATGAGAGGCCCTGTGCCAGTGACGTCGCCAACTAGTATTCCTCCCCCCACCTGATGAAGGAACCTGCACTTTCATCTGCACCTTCCTCTTTGTCCCCGTGTAAGGTGGTATGGTATGCGGGAAGAGCAACCTGACTTTCAGCAGGGTCACAATGTTGTTGTGTAGCGTGCACGGGGAATGTTGCGTTATGGGTCAATGTACCAGCAGACTCATCTATCACTGGCTGGGCAATGGGCAGGATGAGGAGGAAACACTGATATAGGCCCAAAGAATAAAGTTGGCTAAATGCAGTTCAAAATTGGTAACACAGGAATAACCAGGGGGCATTGCAGTGGAGGACAACTGGAATGAGAGGCTGACACAGAGAGTAGGCCCAAATCAGTAAGTAGTCGAAATGCAGTTCAAAATTGGCAACCGTAGTAAACAGGCGGCACAGCTTTGTTCAGTGGAGGAGAACAGCAAGGAGTGGCAGACACCGATAGTAGGCCCCAACCCAACTAGTAGGCCAAATGCAGTCTAACATTAACAACTACTTAACGAGCGCCTGAAAACGGAATTTCAGGACAGGAAACCAGGAGAACAGCAAGGAGTGGCAGACACCGATAGTAGGCCCCAAACCAACTAGTACGCCAAATGCAGTTGTTCCGTTTAACCACAATTTAATGAGAGCCTGAAGATAGAAGTTCAGGAAAGGCAACCTGGAGAACACCTTGGAGTGGAACACACCATCTCTCTACACCCCATACCCAATTTGTAGGCCTAATGCAGCGTAGTTTCCAACAACTACTAAACGAGAGCCGGAAGATCGAAGCTCAGGAAAGGCAACCTGGGGAACACCTTGGAGTGGAACACACCATCTCTCTACACCCCATACCCAATTTGTAGGCCCAATGCAGCGTAGTTTCCAACAACTACTAAACGAGAGCATGATGATCGAAGCATTGGCGAGGAAACCTGGGGAACACCTTGGAGTGGAACACACCATCTCTCTACAGTGGAACACACCATCTCTCTACACCCCATACCCAATTTGTAGGCCTAATGCAGCGTAGTTTCCAACAACTACTAAGCGAGAGCCGGAAGATCGAATCTCAGGAAAGGCAACCTGGAGAACACCTTGGAGTGGAACACACCATCTCTCTACACCCCATACCCAATTTGTAGGCCTAATGCAGCGTAGTTTCCAACAACTACTAAACGAGAGCCAGAAGATCGAAGCTCAGGAAAGGCAACCTGGGGAACACCTTGGAGTGTAACAAACCCTCTCTCTACACCACGGAAGGGCTGATTCTTAGGAAGGAAGGCTGTCGGAAAGAAGCAGGGCGCGTCCGAGGGTGATAATATTCTTATTAGGTATATACTCACCCTCGGACGCGCCCTGCTTCTTTATTTGTAATGAATGTTTATTTGCAATGTGGTTTTGACTTACTCTATTTTTTTGGTAAATAATGATTTTATTATTTTCATTGTTTTGCATCTTCTTGGCAATAATATAAAGAAGACGCGACAGGACAACACTCGGTGGATGCCATATCTGTGTTTAAAATTGAAAAAACCTTTCAGTTAACTACTTGCAGGAGAAAGTTATTGTAGCTGGTGGCCATTTTTAGTACTGTACCAGATTATTGTTGTATGTGTTTGTTTTTAATGTTAAAATGTCTGCATTTGATATCTCTCCAGTATTTTCTTTTTTATAAGCAAAATACTTATTTTTATATTTTCTGATGTTGGTTCCAGGGGTACACGGGCAGCAGTGGTGTGGTCAGTGGAGGCCTAGTGGAAGGAGTGACCGCAGACAGGCATCGAAGGCCTAAAATAATAACACATGGCTGTAGGCAATTTTAAATTGGTTCCAGGGGTACACGGGCAGCAGTGGTGTGGTCAGTGGAGGCCTAGTGGAAGGAGTGACCGCAGACAGGCATCGAAGGCCTAAAATAATAACACATGGCTGTAGGCAATTTTACATTGGTTACAGGGGTACACGGGCAGCAGTCGTGTGGTCAGTGGAGGCCTAGTGGAAGGAGTGACCGCAGACAGGCATCGAAGGCCTAAAATAATAACACATGGCTGTAGGCAATTTTAAATTGGTTCCAGGTGTACACGGGCAGCAGTGGTGTGGTCAGTGGAGGCCTAGTGGGAGGAGTGACCGCAGACAGGCATCGAAGGCCTAAAATAATAACACATGGCTGTAGGCAATTTTAAATTGGTTACAGGGGTACACGGGCAGCAGTGGTGTGGTCAGTGGAGGCCTAGTGGAAGGAGTGACCGCAGACAGGCATCGAAGGCCTAAAATAATAACACATGGCTGTAGGCAATTTTACATTGGTTACAGGGGTACACGGGCAGCAGTGGTGTGGTCAGTGGAGGCCTAGTGGAAGGAGTGACCGCAGACAGGCATCGAAGGCCTAAAATAATAACACATGGCTGTAGGCAATTTTAAATTGGTTACAGGGGTACACGGGCAGCAGTGGTGTGGTCAGTGGAGGCCTAGTGGAAGGAGTGACCACAGACAGGCATTGAAGGCCTAACATAACAAAAATGTCAATACAATGGTATTGTCAGTGGCAGGCATTGAAGGATGTCAGCGCATAGACTAAACATTGGTGGAGCTGTGAGATAATTTTGCAAGTGGTAGAGCACTGTTTGAGCTGGGGGGGGGAACTGTCTTGTGGCCGGTGGTACAGGCCCAGGGCTCCTCATTTTACAACGGTGTGTCTGACGTTGGGTGCGCACCCCCACCGCCAGAGACACTTTATTGTACTATGAGGGACCCAGTGGCAGTGCCGTCGACCAAAAGCGGGCACACCCACCTCTTCAGACAAACTGCACTCTCACGGGTGCTGTCGCCAAGTGTCGATACCACGGCCCCATGTGGGGAGTTTGGCCATTTAGTGAGGTGTAAACATGTCGTATGCTGGACAATCAGGTGCAGAAAATTACGAGATTGGAAAAGGCATTCAGAATAGTCCACAGGCAAGACCTTTTCATAGGAAAGCTAGGTGTCAGCCGGGCAAGGTGGGGCAAAAGATTTCGAAATCCAGTTGTGGTTCATTTTAATGAAGGTTAGATCATCTACATTTTGGGTAGCCAGACGAGTCCTTTTTTCTGTTAGTATTGAACCTGCAGCACTGAATACTCTTTCTGATAGGACACTAGCTGCCGGGCAAGCAAGCTCCTGCAATGCATATTCTGCCAATTCTGGCCAGGTGTCTAATTTTGATGACCAGTAATCAAATGGGAATGACGGTTGAGGGAGAACATCGATAAGGGATGAAAAATAGTTTGTAACCATACTGGACAAATGTTGTCTCCTGTCACTTTGAATTGATGCTGCAGTACCTGTCCTGTCTGCGGTCATAGCAAAATCACTCCACAACCTGGTCAGAAAACCCCTCTGGCCAACGCCACTTCTGATTTCTGCCCCTCTAACTCCTCTGGTCTGCTGGCCCCTGCAGCTCGTGTGAGAACGATCACGGGCGCTGTGTGCAGGGAATGCCAGAAGCAAACGGTCAACAAGAGTTGATTGTTTGGTTGCTAATATTAGTTCCAAGTTCTCATGTGGCATTATATTTTGCAATTTGCCTTTATAGCGAGGATCAAGGAGGCAGGCCAACCAGTAATCATCATCATTCATCATTTTAGTTATGCGTGTGTCCCTTTTGAGGATACGTAAGGCATAATCTGCCATGTGGGCCAAAGTTCCAGTTCTCAAATCTGCGGTTGTGCTTGGTTGAGGGGCAGTTTCAGGCAAATCCACGTCACTTGTGTCCCTCCAAAAACCAGAACCCAGCCTTGCCGCGCCACCAATTTCCAGTGGCCCCGGAAAAGCTTCCTCATTAAAAATATAATCATCCCCATCATCCTCCTCGTCCTCCTCCTCCTCTTCGCCCGCTAACTCGTCCTGTACACTGCCCTGGCCAGACAATGGCTGACTGTCATCAAGGCTTTCCTCTTCCTCAGCTGCAGACGCCTGATCCTTTATGTGCGTCAAACTTTGCATCAGCAGACGCATTAGGGGGATGCTCATGCTTATTATGGCGTTGTCTGCACTAACCAGCCGTGTGCATTCCTCAAAACACTGAAGGACTTGACACATGTCTTGAATCTTCGACCACTGCACACCTGACAACTCCATGTCTGCCATCCTACTGCCTGCCCGTGTATGTGTATCCTCCCACAAAAACATAACAGCCCGCCTCTGTTCGCACAGTCTCTGAAGCATGTGCAGTGTTGAGTTCCACCTTGTTGCAACGTCTATGATTAGGCGATGCTGGGGAAGGTTCAAAGAACGCTGATAGGTCTGCATACGGCTGGAGTGTACGGGCGAACGGCGGATATGTGAGCAAAGTCCACGCACTTTGAGGAGCAGGTCGGATAACCCCGGATAACTTTTCAGGAAGCACTGCACCACCAGGTTTAAGGTGTGAGCCAGGCAAGGAATGTGTTTCAGTTGGGAAAGGGAGATGGCAGCCATGAAATTCCTTCCGTTATCACTCACTACCTTGCCTGCCTCAAGATCTACAGTGCCCAGCCACGACTGCGTTTCTTTCTGCAAGAACTCGGACAGAACTTCCGCGGTGTGTCTGTTGTCGCCCAAACACTTCATAGCCAATACAGCCTGCTGACGTTTGCCAGTAGCTGCCCCATAATGGGAGACCTGGTGTGCAACAGTGGCAGCTGCGGATGGAGTGGTTGTGCGACTGCGGTCTGTGGACGAGCTCTCGCTTCTGCAGGAGGACGAAGAGGAGGAGGAGGGGGTGCGAACGGCTACAGCCAATTGTTTCCTAGACCGTGGGCTAGGCAGAACTGTCCCAAACTTGCTGTCCCCTGTGGACCCTGCATCCACCACATTTACCCAGTGTGCCGTGATGGACACGTAACGTCCCTGGCCATGCCTACTGGTCCATGCATCTGTTGTCAGGTGCACCTTTGTGCTCACAGATTGCCTGAGTGCATGGACGATGCGCTCTTTAACATGCTGGTGGAGGGCTGGGATGGCTTTTCTGGAAAAAAAGTGTCGACTGGGTAGCTCGTAGCGTGGTACAGCGTAGTCCATCAGGGCTTTGAAAGCTTCGCTTTCAACTAACCGGTAGGGCATCATCTCTAACGAGATTAGTCTAGCTATGTGTGCGTTCAAACCCTGTGTACGCGGATGCGAGGCTAAGTACTTCCTTTTTCTAACCATAGTCTCATGTAGGGTGAGCTGGACTGGAGAGCTGGAGATCGTGGAACTAGCGGGGGTGCCGGTGGACATGGCAGACTGAGAGACGGTGGGAGATGGTATTGTTGCCGCCGGTGCCCTAGATGCAGTGTTTCCTACTACGAAACTGGTGATTCCCTGACCCTGACTGCTTTGGCCTGGCAAAGAAACCTGCACAGATACTGCAGGTGGTGCGGAAAATGGTGGCCCTACACTGCCGGAAGGGATGTTGCGTTGCTGACTAGCTTCATTGGCCGAGGGTGCTACTACCTTAAGGGACGTTTGGTAGTTAGTCCAGGCTTGCAAATGCATGGTGGTTAAATGTCTATGCATGCAACTTGTATTGAGACTTTTCAGATTCTGTCCTCTGCTTAAGGTAGTTGAACATTTTTGACAGATGACTTTGCGCTGATCAATTGGATGTTGTTTAAAAAAATGCCAGACTGCACTCTTTCTAGCATCGGATACCTTTTCAGGCATTGCAGACTGAGCTTTAACCGGATGTCCACGCTGTCCTCCAACAGGTTTTGGCTTTGCCATGCGTTTTGGGCAAGATACGGGCCCGGCAGATGGAACCTGTTGCGATGTTGATGCCTGCTGCGGCCCCTCCTCCTCCGCTTCAGAACTGCTGCCGCCTGCACCCTGTTCCCCCAATGGCTGCCAATCGGGGTCAAGAACTGGGTCATCTATTACCTCTTCTTGTAGCTCGTGTGCAACTTCGTCTGTGTCACCGTGTCGGTCGGTGGTATAGCGTTCGTGATGGGGCAACATAGTCTCATCAGGGTCTGATTCTTGATCATTACCCTGCGAGGGCAATGTTGTGGTCTGAGTCAAAGGACCAGCATAGTAGTCTGGCTGTGGCTGTGCATCAGTGCACTCCATGTCAGATTCAACTTGTAATGGGCATGGACTGTTAACTGCTTCACTTTCTAAGCCAGGGATGGTATGTGTAAAGAGCTCCATGGAGTAACCCGTTGTGTCGCCTGCTGCATTCTTCTCTGTTGTTGTTTTTGCTGAAGAGGACAAGGAAGCGACTTGTCCCTGACCGTGAACATCCACTAACGACGCGCTGCTTTGACATTTACCAGTTTCACGAGAGGAGGCAAAAAAGCTAGAGGCTGAGTCAGCAAGATAAGCCAAAACTTGCTCTTGCTGCTCCGGCTTTAAAAGCGGTTTTCCTACTCCCAGAAAAGGGAGCGTTCGAGGCCTTGTGTAGCCTGACGACGAACCTGGCTCCACAGCTCCAGACTTAGGTGCAATATTTTTTTTCCCACGACCAGCTGATGCTCCACCACTACCACTACCCTCATTACCAGCTGACAATGAACGCCCCCGGCCACGACCTCTTCCACCATACTTCCTCATTGTTTTAAAAACGTAAACAAACTAACGGTATTTGTTGCTGTCACACAAATTACACGGTGAGCTATAACTTCAGTATGATTTAGCTACCCCTTTACAGGTGAGTGAGACCACAATGAAAATCAGGCACAATATTACACACTCTGTTGTTGGTGGCAACAAATGAGAGAGATGCCACACACACAGGACTGTCACTGAAGCACAAATGTAAATATTAATCTCCCACTGATTTGATTTTTTTAAGGGAGACTTTAGGAAAAAAAAATAATAGAATAAAATGATTTTTTCAGGAAGAATTTAGAAACCAAATAAAATAAAATGATTTTTTCAGGGAGAATTTAGAAAACAAATAAAACAAAAAAAGGCTTTCTGTGGCCCACTGAGTGAGAGATGACACACACAGGAGTCAGGAGTGGCACACAAGCCCAGAGGCCAATATTTATCTCCCACTGATTGATGTAGTGATTTTTTCAGGTAGATTTTGGAACCCAAATCAAGCTAAAAAAATAATAGGCTTTCTATGGCCCACAATTGGAGAGAGAGAGAGAGATGGCACACCCAGGAGTCAAGACTGGCACACAAGCAGAAAGGGCAATATTAATCTCCCACTGATTTTTTTTTTTTTTTTTTTTTTTCAGGGAGACTTTAGGAAAAAAAAATAGAATAAAATGATTTTTTCAGGAAGAATTTAGAAACCAAATAAAATAAAATTATTTTTTCAGGGAGAATTTAGCAAACAAATAAAACAAAAAAAGGCTTTCTATGGCCCACTGAGTGAGAGATGACGCACACAGGAGTCAGGAGTGGCACACAAGCCCAGAGGCCAATATGTATCTTCCACTGATTGATGTAGTGATTTTTTCAGGTAGATTTTGGAACCCAAATCAAGCTAAAAAAATAATAGGCTTTCTATGGCCCACAATTGGAGAGAGAGAGAGATGGCACACCCAGGAGTCAAGACTGGCACACAAGCAGAAAGGGCAATATTAATCTCATACTGATTTTTTTTTTTTTTTTTTTTCAGGGAGACTTTAGGAAAAAAAATAATAGAATAAAATGATTTTTTCAGGAAGAATTTAGAAACCAAATAAAATAAAATGATTTTTTCAGGGAGAATTTAGAAAACAAATAAAACAAAAAAAGGCTTTCTATGGCCCACTGAGTGAGAGATGACGCACACAGGAGTCAGGAGTGGCACACAAGCCCAGAGGCCAATATGTATCTTCCACTGATTGATGTAGTGATTTTTTCAGGTAGATTTTGGAACCCAAATCAAGCTAAAAAAATAATAGGCTTTCTATGGCCCACAATTGGAGAGAGAGAGAGATGGCACACCCAGGAGTCAAGACTGGCACACAAGCAGAAAGGGCAATATTAATCTCATACTGATTTTTTTTTTTTTTTTTTTTCAGGGAGACTTTAGGAAAAAAAATAATAGAATAAAATGATTTTTTCAGGAAGAATTTAGAAACCAAATAAAATAAAATGATTTTTTCAGGGAGAATTTAGAAAACAAATAAAACAAAAAAAGGCTTTCTATGGCCCACTGAGTGAGAGATGACGCACACAGGAGTCAGGAGTGGCACACAAGCCCAGAGGCCAATATTTATCTCCCACTGATTGATGTAGTGATTTTTTCAGGTAGATTTTGGAACCCAAATCAAGCTAAAAAAATAATAGGCTTTCTATGGCCCACAATTGGAGAGAGAGAGAGAGAGATGGCACACCCAGGAGTCAAGAATGGCACACAAGCAGAAAGGGCAATATTAATCTCCCACTGATTTGTTTTTTTTGTTTTTTTTTCAGGGAAGACTTTAGGAAAAAAAATAATAGAATAAAATGATTTTTTCAGGAAGAATTTAGAAACCAAATAAAATAAAATGATTTTTTCAGGGAGAATTTAGAAAACAAATAAAACAAAAAAAGGCTTTCTATGGCCCACTGAGTGAGAGATGACGCACACAGGAGTCAGGAGTGGCACACAAGCCCAGAGGCCAATATTTATCTCCCACTGATTGATGTAGTGATTTTTTCAGGTAGATTTTGGAACCCAAATCAAGCTAAAAAAATAATAGGCTTTCTATGGCCCACAATTGGAGAGAGAGAGAGAGATGGCACACCCAGGAGTCAAGACTGGCACACAAGCAGAAAGGGCAATATTAATCTCCCACTGATTTTTTTTTTTTTTTTTTTTATTCAGGGAGACTTTAGGAAAAAAAAATAATAGAATAAAATGATTTTTTCAGGAAGAATTTAGAAACCAAATAAAATAAAATGATTTTTTCAGGGAGAATTTAGAAAACAAATAAAACAAAAAAAGGCTTTCTATGGCCCACTGAGTGAGAGATGACGCACACAGGAGTCAGGAGTGGCACACAAGCCCAGAGGCCAATATTTATCTCCCACTTTTTTTTTTTTGTTCCAGGGAAAATTTATAAACCCAATAAAAAAAATAATAAATAGGCTTTCTATGCCCCACTATCTGAGAGACAGAGAGAGATGGCACGCTTAGGACTGGCACACAAGCCCAAAGGCCAATATTAATCTCCCTTTTTTTTAAGGGAGAATTTATAAAACCAAAAAAAAATAAATAAATAGGCTTTCTATGGCCCACTATTTGTGAGAGAGATGGCACGCTCAGGACTGGCACACAAGCCCAGAGGCCAATATTAATCTCCCACTTTTTTTTTTTTCCCAGGGAAAATTTATAAACCCAATAAAAAAAAAATAGGCTTTCTATGGCCCACTATCTGAGAGAGAGAGATGGCACGCTTAGGACTGGCACACAAGCCCAAAGGCCAATATTAATCTCCCACTGATTGATTTATTGATTTTTTCAGGTAGAATTTAGAACCCAAATAAAGCAAAAAAAAAAAATGGGCTTTCTATGGCCCACTGAGTGAGTGATGATGCACACAGGAGTCAGGAGTGGCACACAAGCCCTGAGGCCAATATTTTTCTCCCACTGATTGATGTAGTGATTTTTTCAGGTAGATTTTAGAACCAAAATCAAGCAAAAAAATAAATAGGCTTTCTATGGCCCACTGACTGAGAGATGGCACACACAGGAGTCAAGAGTGGCACACAAGCCCTGAGGCCAATATTTTTCTCCCACTGATTGATGTAGTGATTTTTTCAGGTAGATTTTATAACCCAAATCAAGCAAAAAAATAAATAGGCTTTCTATGGCCCACTGAGTAAGAGATGACACACACAGGAGTCAGGAGTGGCACACAAGCCCAGAGGCCAATATTTATCTCCCACTGATTGATGTAGTGATTTTTTCAGGTAGATTTTGGAACCCAAATCAAGCTAAAAAAATAATAGGCTTTCCATGGCCCACAATTGGAGAGAGAGAGAGAGATGGCACACCCAGGAGTCAAGACTGGCACACAAGCAGAAAGGGCAATATTAATCTCCCACTGATTTGTTTTTTTTTTTTTTTTTTTTCAGGGAAGACTTTAGGAAAAAAAATAATAGAATAAAATGATTTTTTCAGGAAGAATTTAGAAACCAAATAAAATAAAATGATTTTTTCAGGGAGAATTTAGAAAACAAATAAAACAAAAAAAGGCTTTCTATGGCCCACTGAGTGAGAGATGACGCACACAGGAGTCAGGAGTGGCACACAAGCCCAGAGGCCAATATTTATCTCCCACTGATTGATGTAGTGATTTTTTCAGGTAGATTTTGGAACCCAAATCAAGCTAAAAAAATAATAGGCTTTCTATGGCCCACAATTGGAGAGAGAGAGAGAGATGGCACACCCAGGAGTCAAGACTGGCACACAAGCAGAAAGGGCAATATTAATCTCCCACTGATTTTTTTTTTTTTTTTATTCAGGGAGACTTTAGGAAAAAAAAATAATAGAATAAAATGATATTTTCAGGAAGAATTTAGAAACCAAATAAAATAAAATGATTTTTTCAGGGAGAATTTAGAAAACAAATAAAACAAAAAAAGGCTTTCTATGGCCCACTGAGTGAGAGATGACGCACACAGGAGTCAGGAGTGGCACACAAGCCCAGAGGCCAATATTTATCTCCCACTTTTTTTTTTTTGTTCCAGGGAAAATTTATAAACCCAATAAAAAAAATAATAAATAGGCTTTCTATGGCCCACTATCTGAGAGACAGAGAGAGATGGCACGCTTAGGACTGGCACACAAGCCCAAAGGCCAATATTAATCTCCCTTTTTTTTAAGGGAGAATTTATAAAACCAAAAAAAAAAAAAATAAATAGGCTTTCTATGGCCCACTATTTGTGAGAGAGATGGCACGCTCAGGACTGGCACACAAGCCCAGAGGCCAATATTAATCTCCCACTTTTTTTTTTTTTCCCAGGGAAAATTTATAAACCCAATAAAAAAAAAAAAAAAAAATAGGCTTTCTATGGCCCACTATCTGAGAGAGAGAGATGGCACGCTTAGGACTGGCACACAAGCCCAAAGGCCAATATTAATCTCCCACTGATTGATTTATTGATTTTTTCAGGTAGAATTTAGAACCCAAATAAAGCAAAAAAAAAAAAATGGGCTTTCTATGGCCCACTGAGTGAGTGATGATGCACACAGGAGTCAGGAGTGGCACACAAGCCCTGAGGCCAATATTTTTCTCCCACTGATTGATGTAGTAATTTTTTCAGGTAGATTTTAGAACCAAAATCAAGCAAAAAAATAAATAGGCTTTCTATGGCCCACTGACTGAGAGATGGCACACACAGGAGTCAAGAGTGGCACACAAGCCCTGAGGCCAATATTTTTCTCCCACTGATTGATGTAGTGATTTTTTCAGGTAGATTTTATAACCCAAATCAAGCAAAAAAATAAATAGGCTTTCTATGGCCCACTGAGTGAGAGATGACACAGACAGGGATGGCACTCTAGCAGAAATGTCAATCTTAATCTCCCACAAAAAAAAAACAGGGAGTGTCCTTCAATTACTATCTCCCTGCAGTAATCTCAGCCAGGTATGGCAGGCAGCAATAAGGAGTGGACTGATGCACAAATTAAATAAAAAGTGTGGACAAACAAAAAAGATAGCTGTGCAGAAAGGAAGGAACAAGAGGATTTGTGCTTTGAAAAAAGCAGTTGGTTTGCACAGCGGCGTACACACAGCAATGCAGCTATCAGGGAGCCTTCTAGGGCAGCCCAATGAGCTACAGCGCTGAGGGGGAAAAAAAAAAATGTAGCTTCCACTGTCCCTGCACACCGAAGGTGGTGTTGGGCAGTGGAAATCGCTACAGCACAAGCGGTTTGGTGGTTAATGGACCCTGCCTAACGCTATCCCTGCTTCTGACGAAGCGGCAGCAACCTCTCCCTAAGCTCAGATCAGCAGCAGTAACATGGCGGTCGGCGGGAACTCCATTTTATAGCCCCTGTGACGCCGCAGACAGCAAGCCAATCACTGCAATGCCCTTCTCTAAGATGGTGGGGACCAGGACCTATGTCATCATGCTGCCCACACTCTGCGTTTACCTTCATTGGCTGAGAAATGGCGCTTTTCGCGTCATTGAAACGCGACTTTGGCGCGAAAGTCGCGTACCGCATGGCCGACCCCGCACAGGGGTCGGATCGGGTTTCATGAAACCCGACTTTGCCAAAAGTCGGCGACTTTTGAAAATGAACGACCCGTTTCGCTCAACCCTAACAGACACCATTAGTAGGCCCAACCAAACAAGTAGGCCAAATGCAGTTTCATATTCTAAATATAGGCCGAAAGCCCGAAGATTGAAGCTCACCTTTGTGTAGTAGAGGAAAACAAGAGGCAGCAGCAGACAATGTTACTAGGCCCAAACCAAGAACTAGGCCAAATGTAGTTTCATATTGTTGTTACAGGCCGAAAGCCTGAAGCTTCAAGCTCAGCTTTGTTTAATAGAGGAAAACAAGAGGCGGCAGCAGACAATGTTACTAGGCCCAACCCAACAAGCAGGCCAAATGCAGTTTAATATAAAAAATATTTAAACGAAAGCCTGAAGATTGAAGCGCAAGAAAAATAAACCAGGAGAACACCAAGGAGCGGCAGACACCGTTAGTAGGCCCCAACCCAACAAGTAGGGCAAATGCAGTTTAATATTTGAAATGGAACAACAGTTGAAGTTCAGCTTTGTTCAGTGAAGGAAAAAAAGGATGCAGCGGCAGACACCGTTATTACACCCAAATAATAAAGACAGTGGTAGTAGGTGCAAAGTATTAAATGGAGTCCAGGGCCCCTGTATATTTTAACTATCATCTATCATTTCAAATAATTCGTATTGGCAGTGCCATTTCAGGTTATACCCGCACAGACTACACAGTGGTGGAGCTAGGAGAGGTAGTATTGCAAGTGGTAGAGCACAGTTCAATCTGGGGGGGGGACACTTTCTCGTGGGCGGCGGTACTGGCACAGGGCCCCTCATATTACGCCGGTGTAATATGAGTTGTGGTTCAGTGTCTCCCCCCCAAAAAATGAGGAACTCTGGTGGAAGAGGCCGTGGGCGGGGGTTGCCAGCTGGTACTGATGGTGCTGGTGGTGTTGCATCTCGTGGTAGTGGCAAAAGCACAGTAGCACCTAAGGCTGGAGGTGTTCTGCCTGCGTCAGCCTCTGGCTATACAAGGCCTCGAAAGCTCCCTTACCTGGGAGTAGGAAAACAGCTTTTAAAGCCGGAGAAGCAGGAAAAAGTGTTGTCTTTCCTTGCTGACTCACCCTCTAGCTCTTTCGCCTCCTCTTCCCAAAGTTCTAAATGTAAGAGCAGCCAGTCGTCAGTGGATGCTCCTGGTCAGGAAAAAGACATTTTCTTGTGTCCTTCTCCCAAACCAAAAGTGAAGGATGCAGCAGGCGACACTACAGATTACTCCATGAAGCTCTTTACACATACCATGCCTGGGTTCGAAAGGGAAATTGTACACTGCCAATTAAAAGAAGAATAGGACATGGAGTGCACTGATGCACAGCCACAGCTAGATTGTGATACTGTTCCATTGACTGTGATCACTACATTGCCCTCGCAGTTTACTGATCCAGAATGTGACCCTGATGAGACTATGGTGCCCTGTCCCGAACGCTATAGCACCTTACACGGTGACACTGAGGAAGGTGCACATGACATTGAGGAGGAGGTGATAGATGAGCCAGTTGTTGACCCAGATTGGCAGCCATTGGGGGAAGAGGGTGCCGCTGCCACTAGCTCAGAAGTGGAGGAGGATGATCCGCATCAGCCATCTACATTGCAACAGCTGTCATCTGGCAGGCCCGTATCAGGCCAAAAATGTTTGCGAAAAACAAAAACAGTGTTAGGAGAGCGTGGTCATTCGGTGAAAGTAGCACAGCGCACAATGCCTGAAAAGGTTTTCGATAGTAGGAAGAGTGTAGTGTAGCAATTTTTTTCACCAAGATCAGAATGATCAGTCAAAAGTTATCTGTAAGAAATGCTCCAAGACCTTTAGCAGAGAGAAGAATCTTCAAAATTTAAATACAATGTGCATGCTTAGACATTTAACCACCATGCACTTGCAAGCCTGGACTAACTACAAAACGTCCCGTACCGTTGGTTCACCTGCTCGGAGTGAAGGTTGTCAGCAATGCTACATTGCTTCCCTCACTGTAAGCCCACCGGTTAGGACACCACCAGCAGCAAATGTGGAGGTATCGTTGTAAGGCCAAAGCAGTCAGGGAATCACAAGGTTATTGGTAGGAAAGACTCTATGTTGGGCAACAACAAGAATACCATAACAAACTCTCTCTCAATCCGCCATGTCCACCACCACCACCACCACTAGTTCCACCATATGCAGCTCTCCAGTCAAGCTCACCCTACAAGAGACTCTCGTTAGAAAAAGAAAGTACTCATCCTCTCATCCGCATACACAGGATTTGAATGCCCACATTGCTATACTAATCTCATTACAGATGATGCCCTACCGTTTGGTTGAAAGCAAAGCTTTCAAAGACCTGATGGCCCACGCAGTACCACGCTGTGACCTACCCAGTCGACATTTCTTTGCGAGAAAAGCCATCCCAGCCCTCCACCAGCATGTCAAAGACCGCATTGTCCATGCCTTGAGGCAATCAGTCAGTGGAAAGGTGCACCTCACAACAGATGCATGGACCAGTAGGCATGGCCAGGGACGTTACGTGTCCATCACGGCGCACTGGGTTAATGTGTAGGATGCAGGGTCCACAGGGGGCAGCCATAGTGCGACAGTTCAGCCTATCCCACAGTCTCAGGAAAAAGTTGGCATACGGCGTTCACAACTCCTCCTCCTCCTCCAGAAGCGAAAGCTCGTGCACAGAGCGCAGTCGCCCTACCACTCCATCCGCAGCTGCCAGTGTTGCACATGGGGTGTCCCATTATCGAACAGCTAGTGGTAAGCGTCAGCAGGCTGTGTTGCAAATGAAGTGTTTGGGCGACAACAGACACACCGCGGAAGTACTGATGGAGTACTTGCAGCAACAAACTCAGTCATGGCTGGGCAGTGTACATCTTGAGGCAGGCAAGGTATTCAGTGATAATGGAAGGAATTTTATGGCTGCCATAGCCCTTTCAGAACTGAAACACATACCTTGCCAGGCTCACACCTTTAACCTGGTGGTGCAGGGCTTCCTCAAATATTATCCAAAGTTACCAGCCCTGCTCCTGAAGGTGCGAAGACTTTGCTCGCACATCCGTCAGGTGCCCATACACTCCAGCCGTATGCTGAACCATCAGCGATCGCTGAATCTTCCCCAGCACCGCCTAATAATCGACGTTGCCACAAGGTGGAACTCCACATTGCACATGATTCAGAGGCTGTGCGAACAGAGGTGTGCTGTTATAAATTTGTGGGAGGATACACGGGCAGGCACTTGGATGGCAGACATGGAGTTGTCTGGTGTGCAGTGGTCAACGCTATCATAAGCATTAACATCCCACTTATGCGTCTGCTGATGCAAAGTTTGACGCACATTAAGGAGCAGGCGTCTGCAGCCGAGGAGGAGGGAAGCCTTGATGACAGTCAGCCATTGTCTGCTCAGGGAACTGTACAGGACGAATTGGCGGACGAAGAGGATGAGGAGGAGGATGATGGGGATGAATATGTATGGGAGGAGGATGATTCTCAGGTGGCAATAGAAACTGGTGGCATTGCAAGGTCTCGTACAGGTTTATTGCGGGACACTTGTGATGTTGATTTGCAGGAAAGTGGGCCTCAACCCAGCAGAAACAGTTAATTCACACCTGGAACATTGGCCCACATGGCTGAGTATGCCTTGCGTATCCTAAAAAGGGACCCCCGCATTTTTAAAATGACCGATATCGGCAACCGGTTGGCCTGCCTCCTGGATACAAGATATAAAGGAAAACTGCAAAATATCATGCCAAATGAGAACCTAGGTCAAATATTGGCTACCAAACAAGCAACTCTTGTAGACCGTTTGGTTCAGGCATTCCCAGCACACAGCACCGGTGATGGTTCTCACAAGAGCTGCAGGGGGCAACATGGCAGAGGTGCTAGAGGTGCAGAAATCCGAAGTGGCAATGGACAGAGGGGTTTTACGACAAGGTTGTGGAATGATTTCGCAATGACCGCTGACACGACAGGGACAGCTGCATCGATTCAAAGTGACAGGAGACAGCATTTGTGCAGTATGGTTACAAACTACTTTTCCGCCCTTATCGATGTTCTCCCTCTCAGGTCATTCCCCTTTGATTACTGGGCATCTAAACTAGACACCTGGCCTGAATTGCCAGAATATGGATTACAGAACCTCGATTGCCCTGCTGTCAGAGTGCTTTCAGAAAGAGTGTTCAGTGCTGCTGGTTCAATACTGACCGAAAAAAGGACACGTCTGGCTACCAAAAATGTTGATGATCTAACCTTCATTTAAATTAACCAATCATGGATTTCACATTCTTTTGCCCCACCTTCCCCTGCTGACACGTAGCTTGCCTGAAAGATGACTTGCTTTTGGGGGGAGACACAGAACCCCAACTCTGGCCCTGTGGTATAACACAACACTATGAACGTGGAAGAAAGTGTCTGCCTGATATACGACGCACTAGCAGTACAGCTGAATATACACTGTGTGAGAATTTGAATCTCCATTTTTGGGGGGGAGACACTGAACCCTAACTCTGGCCCTGTGGGATAACACAACACTATGAACGTGGAAGAAAGTGTCTGCCTGATATACGACACACTAGCAGTACAGCTGAATATACACTGTGTGAGAATTTGAATCTCCATTTTTTGGGGGTAGACACTGAACCCTAACTCTGGCCCTGTGGGATAACACAACATTATGAACGTGGAAAAAAGTGTCTGCCTGATATACGACGCACTAGCAGTACAGCTGAATATACACTGTGTGAGAATTTGAATCTCCATTTTTGGGGGGGAGACACAGAACCACAACTCTGGTCCAGTGGTATAACAGTAAACTATGAACGTGCCAGAAAGTGGCTGCCTGATATATACGACACACTAGCAGTACAGCAGAATATACACTGTGTGCGAATTTTTATCTCCCTTTTTTTGGGGGGGAGACACAGAAGCACAGCTCTGGCCCAGTGGTATAACAGTAAACTATGAATGTGGCAGAAAGTGGCTGCCTGATATATATGACACACTAGCAGTACAGCAGAATATACACTGTTTGCGAATTTTAATCTCCCTTTTTTTTGGGGGGAGACACAGAACCACAACTCTGGCCCAGTGGTATAACAGTAAACTATGAATGTGCCAGAAAGTGGCTGCTTGATATATACGACACATTAGCAGTACAGCAGAATATACACTGTGTGCAAATTTTAATCTCCCTTTTTTTGGGGGGAGACACAGAAGCACAACTCTGGCCCAGTGGTATAACAGTAAACTATGGACGTGGCAGAAAGTGGCTGCCTGATATATACGACACACTAGCAGTACAGCAGAATATACACTGTGTGCGAATTTTAATCTCCCTTTTTTTTTGGGGGGGGAGACACAGAAGCACAACTCTGGCCCAGTGGTATACCAGTAAACTATGAACGTGGCAGAATGTGGCTGCCTGATATATACGACACACTAGCAGTACAGCAGAATATACACTGTGTGCGATGTTGTGAATTCTGTTGTCGGGCTCCCTCCTGTGGTCATGAATGGTACTTCGGCTGGTTCTGTCCATGTACTTCCTCTGGTGGGTGTTTCTGAGTTTCACAGGTGACGAGGTTAATTCGTTAGCTGCTGCTCTATTTAACTCCACTTAGATCTTTGCTCCATGCCACCTGTCAATGTTCCAGTATTGGTCTGTTCACTCCTGGATCGTTCTTGTGACCTGTCTTCCCATCAGAAGCTAAGTTCCAGCTTGTATTTCTTTGGTTTGCTATTTTTCTGTCCAGCTTGCTATTTAATTTGTTGTCTTGCTTGCTGGAAGCTCTGGGACGCAGAGGGAGCGCCTCCGCACCGTGAGTTGGTGCGGAGGGTCTTTTTGCGCCGTCTGCGTGGTCTTTTTGTAGGTTTTTGTGCTGACCGCAAAGTAACCTTTCCTATCCTCGGTCTGTTCAGTAAGTCGGGCCTCACTTTGCTAAATCTATTTCATCTCTGTGTTTGTATTTTCATCTTTACTCACAGTCATTATATGTGGGGGGCTGCCTTTTCCTTTGGGGAATTTCTCTGAGGCAAGGTAGGCTTTATTTTTCTATCTTCAGGGCTAGCTAGTTTCTTAGGCTGTGCCGAGTTGCATAGGGAGAGTTAGGGGCAATCCACGGCTATTTCTAGTGTGTTTGATAGGTTTAGGGATTGCGGTCAGCAGAGTTCCCACGTCCCAGAGCTCGTCCTATTATCAGTAACTATCAGGTCATTCCGTGTGCTCTTAACCACCAGGTCCATTATTGTCCTGACCACCAGGTCATAACAGTACAGGTGGCCCAAAGTACTAATGCATCTCAATAGAGGGATAAGAGAAGTTCTGAGACCATTTTTTTTTCTTTGCAGTGTGTTTTGTCTCAATTTTCCCCTTTACCTCTGGGTGGTTCAGGACACTGGTGTAAATATGGACATTCAAGGTCTGTCCTCTTGGATGGATAATCTCACTACAAGGATACAAAACATTCAAGATTTTGTGGTTCAGAATCCGATGTCAGAGCCTAGGATTCCAATTCCTGATTTGTTTTTTGGTGGTAGATCTAAGTTCTTGAATTTCAAAAATAATTGTAAATTGTTTCTTGCCTTGAAACCTCGCTCCTCGGGTGACCCTGTTCAACAAGTAAAGATCATTATTTCTTTGTTACGTGGTGACCCTCAAGACTGGGCATTTTCCCTTGCGCCAGGAGATCCGGCATTGCGTGATGTTGATGCGTTTTTCCTGGCGCTTGGATTGCTGTATGATGAACCTAATTCAGTGGATCAGGCAGAGAAAATCTTGCTGGCTCTGTGTCAGGGTCAGGATGAAGCGGAGATATATTGTCAGAAGTTTAGAAAGTGGTCTGTGCTCACTCAGTGGAATGAATGTGCCCTGGCAGCAATCTTCAGAAAGGGTCTCTCTGAAGCACTTAAGGATGTCATGGTGGGATTTCCCATGCCTGCTGGTCTGAATGAGTCTATGTCCTTGGCCATTCAGATCGATCGACACTTGCGTGAGCGTAATGCTGTGCACCATTTGGCGGTACTATCTGAGCATGGGCCTGAGCCTATGCAATGTGATAGGACTTTGACCAGAGCTGAACGGCAAGAACACAGATGTCGGAATGGGCTATGTTTTTACTGTGGTGATTCCACTCATGATATCTCCGATTGTCCTAAGCGCACTAAGCGGTTCGCTAGGTCTGCCACCATTGGTACGGTACAGTCTAAATTTCTGTTGTCTGTTACTCTGATTTGCTCTTTGTCATCCTATTCTGTTATGGCATTTGTGGATTCAGGCGCTGCCCTGAATTTGATGGACTTGGAGTATGCTAGGCGCTGTGGTTTTTTCTTGGAGCCCTTGCAGTATCCTATTCCATTGAGAGGAATTGATGCTACGCCTTTGGCCAAGAATAAGCCTCAGTATTGGACCCAATTGACCATGTGCATGGCTCCTGCACATCAGGAGGATATCCGCTTTCTGGTGTTGCATAATCTGCATGATGTGGTCGTTTTGGGGTTGCCATGGCTACAGGTTCATAATCCAGTATTGGACTGGAAATCTATGTCTGTGTCCAGCTGGGGTTGCCAGGGGGTACATGGTGATGTTCCATTTTTGTCTATTTCGTCTTCCACTCCTTCTGAAGTTCCAGAGTTTTTGTCGGATTATCGGGATGTATTTGATGAACCCAAAGCCAGTGCCCTACCTCCTCATAGGGATTGCGATTGTGCAATTAATTTGATTCCTGGTAGTAAGTTTCCTAAGGGCCGATTGTTCAATTTATCTGTGCCAGAACATGCCGCTATGCGGAGTTATATAAAGGAATCCTTGGAGAAAGGCCATATTCGCCCGTCGTCATCACCGTTAGGAGCAGGGTTCTTTTTTTGTGGCCAAGAAGGATGGTTCTTTGAGACCTTGCATTGATTACCGCCTTCTTAATAAAATTACAGTCAAATATCAGTATCCTTTGCCGTTGCTGTCTGATTTGTTTGCTCGTATTAAAGGGGCTAGTTGGTTCACCAAGATAGATCTTCGAGGGGCGTATAATCTTGTGCGTATTAAACAAGGCGATGAATGGAAAACAGCATTTAATACGCCCGAGGACCATTTTGAGTACCTGGTTAAGCCATTCGGGCTTTCCAATGCTCAATCAGTATTTCAGTCCTTTATGCATGACATCTTCCGAGAGTACCTGGATAAATTCCTGATTGTGTATTTGGATGATATTTTGGTCTTTTCGGATGATTGGGAGTCTCATGTGAAGCAGGTCAGAATGGTGTTCCAGGTCCTTCGTGCGAATTCCTTGTTTGTGAAGGGGTCAAAGTGTCTCTTTGGAGTTCAGAAGGTTTCATTTTTAGGGTTCATTTTTTCCCCTTCTACTATCGAGATGGACACTGTTAAAGTCCAGGCCATTTACGATTGGACTCAGCCGACATCTGTGAAGAGCCTGCAAAAGTTCCTGGGCTTTGCTAATTTTTATCGGCGCTTCATCGCTAATTTTTCTACTGTTGCTAAACCGTTGACTGATTTGACCAAGAAGGGTGCTGATGTGGTCAATTGGTTTTCTGCGGCTGTAGAGGCTTTTCAGGAGTTGAAGCGTTGTTTTTCTTCTGCCCCTGTGTTGTGCCAGCCAGATGTTTCGCTTCTGTTTCAGGTTGAGGTTGATGCTTCTGAGATTGGAGCAGGGGCTGTTTTGTCGCAAAGAAGTTCTGAGGGCTCGGTGATGAAGCCATGTGCTTTCTTTTCTAGAAAGTTTTCGCCTGCTGAGCGTAACTATGATGTTGGTAATCGTGAATTGTTGGCCATGAAGTGGGCATTCGAGGAGTGGCGTCATTGGCTGGAAGGAGCCAAGCATCGCGTGGTGGTCTTGACAGATTACAAGAATTTGACTTATCTTGAGTCTGCCAAACGGTTGAATCCGAGACAGGCTCGATGGTCATTATTTTTCTCCCGTTTTGATTTTGTGGTTTCGTACCTTCCGGGCTCTAAGAATGTGAAGGCTGATGCCCTGTCAAGGAGTTTTGTGCCTGACTCTCCGGGTGTTCCTGAGCCGGCGAGTATTCTCAAAGAGGGGGTAATTTTGTCTGCCATCTCCCCTGATTTGCGGCGGGTGCTGCAAAAATTTCAGGCTGATAGACCTGACCGTTGCCCAGCGGAGAAACTGTTTGTCCCTGATAGATGGACTAGTAGAGTTATCTCTGAGATTCATTGTTCAGTGTTGGCTGGGCATCTTGGAATCTTTGGTACCAGAGATTTGGTGGCTAGATCCTTCTGGTGGCCGTCTTTGTCGCGGGATGTGCGTTCTTTTGTGCAGTCCTGTGGGACTTGTGCTCGGGCTAAGCCCTGCTGTTCTCGTGCCAGTGGGTTGCTTTTGCCCTTGCCGGTCCCGAAGAGGCCCTGGATGCATATTTCTATGGATTTTATTTCGGATCTCCCCGTCTCTCAAAAGATGTCGGTCATTTGGGTGGTTTGTGATCGCTTTTCTAAGATGGTCCATTTGGTACCTTTGTCTAAATTGCCTTCCTCCTCTGATTTGGTGCCATTATTTTTCCAGCATGTGGTTCGTTTACATGGTATCCACGGAGAACATCGTTTCTGACAGAGGTTCCCAGTTTGTTTCAAGGTTTTGGCGATCCTTTTGTTCTAGGATGGGTATTGATTTGTCTTTTTCCTCGGCTTTCCATCCTCAGACAAATGGCCAAACCGAACGAACTAATCAAACTTTGGAAACATATCTGAGATGCTTTGTTTCTGCTGATCAGGATGATTGGGTGTCCTTTTTGCCGTTGGCTGAGTTCGCCCTTAATAATCGGGCCAGTTCGGCTACTTTGGTTTCGCCGTTTTTCTGCAATTCTGGTTTCCATCCTCGTTTCTCTTCAGGGCAGGTTGAGTCTTCAGACTGTCCTGGTGTAGATACTGTGGTGGATAGGTTGCAGCAGATTTGGACTCATGTGGTGGACAATTTGACATTGTCCCAGGAGAAGGCTCAACGTTTCGCTAACCGCCGGCGCTGTGTGGGTCCCCGACTTCGTGTTGGGGATTTGGTTTGGTTGTCGTCTCGTTATGTTCCTATGAAGATTTCCTCTCCTAAGTTTAAGCCTCGTTTCATTTGTCCGTATAAGATTTCTGAGGTTATCAATCCTGTGTCATTTTGTTTGGCCCTTCCTGCTTCTTTTGCTATCCATAATGTGTTCCATAGGTCGTTATTGCGGAGATACGTGGCGCCTGTGGTTCCATCCGTTGATCCTCCTGCCCCGGTGTTAGTTGAGGGGGATGTTGTGAATTCTGTGGCTGAATTCACTCCTGTGGTCACAAGTGGTACTGCAGCTTCTGAGCTTCCTCCCTCAGGTGTTCTGGTGAGCTCGTTAACTGCTTCATTACTTAACTCCGCCTGATGCTGCTATCCTTGCTCCTTGTCAATGTTTCAGTGTTGGATCTGAGCTTCTCCTGATTGTTCCTGTGACCTGCTGCTCTGTATAGCTAAGTGCTTTTTGCTTTTTTGTTGCTTTTTTTCTGTCCAGCTTGTCTTTTGTTTTGCTGGAAGCTCTGAGACGCAAAGGGTGTACCGCCGTGCCGTTAGTTCGGCACGGTGGGTTTTTTTTGCCCCCTTTACGTGGTTTTGCTTTAGGGTTTTTTGTAGACTGCATAGTTCTCTTTGCTATCCTCGCTCTGTCTAGAATATCGGGCCTCACTTTGCTGAATCTATTTCATCCCTACGTTTTGTCTTTTCATCTTACTCACAGTCATTATATGTGGGGGGCTGCCTTTTCCTTTGGGGAATTTCTCTGGGGCAAGTCAGGCCTATTTTTCTCTCTTCAGGCTAGCTAGTTTCTTAGGCTGTGCCGAGTTGCCTAGGTAGTTGTTAGGCGCAATTCACAGCCGCTTTTAGTTGTGTTTAGGATAGGATCAGGTGTGCAGTCTACAGAGTTTCCACGTCTCAGAGCTCGTTCTTGTATTTTTGGGTATTTGTCAGATCACTGTGTGCGCTCTGATCGCTAAGCACACTGTGTTTCTGGATTGCCTTCATAACACCTGTCATTAGCATACATAACAGGGGGAGTTGGAGTATGTGCTGGAGAAGATTTTGGATTCTCGTGTTTCGAGACGGAAACTCCATTACCTGGTCAAGTGGAAGGGTTATGGTCAGGAAGATAATTCCTGGGTTTTTGCCTCTGATGTTCATGCTGCCGATCTGGTTCGTGCCTTTCATTTGGCTCATCCTGGTCGGCCTGGGGGCTCTGGTGAGGGTTCGGTGACCCCTCCTCAAGGGGGGGTACTGTTGTGAATTCTGTTGTCGGGCTCCCTCCTGTGGTCATGAATGGTACTTCAGCTGGTTCTGTCCATGGACTTCCTCTGGTGGGTGTTTCTGAGTTTCACAGGTGACGAGGTTAATTCGTTAGCTGCTGCTCTATTTAACTCCAATTAGATCTTTGATCCATGCCACCTGTCAATGTTCCATTATTGGTCTGTTCACTCCTGGATCGTTCTTGTGACCTGTCTTCCCATCAGAAGCTAAGTTCCAGCTTGTATTTCTTTGGTTTGCTATTTTTCTGTCCAGCTTGCTATTTAATTTGTTGTCTTGCTTGCTGGAAGCTCTGGGACGCAGTGGGAGCGCCTCCGCACCGTGAGTCGGTGCGGAGGGTCTTATTGCGCCCTCTGCGTGGTCTTTTTGTACGTTTTTGTGCTGACCACAAAGTAACCTTTCCTATCCTCGGTCTGTTCAGTAAGTCGGGCCTCACTTTGCTAAATCTATTTCATCTCTGTGTTTGTATTTTCATCTTTACTCACAGTCATTATATGTGGGGGGCTGCCTTTTCCTTTGGGGAATTTCTCTGAGGCAAGGTAGGCTTTATTTTTCTATCTTCAGGGCTAGCTAGTTTCTTAGGCTGTGCCGAGTTGCATAGGGAGCGTTAGGCGCAATCCACGGCTATTTCTAGTGTGTTTGATAGGTTTAGGGATTGCGGTCAGCAGAGTTCCCACGTCCCAGAGCTCGTCCTATTATCAGTAACTATCAGGCCATTCCGTGTGCTCTTAACCACCAGGTCCGTAATTGTCCTGACCACCAGGTCATAACAGTGCGAATTTTAATCTCCCTTTTTTGGGGGGGGAGACACAGAAGCACAACTCTGGCCAGTGGTATAACAGTAAACTATGAACGTGGCAGAAAGTGGCTGCCTGATATATATGACACACTAGCAGTACAGCAGAATATACACCGTGTGCGAATTTTAATCTCCTTTTTTTAGGGGGGGAGACACAGAAGCACAACTCTGGCCCAGTGGTATAACAGTAAACTATGAACGTGCCAGAAAGTGGCTGCCTGATATATACGACACACTAGCAGTACAGCAGAATTTACACTGTGTGCGAATTTTAATCTCCCTTTTTTTTGGGGGGAGACACAGAAGCACAACTCTGGCCCAGTGGTATAACAGTAAACTATGAACGTGGCAGAAAGTGGCTGTCTGATATATACGACACACTAGCAGTACAGCAGAATATACACTGTGTGCAAATTTTAATCTCCCTTTTTTTTGGGGGGGAGACACAGAACCACAACTCTGGCGCAGTGGTATAACAGTAAACTATGAACGTGGCAGAAAGTGGCTGCCTGATATATACGACACACTAGCAGTACAGCAGAATATACACTGTGTGCGAATTTTAATCTCCCTTTTTTTTTTGGGGGGGGGAGACACAAAACCACAACTCTGGCCCAGTGGTATACCAGTAAACTATGAACGTGGCAGAAAGTGGCTGCCTGATATATACGACACACTAGCAGTACAGCAGAATATACACTGTGTGCAAATTTTAATCTCCCTTTTTTTTGGGGGGGGGGGAGACACAGAACCACAACTCTGGCCCAGTGGTATAACACAACACTATGAACGTGCCAGAAAGTGGCTGGAATTATTATTTAAAAAAAAAAAAAAACAAGCTCCCTACAATGAGCTCAGGACAAGTATGGCAGCAATAAAGAGGACTGCTTAACACAAAAATGTGGACAAATAAACAAGATAGGTAACTGTGCAGAAAGGAGCAACAGGAATTTTGCTTTAAAAAAAGCAGTTGGTTTGCACAGCACCGTGCACACAGCTATGCAGCTGCTGCACTAAAATACGACCTCCACTGTCCCTGCACAAAAAGGTGGTTTGGGACAGTGAAAATCGCTCCAGCACAAGCGGTTTGGGGTTTATATTTCCTCCCTAACTCTGTCCCTGCTTCTGACTAACTGCAGCAACACCTCTCCCTATGCTCAGATCAGCAGAAGTAAGATGACGGTCAGCGTGCACGCCCCTTTATACCCCCTGTGACGCCACAGACAGCAAGCCAATCACTGCCATGCCCTTCTCAAAGATGGTGGGGACTGAGACCTTTGTCATCACGCTGCCCACACTCTGCGTCCTCCTTCATTGGATGAAAAACTGCGGTGACAGCGTCATATGAAACACGACTTTGGCGCTCTGATCGTGTACCGCATGGCCGATCCCACTGTAGGATCGGTTCGGGTTTCATGAAACCCGACTTTGCCTAAAAGTCGCCGATTTATGAAAATGACCGATCCGTTTCGCTCAACCCTAGTCGCCACCATTTCCTCACTGCTGCAGCTTAGTGTTAGACGGCACCGCTGCTGCTCTGGGCGCTTTACAGACTAAGGCTGCCGTCACACTAGCAGTATTTGGTCAGTATTTTACATCAGTATTTGTAAGCCAAAACCAGGAGTGGATGATAAATGCAGAAGTGGTGCATATGTTTCTATTATACTCTCCCTCTAATTATTCCACTCCTAGTTTTGGCTTACAAATACTGATGTAAAATACTGACCAAACACTGCTAGTGTGATGGCAGCCTAAGAGTGTTTTTTTGGAGCGAATTGTCAGAGAGGTAGGTTTAGGGAGTCGGGAGGAGTCGGGACTAGTTGTAATATCAGCCCTTTTCAGGGTAGGTTACAGCAGTTCATAGCAATGTTTGCCAGACAGGTCTGTGCCAGTACTGTGCAAGTGTTTGTCACAGCATTTGGTGTAATTTAGCTCAGCCAATCCTTTTGGGCAAGTAGCATTGTCTGATAGTCATCTGAGTAGCCCACCTGTGAAGCTAGCTACACTGCCTGTGTATCTCTATTTTCACTGCATCTAATCCAGTTAATAGTTTAGGGCCTAGGAGCAGTGTCTGCATGTCAGCAGAGTAGCCCGCCTGTGAAACAATCTATACCGCCTGTGTATCTCTGTTTTCACTGCATCTAATCCAGTTATTAGTTTTGGGACTAGGATCAGAGTCTGCACGTCAGCAAAGTAGCCCGCCTGTGAAGCAAACAATCCCGCCTGTGTATCTCAATTTTCACTGCTTCTAATCCAGTTATTAGTTTTAGGCCTATACCACAGTTTGGCCACTCAGTTCTGCTCGGTTTTCATCCATCGGTTGTTGTGGCAACAACTACAGATAGAGTTGCCAATTAGTTAAGCACTAAAATGAGTGGCAAAAGGCCTGCTGCTGGTGGAAAGGGGAATAGGAGTGTTGGAAAGGGAAAAAAGGTTGAGTCCGTGGGGTAGGTGGTAAAGCAACAGTAACATCTGCAGAAGAAAGACCATCTTCCAACCAAAGTAAGATGTCTACTTCTTTTCGTGGACAATCTGATATGACCCCTTTCTTACGACCATCGCTATAAGCATCGCTAAAAATTCCAGATGAGGCACAAAAAGAGCAGGTGCTTGAACGGATATCAAGTGCTCGTTCAAGTGGGCTCTCCTCCATGTCAACTTCAACATCACAACTACTCCAGTCCTCAGAGTTGTCACCCCAATCGCACTTGCTTCCTAACAACTCCCAAGTCTCCAGCTGCTTGTCTGAGAATGGGGTAACACACATGGTTGAGTCTGTAGAGCTGTTTACGCATACTATAGCCTGGGAATCAGAGGTCTGCTCCAGAACTTCTGTGAAACCAGACGTGGAAATGATCTGCACTGATGCCCAGAATCTTTGTGAGTCGGATCCAGGCCCAGATGAAGAAGGTTCTGACCATAATGTAGACCCTTGTTCCCAAACTGTCACTCCTGTTGGTGGAGACAATGAGGAAGATGATGATGAGACTGAGATACCTGATTGGAACAAAAACTTGACTTTTCGGTCGGGGCAGGGAGAGGTTGGCTCTGAGGATGACGGGTGTGAGAACACACAGGATGAGGATGACGAGGTTGTAGACCCCACTTACTGTCAATCCCCAGTCCGCCAGTCCATGAGGTCAGCAGAGGAGGTGGAGGAGGATGCTAGAGACGAGTCTGACGACGAGGTAATGGTGCGCCTTCCTGGACAGAGACGGAGTACTGGAAGCACGTCAACAACTGCATCCTCAACCCCAACTGTGCCTCAGACCAGAATTCATGGTGGCTCTTCAGGTCACACGGGCTCTAAGCCTTGCATAGCTTGGGCATTTTTTGACATTGCAAATGATGACCCAACTCATGTTGTCTGTAAGATTTGTCAACAAAATCTCAGTAGAAGCCAAAAAATCGCAAGCTTGAGTACTTCATGCATGAACCGTCACATGGATATGAGGCATAAGTTGCAGTGGGAAGCTCACTGTGATACCATGCGGCCTAGTGGGCCAGGTCAACCACTGTCTGCCCCATCAAGTGCATCCGCGTCCTCTTCATCCTCTGTGACTGTGGGGACAGCAGTCGCACATGGTTTTGGATGCAGACCTTCCACCTCTTCACCCGCAACAGCCAGTGTGATTGGCAGGTCGTCAGGACATTTGCAAGTGGAAACACCTGCTGGTGTTGAGTGCTCTCTGACATCGACACCACATTTTGATCAAGGCAACATAACATCTCCGCCTGCACCTTCCTCACAGACCAGAAGTTTGCAGGGGACACCCTACTCAACTCCGTCTAAGCACGGCAGCCAGCCCTCAGTCCCTCAGATGTGGACAAGTAAAAGACCATTTCCTCCTAGCCATGACAAAGCTAAGAGGTTGAATTTCTCCATCTGCAAGCTGTTGGCTACAGAAATGCCTCCTTTCCGCCTGGTAGACACAGAGGATTTTCGAGACCTTATGTCCGTCGCAGTGCCCCAGTACCAGATGCCCAGTCGCCACTACTTCTCAAAGAAAGCTGTGCCTGCGCTACACCAGCATGTCGCACACAACATAACTGCTTCCTTGAGAAACTCTGTGTGTGACAGGGTGCATTTCACCACAGACACTTGGACGAGTAGACATGGACAGGGGCGTTACATGTCGGTGACAGGGCTCTGGGTAACTACGGCGACATTAGGAGAAGGGGCTGCTGTCCAAGTCTTGCCATCACCACGAGTTGCTCATCGATCCTCTGTATCTAGAAGTTCCTCCACTACTTCTGCCTCCTCAACCTCCTTTCGGTCCTCCACCTGCACCCAAAGCCTGTCTAGTAATGCCACCCACCTTGTAACTGCGCAGAAGGAATCCTGCACACCTCGTCACAATGCCGTCACCAGGGCTCAACGGCATCAGGCAGTGTTTTGTTATGGCTGGCAATCAGGCAACACAGCGTGCAGTAATCAGCGCACATACAGAGATCTGGCAATAACCCAAAACAATAGGACGAGCTCTGAGACGTGGAATCTCTGTAGACTGCAGTACCTGATCTATCCTCACACAACTGGAAGCAGCAGTGGATTGCGCCTATCAACTACCTATGCAACTCGGCACTGCCTGAGGAGCTGACTAGCCTGAAGATAGAAATACAAGCCTGACTCACCTCAGAGAAATACCCCAAAGGAATAGGCAGCCCCCACATATAATGACTGTTAGCAAGATGAAAAGACAAACGTAGGAATGAAATAGATTCAGCAAAGTGAGGCCCGATATTCTAGACAGAGCGAGGATAGCAAAGAGAACTATGCAGTCTACAAAAACCCTAAAACGAAAACCACGCAAAGGGGCAAAAAGACCCACCGTGCCGAACTAACAGCACGGCGGTGCACCCCTCTGCTTCTCAGAGCTTCCAGCAAAAGACAATAGCAAGCTGGACAGAAAAAACAGAAAACAAACTAGAAGCACTTATCTAGCAGAGCAGCAGGCCCAAGGAAAGATGCAGTAGCTCAGATCCAACACTGGAACATTGACAAGGAGCAAGGAAGACAGACTCAGGTGGAGCTAAATAGCAAGGCAGCCAACGAGCTCACCAAAACACCTGAGGGAGGAAGCCCAGAGACTGCAATACCACTTGTGACCACAGAAGTGAACTCAGCCACAGAATTCACAACAGTACCCCCCCCTTGAGGAGGGGTCACCGAACCCTCACCAGAACCCCCAGGCCGACCAGGATGAGCCACATGAAAGGCACGAACAAGATCTGGGGCATGGACATCAGAGGCAAAAACCCAGGAATTATCTTCCTGAGCATAACCCTTCCATTTGACCAGATACTGGAGTTTCCGTCTAGAGACACGAGAATCCAAAATCTTCTCCACAATATACTCCAATTCCCCCTCCACCAAAACAGGGGCAGGAGGCTCCACAGATGGAACCATAGGTGCCACGTATCTCCTCAACAACGACCTATGGAATACATTATGTATGGAAAAGGAGTCTGGGAGGGTCAGACGAAAAGACACCGGATTGAGAATCTCAGAAATCCTATACGGACCAATAAAACGAGGTTTAAATTTAGGAGAGGAAACCTTCATAGGTATATGACGAGAAGATAACCAAACCAGATCCCCAACACGAAGTCGGGGTCCCACACGGCGTCTGCGATTAGCGAAAAGCTGAGCCTTCTCCTGGGACAAGGTCAAATTGTCCACTACCTGAGTCCAGATCTGCTGCAACCTGTCCACCACATAATCCACACCAGGACAGTCCGAAGACTCAACCTGTCCTGAAGAGAAACGAGGATGGAACCCAGAATTGCAGAAAAATGGAGAGACCAAGGTAGCCGAGCTGGCCCGATTATTAAGGGCGAACTCAGCCAACGGCAAAAATGACACCCAATCATCCTGGTCAGCGGAAACAAAACATCTCAGATATGTTTCCAAGGTCTGATTGGTTCGTTCGGTCTGGCCATTAGTCTGAGGATGGAAGGCCGAGGAAAAAGATAGGTCAATGCCCATCCTACCACAAAAGGCTCGCCAGAACCTCGAGACAAACTGGGAACCTCTGTCAGAAACAATATTCTCAGGAATGCCATGTAAACGAACCACATGCTGGAAGAACAAAGGCACCAAATCAGAGGAGGAAGGCAATTTAACCAAGGGCACCAGATGGACCATTTTAGAAAAGCGATCACAGACCACCCAAATGACAGACATCTTTTGAGAAACGGGAAGGTCAGAAATGAAATCCATCGAAATATGTGTCCAAGGCCTCTTCGGGACCGGCAAGGGCAAAAGCAACCCACTGGCACGTGAACAGCAGGGCTTAGCCCTAGCACAAATTCCACAGGACTGCACAAAAGCACGCACATCCCGTGACAGAGATGGCCACCAGAAGGATCTAGCAACCAACTCCCTGGTACCAAAGATTCCTGGATGACCGGCCAGCACCGAACAATGAAGTTCAGAGATAACTTTACTAGTCCACCTATCAGGGACGAACAGTTTCTCGGCCGGACAACGATCAGGTTTATTAGCCTGAAATTTCTGCAACACTCTCCGCAAATCAGGGGAGATGGCAGACACAATGACTCCTTCCTTGAGGATACTCGCCGGCTCAGATAACCCCGGAGAGTCGGGAACAAAACTCCTAGACAGAGCATCCGCCTTCACATTTTTAGAGCCCGGAAGGTATGAAATCACAAAATCAAAACGAGCAAAAAATAACGACCAACGGGCCTGTCTAGGATTCAAGCGCTTGGCAGACTCAAGATAAGTAAGGTTCTTATGATCAGTCAAAACCACCACGCGATGCTTAGCACCCTCAAGCCAATGACGCCACTCTTCGAATGCCCACTTCATGGCCAGCATCTCTCGGTTGCCCACATCATAATTACGCTCAGCAGCAGAAAATTTCCTGGAAAAGAAAGCACATGGTTTGAACACTGAGCAACCAGAACCTCTCTGTGACAAAACCGCCCCTGCACCAATCTCAGAAGCATCAACCTCGACCTGGAACGGAAGAGAAACATCAGGTTGACACAACACAGGGGCACAGCAAAAACGACGCTTCAACTCCTGAAAAGCTTCCACGGCAGCAGAAGACCAATTAACCAAATCAGCACCCTTCTTGGTCAAATCGGTCAATGGTCTGGCAATGCTAGAAAAATTACAGATGAAGCGACGATAAAAATTAGCAAAGCCCAGGAATTTCTGCAAACTTTTTAGAGATGTCGGCTGAGTCCAATCCTGGATGGCCTGAACCTTAACCGGATCCATCTCAATAGTAGAAGGGGAAAAGATGAACCCCAAAAATGAAACTTTCTGCACACCGAAGAAACACTTTGATCCCTTCACGAACAAGGAATTAGCACGCAGTACCTGGAAAACCATTCTGACTTGCTTCACATGAGACTCCCAATCATCTGAGAAGATCAAAATGTCATCCAAGTAAACAATCAAGAATTTATCCAGATACTCACGGAAAATGTCATGCATAAAAGACTGAAAAACAGATGGAGCATTGGCAAGTCCGAACGGCATCACCAGATACTCAAAATGACCCTCGGGCGTATTAAATGCCGTTTTCCATTCATCTCCCTGCCTGATTCTCACCAGATTATACGCACCACGAAGATCAATCTTAGTAAACCAACTAGCCCCCTTAATCCGAGCAAACAAGTCAGAAATCAATGGCAAGGGATACTGAAACTTAACAGTGATCTTATTAAGAAGGCGGTAATCAATACACGGTCTTAGCGAACCATCCTTCTTGGCTACAAAAAAGAACCCTGCTCCCAATGGTGACGACAATGGGCGAATATGTCCCTTCTCCAGGGACTCCTTCACATAACTGCGCATAGCGGTGTGTTCAGGTACGGACAAATTAAATAAACGACCCTTAGGGAATTTACTACCAGGAATCAAATCGATAGCACAATCACAATTCCTATGCGGATGAAGGGCATCAGACTTGGACTCTTCAAATACATCCTGAAAGTCCGACAAGAACTCTGGGATGTCAGAAGGAATGGATGACGAAATAGACAAAAATGGAACATCACCATGTACTCCCTGACAACCCCAGCTGGTTACCGACATAGAGTTCCAATCCAATACTGGATTATGGGTTTGTAGCCATGGCAACCCCAACACGACCACATCATGCAAATTATGCAGTACCAAAAAGCGAATAACTTCCTGATGTGCAGGAGCCATGCACATGGTCAGCTGGGCCCAGTACTGAGGCTTATTCTTGGCCAGAGGTGTAGCATCAATTCCTCTCAACGGAATAGGACACCGCAAAGGCTTCAAGAAAAATCCACAACGTTTAGCATAATCCAAATCCATCAGATTCAGGGCAGCGCCTGAATCCACAAACGCCATGACAGAATATGATGACAAAGAGCACATTAAGGTAATGGACAAAAGGAATTTGGACTGTACAGTACCAATAACGGCAGAGCTATCGAACTGCCTAGTGCGTTTAGGACAATTAGAAATAGCATGAGTAGAATCACCACAATAGAAACACAGTCTGTTCAGACGTCTGTGTTCGTGCCGTTCTACTTTAGTCATAGTCCTGTCGCACTGCATAGGCTCAGGCTTACTCTCAGACAATACCGCCAGATGGTGCACAGATTTACGCTCGCGCAAGCGACGACCGATCTGAATGGCCAAGGACATAGACTCATTCAAACCAGCAGGCATAGGAAATCCCACCATTACATCCTTAAGAGCTTCAGAGAGACCCTTTCTGAACAAAGCCGCTAGTGCAGATTCATTCCACAGAGTGAGTACTGACCATTTTCTAAATTTCTGACAATATACTTCTACATCATCCTGACCCTGGCATAAAGCCAGCAGATTTTTCTCAGCTTGATCCACTGAATTAGGCTCATCGTAAAGCAATCCCAGCGCCTGGAAAAATGCATCAACATTACTCAATGCAGAATCTCCTGGTGCAAGAGAAAACGCCCAGTCCTGTGGGTCGCCGCGCAAAAAAGAAATAATAATCAAAACCTGTTGAATAGGATTACCAGAAGAATGAGGTTTCAAGGCCAAAAATAGCTTACAATTATTTCTGAAGCTCAGGAACTTAGTTCTGTCACCAAAAAACAAATCAGGAATCGGAATTCTTGGTTCTAGCATCGATTTCTGATCAATAGTATCTTGAATCTTTTGTACATTTACAACGAGATTATCCATTGAGGAGCACAGAGCCTGAATATCCATGTCCACAGCTGTGTCCTGAAGCACTCTAATGTCTAGGGGAAAAAAAAGACTGAAGACAGAGCTAAGAAAAAAAAATGATGTCAGGATTTCTTTTTTCCCTCTATTGGAAATCATTGAAAGGCTCCTTGTACTGTTATGGCTGGCAATCAGGCAACACAGCGTGCAGTAATCAGCGCACATACAGAGATCTGGCAATAACCCAAAACAATAGGACGAGCTCTGAGACGTGGAATCTCTGTAGACTGCAGTACCTGATCTATCCTCACACAACTGGAAGCAGCAGTGGATTGCGCCTATCAACTACCTATGCAACTCGGCACTGCCTGAGGAGCTGACTAGCCTGAAGATAGAAATACAAGCCTGACTCACCTCAGAGAAATACCCCAAAGGAATAGGCAGCCCCCACATATAATGACTGTTAGCAAGATGAAAAGACAAACGTAGGAATGAAATAGATTCAGCAAAGTGAGGCCCGATATTCTAGACAGAGCGAGGATAGCAAAGAGAACTATGCAGTCTACAAAAACCCTAAAACGAAAACCACGCAAAGGGGCAAAAAGACCCACCGTGCCGAACTAACAGCACGGCGGTGCACCCCTCTGCTTCTCAGAGCTTCCAGCAAAAGACAATAGCAAGCTGGACAGAAAAAACAGAAAACAAACTAGAAGCACTTATCTAGCAGAGCAGCAGGCCCAAGGAAAGATGCAGTAGCTCAGATCCAACACTGGAACATTGACAAGGAGCAAGGAAGACAGACTCAGGTGGAGCTAAATAGCAAGGCAGCCAACGAGCTCACCAAAACACCTGAGGGAGGAAGCCCAGAGACTGCAATACCACTTGTGACCACAGAAGTGAACTCAGCCACAGAATTCACAACAGTGTTTACATTCAAATGTCTGGGAAATGTGAGTCACACAGCTGAGGAGTTGTGGTCAGCTCTGGAGACCGAGTTCTATCAATGGTTGTCTTCACTCAACCTGCAGCCAGGAAGGCTGTGTGCGACAATGCTGCAAACCTGGGTGCGGCCCTTCGCCGGGGCAATGTCACACATGTGCTTTGTATGGCTCACGTTTTGAAACTGGTTGTTCAGCAATTTTTATCCCTTTATCCCGGACTAGATGGGCTTCTGCAGAGGGCATGGTTGCTGTGTGCTCACTTCCGTGTTAGCATCCCGCAGCTCGACGACTTCCATCTCTACAGAAGTCGTTGGGCCTGCCAGTTCACCGGCTGAAATGCGATGTGCCCACACGGTGGAAGTCAACTCTGCACATGTTGCAGCGACTGTGGCAGCACCGACGAGCCCTGGTGCAATACGTTATGATGTATAGCCTGGACCAACCAGATCAAGAGGTGGGGCAAATCACGCTGCAGGAGTGGTCTCAGATCAGGGTTCTATGCACCCTTCTGCACAGTTTTGAAATAGCAACGAAGATGTTTAGTGCTGACGATGCCATTATCAGCATGACCATTCTGGTGATTTACATGCTGGAGCACACCTTACACAGTGTTCGGAGTAAGGTGGTGGAACAAGAGGAGGAGGAGGAGGAACAGGAGAAGTCGTATGCGGAAGGGATCATATCTCCAAGGTCAAGAAGGTTGGCAGCACCAAGGTGGCTGGCATTGGAGGCTGGTTGAGAGGGATTACCGAGGGCGCATGGTAGCAGCCAAACTGTTGAGGAAGGTGCAGGAGGTGAGGAAGAAGTGGAGGACAAACTGGCGCTGGGCATGGAAGACTCATCAGATGAGGGAGACCGTGATCAAATTTCTGTTGTGCGAGGTTGGGAGGAGATGGCTGACGAAGGAAGCATGATTCTCACCTCGCCACCACCAAGACAACAGACTTGGTCCTCCTGGATGCGCAAGTCACATGAGTGCCTTCTTGCTGCACTACCTGCAACATGACCCTCGGATTGTCAGAATCCGAAGTAGTGCCGACTACTGGGTTGCTACATTCTTAGATCCCCGCTACAAAAGAAAATTTGGTGAAATAATTCCTGCCATAGAAACGGATTCATGCATGCAGGAGTAACAGCAGAGACTGTTACAGAATCTAACATCTGCTTTTCCACAAAACACCAGTGTTGCACGTGGTCAATCTCTGAGTCCTAACTTGCCAACCATGGGACTATCAAGTCATCACTCAAACCATAACAGTAACATCGTATCTGGTGGTAACAGCAATTTTTTCCAATCGTTTCAAGATTTTTTTAGACCATCCTTTGCAAGGCCACAGGAGACAAGAAATCTGACGCACAGCCAACGCCTAGAGAGGATGGTACAAGAGTATCTCCAATTTAACATCGATGCCATGACTGTGGAACTGGACCCTTGCTCATTTTGGGCTTCCAATCTTGAAAAATGTGCTGAGCTTGCCACTCACGCCTTGGAGATCTTGTCATGCCTCGCAGCCAGCGTTCTCTCTAAATGCATGTTCAGCGCTGCTGGTGGTGTGCTGACAGATAAGCGCACGCGTCTGTCCAGTGACAATGTAGACATACTAAAGTTCATCAAGATGAGCAAATCCTGGATCCGCAAGGACTTTTCTACCCCTCTGTCATCTTGGGGAGACTAAAAGCCTGATGATTTTTGAAAATCACCTCACCAACCATTTTAAAAAACTCTGGCGAAATTGATGCCACTTAAGTGGTGTCTGTGGCTGAATTTTTGGAAAAAATGGAGACTCTTTTATTTAGTCCCCTTGCTGAGTTTTACATGACGTTGCCATCGTCAATTCCAGGTGGGTGGGGTCGTCTGCAGAGTTGTTTCCTCATACTATGGCCTGGGATTCAGAGGTCTGCTCCAAAGCTTCAGTGTCTGCTAGTCAGCAGAGTAGCCCCGCCACCCACCGCCTGTTTACCTAAGTACTATTTTTTAAACGGCATCTAGCCCAGGAAATCCTTTTGGGCCTAGTAGAGTTTGGTGCAACTCAGCAGCGTACCCCACCCATAAAGCAAGCTACACCGCCTGTTTACCTAAGTATTATTTTTTAACAGCATTTGGCCCAGGAAATCCTTTTGGGCCTAGTAGCAATTTCTGCTACTCAGCAGAGTACCCCATCCATGAAGCAAGCTACACCGCCTTCTTTCTTTCTCAATCTAACCCCTCGGCTCTGGGGTGTCCACTCTCCCTCCAGCTCTCTCCTTCTCACAGGTGGACTACCGCGTGTTTTCACACTGTGGGGAATCTTTTGGGCCCAGGCATAAGAAGTCGTCGAGGTAATGGATAATATGTGCCGCCTTACAAAACGTCCATGATGACACATTCGAGGAAGCAACTAAATGCCTCAAACAGTGAGCAGGATATGGAGCACCCCATGGGCAAACAGCGATCTATGTAGTATGCTCCTTCTCAGAAGCAGCCCAATGGGAGGACACTATTCAGAGGCTCAGGTAGTAACCGGAACGCTCCCTCAATGTCTGTTTTGGCCATTAGGGTGCCCCTTACTAACTTCTTGACCCGCCTGATTGCCTCGTCAAAGGAGGTACAGTACATAGTACTGTACTTGGTTCCACGTAGATGTTATTGTTTACTGACCTGCCCCTTGGATATGACAAATGGTGGATTAGTCTGAATGTATTGGGTTCATTTTTTGGCACAACTCTCAATGAGGGGTACCACTATGTCTTCTAAGGAAAGTGTTCTGAATGGACCCACTGCCATTCTACCTAAAGATATTTCTTTTTTTACTTTTTTTGTCAAGACGTCTGGGTGTTGGTAGAGTGAGTTTACATTTTTACTCCAGCCTTTCTTGATTTTAGAAGGGCATGACATGCCTATATCTGTGTCTCCTCCTCCTTTTACTCCTCCACCTCTTTTCTTTTCACATGACTATATGTAGTTATAACTTTTCCATGTGTTTGTTGTGTCTTCTGAGCAGTTTGTCAGCTTTTGGACACCTTTTAAGGTATTTTCTATGTGTTTTCCATGTGTTTGTATGTGTTTGTGTTTGCCTGCCATTGGTTTCAATGGGGTTCGACGGCGTTCATCGTACGTTCGACGAACATTTCGTCGAACACGTACCTGTTCGACGAACCGAACCCGAACACTAGGGAGGTGGCTCAACACTAGCTACCACGAGTGTGAAAGCACAACCAACATTCAAAAGTGACCAAAACATCAGCCAGAAAGCATCGGTACTGAGATGTGGTCTGTGGTCTCCACCTGCAGAACCACTTCTTTATTGAGTGTGTTTTGATAATTGGCAATATTTTCCGTTGTCTATTCTATTTACACAACAGCATGTGAAATTGATTGTCAAACAGTGTTGCTTCCAAAGTGGACAGTTTGATTTCACAGAAGTTTGATTTACTTGGAGTTAAATTCTGATGTTTAAGTGTTCTCTTTATTTTTTTGAGCAGCGTATTTACCACCTTGTTATTTAAAGCAGTTATCTTCAGGATGTCTCAAAGTTCGAACCCATAGTGATCAGCTGGAATTTGTTGGGAGAACTGCCGGCAAAGCTTTAAATATGCTGCAGTGCATTCACAGAATTAAAAAGCATCATACAACTCTCATTAAAATAAATGCTGAAATCTAATAATGCATAAATATGTTGGGTTTTTGAGAGAGAAAAAACACTTTGGGCATGTGCACATGATGAGTAAACACTGCAGTACTTGTGCAGTTTCCAACCTGCAGTGTCCAGATGTTACAGCATAGTGGATGGTATTTCAAGTAATCCCATGACCTCTATGCTTCCAGAGCAACCTGCGGCTCACACATGGAAACAGACATGTGCCTCGTCTTTCCACACCGCAGTATGTCAATTTCTCTTGCAGAAATATGAGTCTCCACAAGAGAAATTTCAGCCATGCAATGTATTGGACACAGTTCAGTGAACACATGCGTTCAATAGACGGCGCGGCGCTGGCAGTTCTGGATCATCTGCACGTACCTTTTGTTGTTGATTATCATGACTAGTAGTTGAGATCCAGACTGAGTTCCCCTCTATTGACCGAATCTGGTCATACCCATGAGAAATCTGTTTTAACAGGGAAAGAGGATAAGAATTATGCCAGGCTCCGCTGAAAGCTACTTATCTCCACCTCAACATCTGTCTTGTGTCTGTTGGGAGGTCCTCATTGACATCAGTCAGGTATAGCTGACTTTTACCTATCATGTATGGGGGCCTTAAGTATTTGCCACTCTATTATATACAAATGGTGACAATCGCAGACAACCCCAGCAAGTGTAGAGTATTGTCCTACTATATATATCTATATATAATTGTCTAAGGGTTTTTCCGTCTGTCTGTCTGTCTGTCTGTCTGTCTGTCCTGGAAATCCCGCATCTCTAATTGGTCGAGGCCGCCAGGCCTCGACCAATCAGTGATGGGCACAGCATGGCAACGATGATGTCATAAAGGTTGCCTCGACCAATCAGCGACGGGCACAGTCTGCTGCGAATTCGCCTCGACCAATCAGCGACGGGCACAGTATCGACGTAGATGTCATAATGGTTGCCATGGCGACGATGATGTCATAAAGGTTGCCTCGACCAATCAGCGACGGGCACAGTCTGCCGCGAATTCTGGATTCATCATTGTCCATATACTACGGGGACATGCATATTCTAGAATACCCAATGTGTTAGAATCGGGCCACAATCTAGTATATATATATATATATATCTACTATATAAAGCTGAATGTGTGTATGTGTGTGTGTATGTGTGTGTGTGTGTATGTCCGGGATTGGCATCTGCACCGTCGCAGCTACAGCCACAAAATTTTGCACAGTCACACATCTGGACCCCGAGAGCGTCATAGGCTACGTTGTGAAACGAGGAAAATACCAGCGCACTACTGAATATTATATGGAGTAAAAGGGGTGCAGAGGAGTGGCATAATATAATGACCACAAAAAAGAGAAAGAGCCACTCCAAAACACTGCACACCACAATACGTAATCAAAAATATAACAAGGCAAACTTTATTGATGTATAAATAAAAACATTTAAAATCAACAATGAAAAGATCAAAGAACCCCACAATGATCCATAAAGGTATTAATAGCCAAGCAGAGGCATGTATCCTATGAAGAATGCATATAATGGTAAGAAAATATAGTAACCATACGTAGAATACAACACATCAAGGTAGCCACGTATGGCAATGCCTCCTACATATACACACACTGCCGCCAAATAACTAATGTATGTAAAGGAACAAACCTAATACCAAGGTGGAAACAGAGGCTATCGACACTGATCAGTACCTGAAGCAATATGGTCACCTATCTGGGACAGCGCCGGGTAAAGATGAAAACACAAATACGGATATACCCAGCGCTCTAACATATGGAGCTGCAATGCTTATGAACCCAAGGCATATAGACAGGTACCAGGTCCAGCCATATGGAGCAACAAAAGCCGAGCCGTAAGAAGGACAGACAGCGGGGAGGCTAGGATCAGAGTGGGGACAGACCCCACGCGTATCGCCGTTACAAGGACGGCTTCGTCAGGGGAAGGGTGATGTGCACATCATCAAAACCAGTTTAAATACCTTCATATCAGGTCAGGACAAGAGCGCAACACGCCGAGGGCCGGAACCAGAAATGACGCGTATGAGGGCGGAAAGGAATGTACGGCAGACGTCTCTGCCAGAACTACACAATGCGCATGCGCCCGAGTGTTTCAGCGCAGCGCATTGTGTGTAATATACCATGGATGTACAGGAAGGGGGCAGGTATCTGAGGGCAGCAGAAAAGAGACCCCTTGTAATGAGATTATACCGGGACATAAACAAACCAGACATAAAGGCTACAGACACACACAGATATGAGTCACACACAAGAGAGAATAAATAAAATAACAACAAACACAAAAAGAATATGGTGACAAAATAAACCATAAAAGAGAGGGTAAGACAGCATAATGCACAATAAGTGCCACAGATGAAAAAGTACTATAAACTATACAAAAAAAAGAAAAAACGTAAAGAATGAAAAATAATAATGTATTAACAAACAAATTAAATATAAAAAATAAAAATAAATGTATAAAAGTATAATCTATACATGGACACCATGCCAACTGCAAAAAACAAACAAAAGTTTATTAGAGAAAAAGACCAAAATGAATGAGGAACAAAGACAAAGAGAGGATAGACCAATGATAGAATCAGCAGGATCCTAGTGGCAACAAAACTTCATAGTACCCCAGAAAGGGCAGCACTGACTCTCATTGTTAATAGACCTATATAGGAGATGAGTGGACAAAATCCAGTTGGAATCCCATCTACAGTATATAGATACGTACTAAGGCCGCTACTACCACATACTTCTGTTCATCTAGCCCTAACACTGAGCTAGCAAAGGCTAAATAAGACAAGCGTAGACATATGAAATCCGACAAAGGTACAAACCATAATGCATACCAATAAATGTGAAATACAAAGTGCAGATCTATAGACATCTAAATTTAAACGGACCATCTTCCAAGCTAAAAAGCTTGATGTAAAACCCCAGGAGAAGAAATCAAAAAGCAAACAGAATTGCTGAGGAACTTGATGTTAAATCCCATGCGACGAGGAGAAGAAAACAGAAGAAAAACTGGATAATGCTTGAGTCCTTGCCTCCAAACTGCTGTATAATGTCCGGACACAAAAGTTGAGGAGTGGAACCGTGACGTCGAACCAGCCTGGTTGGAGAGATACAAAAATTATAATAAACAGGTTGTTCAACCTAGAAAGCCCGTAAAAAGAAGATCCTCGTTGATGCCCGAAGGCGCAGTAGAGTGTAACAAAAAAATCCAGCGGGCTTCCGCTTGTAAGAGTTTACGAGTAAGGGACTCCCCCCTACCCGAACTTCTGATATGCTCCAGACCTACAATCTTAGTGCCTGTATGCCTGCCCGCATGATGTAATAAAAAATGGGATGCCACTGTGGTGAGAAGCTTCTCCCTACGGGCATCCACCGACGCAGTATTGATGGTGGAAAGATGTTTCTGAATGCGTCGGCGCAGTTCTTGGGACGTTTGCCCCACATATATAAGTGGGCACGGGCAGATGATAGCGTAGACTACATTGGTAGTCTTATAGTTGATGTAAGATTTAAGCCCATGTTTGGTACAGTCAGTCGGGTTAGAGAAACAATCCCTGACAGGATGCATATACTGGCAGATGTTGCACTCTCCACATGGAAAGGAGCCTTTCAATGTAATACCACGATTCAATCTTGTAGTGGGCCTAGTATAATGACTTTTTGTAAGAATATCCCTTAGATTGGGCGCCCTCCTCGCAGTGATCAAAGGCCGTTCACTGACAACTTGCGATGTTGCCAAGTCCATAGTAAGAATGCCCCAGTGTTTCTGCAAAATGTCTCTTACCTTGGACCAATGGGTATTATACCCAGTGATAAAGCGAACAGATTTATCTGGCGGTTTCTTCTTTGGTTCCAACAAGGAAACCTGCGACAAGCAATTAGCTCTCTGGTATGCTTGAGAGATACATCTGTTAGGATAGGTCCTTTTTTTGAACCTTCTAGTCAGGTCGTGCGCTTCCTTTTGAAAGTCATCATCCAGCGTGCAGTTCCTCCTGGATCTGAGGAACTGTCCAATAGGGACCCCCTTTTTCGTGTGAAACGGATGGAAGCTGCGGAATTCCAAGATGTTATTAGTGGCAGTAGGTTTGCGATATAGGCAAGTTGATAAATTACCATCACAGCACATAACGTTGAGATCCAGAAAGCTCACCGAAGTGGGAGAGAACGAAAAGGTCAGAAAGATGTTGTACAGATTCTCATTAAGTGAATTTATAAAGATCCCGACCTCCTCCTGGGAGCCTGCCCAAATGAAAAAGACGTCATCAATATATCTGGACCAACAACGTACCTTAGATTTAAACCATGTGGAATTATAGACGATAGTCGATTCCCACCATCCTAGAAAAAGGTTTGCCAAAGCAGGGGCACAGCGGGCCCCCATTGCCACGCCGGAGACTTGAAGGTAAAAATTCCTGTCAAATAGGAAGAAATTATGCTTGAGAATGAAATTAAGCAAATCCACGATAAAAGAGTCATGTAGCCTATCTGAGTCATGTTGTAAGTCCAGAAAATATAAGACAGCTTGTAGACCATGATCATGGGCAATGTTTGAGTACAAGGACTCCACATCACATGTAACCATGATCTCACCTTGGGCCAGGGTAACACCTTGTAAGGATGTAATAAAATGTGACGTGTCCCTGATATGCGACGGAAGCTCCAGAACCAGGGGCTGCAAGAAAAAATCAATATAGGTACATGCTTTCTCGCATAAACTACCTATACTAGAGACGATTGGACGTCCGGGTGGCTTGCAAATATTTTTATGCAATTTGGGTAGCATGTAGAAAGTGGACGTAGTAGGATGTTTTACCCAAATGAAATCCCGTTCACCTGTGTTGATAATCCCTAGTTCCAGGGCTCTGTCAATTAATATTCTCAATTTCGTAGAGTAAACACCCGTGGGGTCTGATGGCAGTCTCTGATAGTATCTGACATTATCCAATTGTCTATGTGCTTCTTCCACATAAAGATCGTGAGGCCAAAGGACAATGTTACCCCCCTTGTCTGCCTCACGAATAATAAATTAGTTGTTGTTTTTGAGGTCAGACAAGGCCCGTTTCTCAAGCAGTGTCAAATTATGAGTAACAGGGATCTTGATGGGCTACGTTGTGAGGCGAAATTTTAACCCCGCGCGTTCCAATTCACCAAACAATTTTGCCCCTATCTAAATAATGGGGAAAAAAGTGAAAGGAAAAGTGTTGGAGGCGTCACAGCTACAGAAACAAAATTTTGCACAGTCACACGTCTGGACCCTGAGAGCGTCATAGGCTACGTTGTGAGGTGAAATTTTAACCCCGCGCATTCCAATTCACCAAACAATTTTGCCCCTATCTACATAATGGGGAAAAAGTGAAAGGAAAAGTGTTGGAGGCGTCACAGCTACAGAAACAAAATTTTGCACAGTCACACGTCTGGACCCTGAGAGCGTCATAGGCTACGTTGTGAGGTGAAATTTTAACCCCGCGCATTCCAATTCACCAAACAATTTTGCCCCTATCTACATAATGGGGAAAAAGTGAAAGGAAAAGTGTTGGAGGAGTCGCAGCTACAGCCACAAAATTTTGCACAGTCACACGTCTGGACCCCGAGAGCGTCATAGGCTACGTTGTGAGGCGAAATTTTAACCCCGCGCATTCCAATTCACCAAACAATTTTGCCCCTATCTACATAATGGGGAAAAAAGTGAAAGGAAAAGTGTTGGAGGCGTCACAGCTACAGAAACAAAATTTTGCACAGTCACACGTCTGGACCCTGAGAGCGTCATAGGCTATGTTGTGAGGTGAAATTTTAACCCAGCGCTTTCCAATTCACCAAACAATTTTGCCCCTATCTACATAATGGGGAAAAAGGTGAAAGGAAAAGTGTTGGAGGCGTCGAAGCTACAGCCACAAAATTTTGCACAGTCACACATCTGGACCCTGAGAGCGTCATAGGCTACGTTGTTAGGTGAAATTTTAACCCCGCGCTTTCCAATTCACCAAACTATTTTTCCCCTATCTACATAATGGGGAAAAGTGAAAGGAAAAGTGTTGGAGGCAAATTGACAGCTGCCAGATGTGAACAAGGGGGACTTAAAGAATGAGAGCGATGGCGCCAAAGAGTATATACCGATCAGTTGCTAAGGTGGGGCCCCGACATGAGATACTCACCACACATGGGGATATGAACACACACACAAAATGCGCCACACACTACCACGTGCTTGAACACATATACCACCCTCAGCACACATTTCACCACACATACACCAACCTCGCCACATAAAAGTTGAAACACAAAAGTCGCCACTCAAAACTCACCACGCGCAAAACTCGCCACATGCAAAAACTAGGCTCACGCAAAACTCGCCACAAGTGCAAAACTCACCTCATGGAAAACTCGCCACACGCAAAACTTGCACACGCGGAAAAATTGCCACATGCACAAAATTTGCAACACATGCAAAAGTTGCCTCACACAAAACTTGCACATACTCAAAAGGCACCACACATAAAACTCACCACGTGCAAAACTCGCCATGCGCAAAACTTGCTGCACACAACTTGCTACACTAACCTGTCACATGCAACTCGACACACAAAAAGTTGCTACACGCATGTTGCCACACAAAACTCATCTCACAAAAGTCGCTACATGCATGTCGCCACACACAACTCAACACACACAACTTGACAGACGAAACTCGCCCTAAAACACACACAAGTCTGGTATTAGCCTTCAAAAATAAAAATCTGATTAATAAGCAGACAAACTACAAGAGCAACAAATGTACCATATAGGAAATACGGCAGCTGTCAGTCACATGACCTGTCTATTATGTGTATGTGTGAGCTAATATATACTGCCAGGGGGAGGGCTTCCTGTTGGCTGGGGATTTATCAGGCTGCCAATTTATCTTACAAATACTGAGGTAAAAATACTGAGCAAATAACGTGTTAACGAGGTCTAATACAAGAGATCACACAGGTATATACTATATACAGGGGAGATGACACACAGATATATACTCTATACAGGAGAGATGACACACAGGTATATACTATATAAAGGAGGAGATGACATACAGGTACATACTATATACAGGAGGAGATGACATACAGGTATATACTATATACAGGAGGAGATGACACACAGGTATATACTATATACAAGAGCAGATTACCTACAGGTATATACTATATACAGGAGGAGATGACATACAGGTATATGCTATATATAGAAGATGACATACAGGTATATACTATATACAGGAGGAGATGACACACAGATATATACTATATACAGGGGAGATGACACACAGGTATATACTATATACAGGAGGAGATGACATACAGGTATATACTATATATAGAAGGAGATGACATACAGGTATATACTATATATAGGAGGAGAGGACATACAGGTATATACTATATATAGGAGGAGATGACATACAGGTATATACTATATATAGGAGGAGATGACATACAGGTATATACTATATACAGGGGAGATGACACACAGCAGGTATATACTATATACAGGGGAGATGACATACAGGTATATACTATACACAGGAGATGACATACAGGTGTATACTATATATAAGGGAGATGACAAACATGTATATACTGAGGTGAAAATGAGAGGTGTGAGGTGAAAATGAAAAGGTGTGAGTGCAAAATGAGAGGAGTGAGGGAAAATAGTGTAGTGATCGGAAAATGACAGATGTGAGGTCGAAATGACAAGTGTTAGGCGGGAATGAGAGGAGTGAGGGAGAAAATGAGAGGTGTGAGGGAGAAAATGAGAGATGTGAGGGGGAAAATTAAAGATGTGATTGGGAAAATGAGAGGCGTGATGGGAAAATAAGAGAAGTGACGTGCTATAACTAACCACAGATATTTACTATGCCCAGGCAACGCCGGGCTCTTCAGCTAGTATATATATATATATATATACAGTTAGGGCCAGAAATATTTGGACAGTGACACAAGTTTTGTTATTTTAGCTGTTTACAAAAACATGTTCAGAAATACAATTATATATATAATATGGGCTGAAAGTGCACACTCCCAGCTGCAATATGATAGTTTCCACATCCAAATCGGAGAAAGGGTTTAGGAATCATAGCTCTGTAATGCATAGCGTCCTCTTTTTCAAGGGACCAAAAGTAATTGGACAATGGACTCTAAGGGCTGCAATTAACTCTGAAGGCGTCTCCCTCGTTAACCTGTAATCAATGAAGTAGTTAAAAGGTCAGGGGTGGATTCCAGGTGTGTGGTTTTGCATTTGGAAGCTGTTGCTGTGAGCAGACAACATGCGGTCAAAGGAACTCTCAATTGAGGTGAAGCAGAACATCCTGAGGCTGAAAAAAAAGAAAAAATCCATCAGAGAGATAGCAGACATGCTTGGAGTAGCAAAATCAACAGTTGGGTACATTCTGAGAAAAAAGGAATTGACTGGTGAGCTTGGGAACTCAAAAAGGCCTGGGCGTCCACAGATGACAACAGTGGTGGATGATCGCCTCATACTTAATTTGGTGAAGAAGAACCCGTTACAACATCAACTGAAGTCCAGAACACTCTCAGTGAAGTAGGTGTATCTGTCTCTAAGTCAACAGTAATGAGAAGACTCCATGACAGTAAATACAAAGGGTTCACATCTAGATGCAAACCATTCATCAATACCAAAAATAGACAGGCCAGAGTTAAATTTGCAGAAAAACACCTCAAGAAGCCAGCTCAGTTCTGGAAAAGTATTCTATGGACAGATGAGACAAAGATCAACCTGTAACAGAATGATGGGAAGAAAAAAGTTTGGAGAAGAAAGGGAACGGCACATGATCCAAGGCACACCACATCCTCTGTAAAACATGGTGGAGGCAACGTGATGGCATGGCCATGCATAGCTTTCAATGGCACTGGGTCACTTGTGTTTATTGATGACATAAGAGCAGACAAGAGTAGCCGGATGAATTCTGAAGTGTACCGGGATATACTTCCAGCCCAGATTCAGCCAAATGCTGCAAAGTTGATTGGACGGCGCTTCATAGTACAGATGGACAATGACCCCAAGCATACAGCCAAAGCTACCCAGGAGTTCATGAGTGCCAAAAAGTGGAACATTCTGCAATGGCCAAGTCAATCTCCAGATCTAAACCCAATTGAGCATGCATTTCACTTGCTCAAATCCAGACTTAGGGACGGAAAGACCCACAAACAAGCAAGACCTGAAGGCTGCGGCTGTAAAGGCCTGGCAAAGCATTAAGAAGGAGGAAACCCAGCGTTTGGTGATGTCCATGGGTTCCAGACTTAAGGCAGTGATTGCCTCCAAAGGATTTGCAACAAAATATTGCAAATAAAAATATTTTGTTTGGGTTATGTTTATTTGTCCAATTACTTTTGACCTCCTAAAATGTGGAGTGTTTGTAAAGAAATGTGTACAATTCCTACATTTTCTATCAGATATTTTTGTTCAACCCTTCAAATTAAACGTTACAATCTGCACTTGAATTCTGTTGTAGAGGTTTCATTTCAAATCCAATGTGGTGGCATGCAGAGCCCAACTCGCGAAAATTGTGTCACTGTCCAAATATTTCTGGCCCTACCTGTATATATATGTATATATATATATATATATATATATATATATATATATATATATATATATATATACATATATATACACACACACACATTTGTCTGCAAAAGTTGTAGGCAGGTGTGTTAGTATTGCTGCACAACAGGAAAGCTTTCAAAAACAAGAGTCTTAATAGTTTATTTTATGTAGTTAAAAAAATGCAAAGTGAGTAAACAGAAGACAAATTTTAATCAGAGAAATATTTGGTGTTACTATATTTTGCTTTTAAAACAGCATTCATTCTTCAAGGTACAGTTAGACAAAGTCAGGGATAGAGATGAGCGAACTTGTTCATAAAACGTTCATCAATCTGAAATTCGGCAAGAATGTAACACATTCAAGCTTGTGTTCATTTTCACGAGTATTTTTACTCAAAGTCGGCAAAATTTGATCACAGTTCGGTAAATCATCTAGTTTCCACTAATGCTTTTATTACTTTGGCTAAGATAATGGTGCTGTATGATTAGCTGGGGAAAATGGGGATATGTTTGAAGAGGGGAGGGGTGTGTCTAAGTCAGAGGAGCTGCAGAGTGTAATTTATTTTTCTTTAACCCCTTCACCCCGAAGCCTGTTTTCAACTTCCTGACCAGGCCATTTTTTTCAATTCTGACCACTGTCACTTTATGAGGTCATAACTCTGAAACGCTTCAACAGATCTATGGAGATTCTGAGAGGGTTTTCTCCTGATATATTGTACTTTATGATCGTGACAAAATTTCTTCGATATGACTTATGTTTATTTGTGAAAAAAATGGACATTTGGCAAAAATTTAGAAAATTTAGCAATTTTTGAATTTGAATTTTTATGCCCTTAAATCAGAGAGATATGTCAGAAAAATTAGTTCATAAATAACATTTACCACATGTGTACTATGCATCAGTTTTGGAAACAAATATTTTTGGGTCCGGAAGTTATAAGGGTTAAACGATGACATGCGATTTTTCATTTTTTCAATAAAATTTAGGAAACCATTTTTTTTAGGGACCACCTCACACTTGAAGTTACTTTGAGGGGTCTATACAACAGAAAATACCCAAAAGTGACACCACTCCAAAAACTGCACCCCTCAAGGTACTCAAAACCACAGTTAAGATGTTTATTAACCCTTCGGGTGCTTCACAGGAGCTGAAGCAATGTGGAAGGAACATTTAACTTTTTAGTCATAAAAATGATCATTCAGCAAAAATTTGTTTATTTTCACAAGGGTAAAAGGAGAAAATGATCCACTAACTTTGGTGAGTAATTTCTCCTGAATATGCCGATGCCCCATATGTGGGGGAAAACCACTGTGTGGGCGCACAGCAGGGCTTGGAAGGGAGAGAGCACCTTTTGATTTTTTGAAAGCAAAATTGGCTGGAATTGAGAGTGGACACCATGTCGCATTTGAAGGTACCATGATGTGCCTAAACATTGGTAAACCCCCACAAGTGACCCCATTTTGGAAACTAGACACTTTAATAAACTTTTGTAGCTGTGTGGTAGGCACTTTGAACACCCAGGTGCTTCACAGAAGTTTATAACGTAAAACTGTGAAAAAAAATCACATTTTTTCCACAAAAATGATAATTTAGCAACGATTTTTTTATTTTCACAATTGTAAAAGGAAAAAATGGTCCACTACCATTGTTGAGCAATTTCTCCTGAATACGCCGATATGCCAAATGTGGGGAAAAAAACACTCTTTAGGCGCACAGCAGGGCTCAGAAGGGAAGGAGCACCTTTTGGCTTTTTGAACGCAAAATTTGCTGGAATTGAGAGTGGACGCCATGTTGTGTTTGAAGAGCCCCTGATATGCCTAAACATTGGAAAACCCCCACATGTGACCCCATTTTGAAAACTAGACACTTTAGCGAACTTATGTAGCTTTGTGGTAAGCACTTTGAACCCCAAGGTGCTTCACAGAAGCTTATGACGTAGAGCCGTGAAAAAAAAATTAATTTTTTTCCACAAAAATGATATTTTAGCAACGATTATTTTATTTTCACAAGTGTAAAAGGAGAAAATAGTCCACAAACATTGTTTAGCAATTTCTCCTGAATACGCCTATACCCCATATGTGGGGAAAAACCACTGTTTGGGCGCACAGCAGGGCTCGGAAGGGAATGAGCACCTTTTGACTTTTTGAATGCAAAATTGGCTGGAATTGAGAGTGGACTGTCGCGTTTGAAGGGACCCTGATGTGCCTAAACATTGGAAAACTCTCAAAAGTGACCCCAAGAAAAATCAGATTTAAAAAAAAATTTGTATAAAAAAAACAGATGTTCACTACACTAATGCCCTCCCTATAAATTTATCCGACGCAAATTATTATTATTATTTATTATTATAGCGCCATTTATTCCATGGCGCTTTACATGTGAGGAGGGGTGTATAATAAAAACAGGTTCAATAATCTTGAAGAATACAAGTCACAACTGGTACAGTAGGAGAGAAGATCCTGCCCGCGAGGGCTCACAATCTACAAGGGATGGGTGAGGATACAGTAGGTGAGGAGAGAGCTGGTCAAAAAAATTCCTTTTTACAAAAGAAAAATGGATGTCACCAACATTGTGACGTATGCTCCCCTAATACACTCGCTAAAAAGTTAATCGATGCAAATAATTATTTTTTTTTACAAAGAAAAACGGACGTCACTAACAATGTGATGTACGCTCCCCTAATGCACTTTTTATGCAAGAAAAAAAAAGCTACCTCCCTACCTTTAAAACTACTCTGTACTAGGGTTGAGTGAAACGGATCGGACAAATTAAAAAATCACCGACTTTCAGCAAAGTCGGGTTTCGTGAAACCCGACCCGATCCTAGTGTGGGATCGGCCATGAGGTCGGCGATCTTCACGCCAAAGTCGCGTTTTGTATGACGTTTTCAGTGCCATTTTTCAGCCAATAAAGGAGGACGCAGAGTGTGGGCAGCGTGATGACATAGGTCTCGGTCCCCACGATCTTAGAGAAGGGCATGACAGTGATTGGCTTGCTTTCTACAGCTTCACAGGGGCTATAAAGGGGTGAGCACGCCGACCGCCATCTTACTTCTGCCGATTGTAGCATAGGGACAGGTTGCTGCAGCTGCATCAGAAGAAGGGATATAGTTAGGGAGGGAAGATTAAGTCCCGAAACTGCTTGTGCTGTAGCGATTTCCACTGTCCAACACCACCTTTTCTTTGCAGGGACAGTGGAGTTTATATTTGTGTGCATCAGCTCTGTAGCTTATTAGGCTGCCCTATAAGGCTCCCTGATAGCTGCATTGCTGTTTGTATGCCGCTGTGTAAACCAACTGCTTTTTTAAAAGCACAAATCCTGTTGCTCTTTTCTGCACAGTTCTCTTGTTTATTTGTCCACACTTTTGTGTGCAGCAGTCCTTTTTATTGCTGCCATACTTGTCCTGAGATCATTGTAGGGAGATTGAAATTGTACTACAGTCCTTGTTTTTTTTCATATATCTTCTAGTCACGTTCTGCCACTAACAGTGTGTAGTGTTATACACTGGGCCTGAGTTTTGATGCATTCTCCCCCCCAAAAAAGGGAGATTCAAATTGTCACTAAGTCGATCTACGTCAGTTCTGTTAGTTTTTCGTATATCTTCCAGCCACGTTCTGCCACTTACATTGTGTAGTGTTATATACTGGGCCTGAGTTTTAGTGCAGTCTCCCCCCAAAAAAAGAGAGATTTAAATTGTCACTAAGTGGATCTACGTAAGTTCTGTTAGTTTATCGTATATCAGCCAGCCACGTTCTGCCACTTACATTGTGTAGTATTATACACTGTGCCTGAGTTTTGGTGCAGTCTCCCCCCAAAAAAAGGGAGATTTAAATTGTCACAAAGTGGATCTACGTCAGTTCTGTTTGTTTCTCGTATATCTTCCAGCCACATTCTGCCACTTACATTGTGTAGTGTCATACACTGGGCCTGAGTTTTGGTGCAGTCTCCCTCCCAAAAAGGGGAAATTTAAATTGTCACAACACGGACAACACGGTGGCTCAGTGGTTAGCACTGTTGCTTTGCAACGTTGAGATCCTGGGTTCAAATCTCACCAAAGATAACATCTGCAAAGAGTTTTGGATGTTATTCTGGATTATCTCAATGAGAATAACTGTTTAACTCCATATCAGCATGGGTTTATGAGAAATCGCTCCTGTCAAACCAATCTAATCAGTTTTTATGAAGAGGTAAGCTATAGGCTGGACCACGGTGAGTCATTGGACGTGGTATATCTCGATTTTTCCAAAGCGTTTGATACCGTGCCGCACAAGAGGTTGGTACACAAAATGAGAATGCTTGGTCTGGGGGAAAATGTGTGTAAATGGGTTAGTAACTGGCTTAGTGATAGAAAGCAGAGAGTGGTTATAAATGGTATAGTCTCTAACTGGGTCGCTGTGACCAGTGGGGTACCGCAGGGGTCAGTATTGGGACCTGTTCTCTTCAACATATTCATTAATGATCTGGTAGAAGGTTTACACAGTAAAATATCGATATTTGCAGATGATACAAAACTATGTAAAGCAGTTAATACAAGAGAAGATAGTATTCTGCTACAGATGGATCTGGATAAGTTGGAAACTTGGGCTGAAAGGTGGCAGATGAGGTTTAACAATGATAAATGTAAGGTTATACACATGGGAAGAGGGAATCAATATCACCATTACACACTGAACGGGAAACCACTGGGTAAATCTGACAGGGAGAAGGACTTGGGGATCCTAGTTAATGATAAACTTACCTGGAGCAGCCAGTGCCAGGCAGCAGCTGCCAAGGCAAACAGGATCATGGGGTGCATTAAAAGAGGTCTGGATACACATGATGAGAGCATTATACTGCCTCTGTACAAATCCCTAGTTAGACCGCACATGGAGTACTGTGTCCAGTTTTGGGCACCGGTGCTCAGGAAGGATATAATGGAACTAGAGAGAGTACAAAGGAGGGCAACAAAATTAATAAAGGGGATGGGAGAACTACAATACCCAGATAGATTAGCGAAATTAGGATTATTTAGTCTAGAAAAAAGACGACTGAGGGGCGATCTAATAACCATGTATAAGTATATAAGGGGACAATACAAATATCTCGCTGAGGATCTGTTTATACCAAGGAAGGTGACGGGCACAAGGGGGCATTCTTTGCGTCTGGAGGAGAGAAGGTTTTTCCACCAACATAGAAGAGGATTCTTTACTGTTAGGGCAGTGAGAATCTGGAATTGCTTGCCTGAGGAGGTGGTGATGGCGAACTCAGTCGAGGGGTTCAAGAGAGGCCTGGATGTCTTCCTGGAGCAGAACAATATTGTATCATACAATTATTAGGTTCTGTAGAAGGACGTAGATCTGGGTATTTATTATAATGGAATATAGGCTGAACTGGATGGACAAATGTCTTTTTTCGGCCTTACTAACTATGTTACTATGTTACTATGTTACTATGTTACAAAGTGGATCTACGTCAGTTCTGTTAGTTTGTCAAATATCAGCCAGCCACGTTCTGCCACTTACATTGTGTAGTGTTATATACTGGGCCTGAGTTTTGGTTCAGTCTCCTCAAAAAAAAAGGGAGATTTAAATTCTCAACAAGTTTATATACACCTTCTACCTTGTTTTAGAGTACCATATAATGGTTGTTATTTTGGTTAGATTTTCCCAAAAATGAGGAAGTCTGGTGGAAGAGGCCGTGGGCGGTCGTTGCCACATGGTACTGATGGTGGTGGTGGTGGTGGAGCATCTGGTGGTAGTAAGAAAAGCAAAATAGCACCAAAGGCTCGAGGTGTTGAGCCAGCATCATCGTCTGGCTACACAAGGCCTCGAAGGCTCCCTTATCTGGGAGTAGGAAAACAGCTTTTAAAGCCGGAGCAGCAGGAAAAAGTTTTGGCTTTCCTTGCTGACTCAGCCTCTAGCTCTTTCGCCTCCTCTTCAGAAAGTTTGAAATATAAAAGCAGCGAGTAGTCAGTGGATGCTCCCGTTCAGGAACAAGTCGCTTCCTTGTGTCCTTCACTTAAACCAAAAGTGAAGGATGCGGCAGGGGACACTACAGTTTACTCCATGGAGCTCTTTACACATACCGTGCCTGGGTTAGAAAGGGAAATTGTTAATAGCCCATTACAGATGAATCGGACATGGAGTACACTGATGCACAGCCACAGCTAGATTATTATGCTGTTCCATTGACTCAGATCACTACATTGCCCTCGCAGTGTACTGAGCCAGAATCTGACCCTGATGAGACTATGGTGCCCCGTCACGAACGCTATAGCACCTTACACGATGACACAGAGGAATGGGCACATAACATTGAAGAGGAGGTGAGAGATGACCCAGTTATTGACCCAGATTGGCAGCCATTGGGGGAAGAGTGTGCCACTGCCAGTAGCTCAGAAGCGGAGGAGGATGATCCGCAGCAGCCATCTACATCGCAACAGCTTTCATCTGGCAGGCCCGTATCTGGCCAAAAACGTTTGTCAAAAACAAAAACAGTTGTAGGACAGCGTGGCCATCCAGTGAAAGTAGCACAGCGTGCAATGCCTGAAAAGGTGTTCCATAGTAGGAAGAGTGTAGTGTGGCAATTTTTTAACCAAGATCCGAATGATCAGTGCAAAGTTATCTGTAAGAAATGCTCAAAGACCTTTAGCAGAGGGAAGAATCTCCAAAATGTAAATACAACGTTCATGCTTAGACATTTAACCAGGATGCACTTGCAAGCCTGCACTAACTACCAAACGTCCCATGGCATTGGTGCACCTGCTCAGAATGAAGGTAGTCAGAAATGCTACATTTCTACCCTCACTGTAAGCCCACCGGTTAGGACAACACCAGCAGCAAATGTGGAGGAATCGTCGCAAGGCCAAAGCAGTCAGGGAATCACAAGGTTCTTGGTAGGAAACACTGTATGTAGGCCAACATCAAGAATACCATCACCAACCCTCTCTCAATCTGCCATGTCCACCACCACCCCCGCTAGTTCCATATGCAGCCCTCCAGTCCAGCTCACCCTACAAGAGACTATCATTAGGAAAAGAAAGTACTCATCCTCTCATCCGCGTACACATTGTTTGAACGCCCACATTGCTAGACTAATCTCGTTAGAGATGATGCCCTACCAGTTGGTTGAAAGCGAAGCTTTCAAAGACCTGATGGCCTACGCAGTACCACGCTATGACCTACAAAGTCGGCACTTCTTTGCGAGAAAAGCCATCCCAGCCCTCCACCAACATGTCAAAGACTGCATTGTCTATGCACTGAGGCAATTAGTCAGTGGAAAGGTGCACCTCACAACGGATGCATGGACCAGTAGGCATGGCCAGGGACGTTACGTGTCCATCACGGTGCACTGGGTTAATGTGGTGGATGCAGGGTCCACAGGGGACAGCCATAATGGGACAGTTCTGCCTAGCCCACGGTCTAGGAAACAGTTGGCTGTAGGCATTCGCCACCCCTCCTCCTCCTCCAGAAGCGAAAGCTCGTCCACAGAGCGCAGTTGCACGACCATTCCATCCGCAGCTGCCAGTGTTGCACACGAGGTGTCCCATTATCGAACAGATAGTGGTAAGCGCCAGCAGGCTGTGTTAGAAATGAAGTGTTTGGGCAACAATAGACACACCGCGGATGTACTGGCCGAGTACTTGCAGCAAGAAACTCAGTCAAGGCTGGGCAGTGTACATCTTGAGGCAGTCAAGGTAGTCAGTGATAAAGGAAGAAATTTTATGGCTGCCATAGCCCTTTCTGTTGTGAATTCTGTGGCAGAGTTCACTCCTGTGGTCACAAATGGTACTTCGGCTGATTCTCTCTGGGAGCTTCCGTTTGTGGAGAAAAGTGGTACTGCAGCTTCTGAGTTTCCTCCCTCAGGTGATCTGGTGAGGTCGTTAGCTGCTTCTCTACTTAACTCCACCTGATGCTTTGATCCATGCTTCCTGTCAATGTTCCAGTGTTGGACTTGTGTTTCTCTGGATCATTCCTGTGGCCTGCTGCTCTGCATAGCTAAGTGCTTCTTTGCTATTTGTTGCTATTTTTTCTGTCCAGCTTGTCTATTTGTTTTGCTGGAAGCTCTGGGACGCAAAGGGTGTACCTCCGTGCCGTTAGTTCGGTACGGAGGGTCTTTTTGCCCCCTTTGCGTGGTTTTCTTTAGGGTTTTGTGTAGACCGCAAAGTTATCTTTCCTATCCTCGTTCTGTCTAGAATATCGGGCCTCACTTTGCTGAATCTATTTCATCCCTACGTTTGTCTTTCATCTTACTCACAGTCATTATATGTGGGGGGCTGCCTTTTCCTTTGGGGTATTTCTCTGAGGCAAGGTAGGCTTATTTTTCTATCTTCAGGCTAGTTAGTTTCTCAGGCTGTGCCGAGTTGCATAGGGAGCTTTAGGCGCAATCCACAGCTGCCTCTAGTTGTGTTTGGAGAGGATCAGGAATTGCGGTCTACAGAGTTTCCACGTCTCAGAGCTCGTTCTATTATTTTGGGTTATTGTCAGATCACTGTATGTGCTCTGATCGCTATGTACATTGTGTTACTGAATTGCCTAGCATAACAGTACAGGAAGCCACAAGTACTAATGATTCTCAATAGAGGGAAAAAGAAGTTCTGAGACCATTTTTTTTTCTTTGCACTGTGTTTTGCCTTTTTTTTCCCCTAGACATTTGGGTGGTTCAGGACACAGGTGTTACAATGGACATTAAAGGTCTGTCTTCATGTGTAGATCAGCTCACGGCAAGAGTTCAAGATATACAAAATTTTGTGGTTCAGAATTCTTTGTTAGAACCGAGAATTCCTATTCCAGATTTGTTTTTTGGAGATAGAACTAAATTTCTGAGTTTCAAGAATAATTGTAAACTGTTTCTGGCTTTGAAACCTCGTTCCTCTGGTGACCCAGCGCAACAGGTTAGGATCGTCATTTCTTTTTTGCGTGGCGACCCTCAGGACTGGGCATTTTCTCTTGCGTCAGGAGATCCTGCATTGAGTGATATCGATGCGTTTTTCCTGGCGCTTGGATTGCTGTACGATGAGCCTAATTCAGTAGATCAGGCAGAAAAAAATTTGCTGGCTCTTTGTCAGGCTCAGGATGAGATAGAGCTATATTGCCAGAAATTTAGAAAATGGTCCGTGCTCACTCAATGGAATGAATCTGCGCTTGCAGCCATTTTCAGAAAGGGTCTCTCTGAAGCCATTAAGGATGTCATGGTGGGATTTCCTATGCCCGCTGGTTTGAATGAGTCTATGTCTTTGGCCATTCAGATCGGTCGACGCTTGCGTGAGCGTAAATCTGTGTACCATTTGGCGGGATTACCTGAGATTAAACCTGAGCCTATGCAGTGCGATAGGACTATGACCAGAGTTGAACGGCAAGAACACAGACGTCTGAATGGGTTGTGTTTCTACTGTGGTGATTCCACTCATGCTATCTCTGATTGTCCTAAGCGCACTAAGCGGTTCGCTAGGTCTGCTACCATTGGTACTGTACAGTCAAAATTTCTTCTGTCCGTTACCTTGATATGCTCCTTGTCGTCGTATTCTGTCATGGCGTTTGTGGATTCAGGCGCTGCCCTGAATTTGATGGACTTGGATTATGCTAAACGTTGTGGGTTTTTATTGGAGCCCTTGCAGTGTCCTATTCCATTGAGAGGAATTGATGCTACACCTTTGGCCAAGAATAAGCCTCAATACTGGACCCAGCTGACCATGTGCATGGCTCCTGCACATCAGGAGGTTATTCGCTTTCTGGTGTTGCATAATCTGCATGATGTGGTCGTGTTGGGGTTGCCATGGCTACAAGCCCATAATCCAGTATTGGATTGGAATCCCATGTTGGTGTCCAGCTGGGGTTGTCAGGGGGTACATGGTGATGTTCCATTTCTGTCAATTTCGTCATCCACCCCTTCTGAGGTTCCAGAGTTCTTGTCTGATTACCGGGATGTATTTGATGAGCCCAAGTCCGATGCCCTGCCTCCGCATAGGGATTGTGATTGTGCTATCAATTTGATTCCTGGTAGTAAATTCCCAAAAGGTCGACTGTTTAATTTATCCGTGCCTGAGCACATCGCTATGCGCAGTTATGTGAAGGAATCCCTGGAGAAGGGGCATATTCGCCCGTCGTCGTCGCCATTGGGAGCAGGGTTCTTTTTTGTGGCCAAGAAGGATGGTTCGCTGAGACCGTGTATAGATTACCGCCTTCTTAATAAGATCACTGTTAAATTTCAGTACCCCTTGCCATTGTTATCTGATTTGTTTGCTCGGATTAAGGGGGCTAGTTGATTCACCAAGATAGATCTTCGTGGTGCGTATAATCTGGTGAGAATCAGGCAAGGCGATGAATGGAAAACTGCATTTAATACGCCCGAGGGTCATTTTGAGTATCTAGTGATGCCGTTCGGACTTGCCAATGCTCCATCAGTGTTTCAATCCTTTATGCATGACATCTTCCGTGAGTACCTGGATAAATTCCTGATTGTGTACTTGGATGACATTTTGATCTTCTCGGATGATTGGGAGTCTCATGTGAAGCAGGTCAGAACGGTTTTTCAGGTCCTGCGTGCTAATTCTTTGTTTGTGAAGGGATCAAAGTGTCTCTTTGGTGTGCAGAAGGTTTCATTTTTGGGGTTCATCTTTTCCCCTTCTACTATCGAGATGGATCCGGTTAAGGTCCAAGCCATCCATGATTGGACTCAGCCGACATCTCTGAAAAGTCTGCAAAAGTTCCTGGGCTTTGCTAATTTTTATCGTCGCTTCATCTGCAATTTTTCTAGTGTTGCCAAACCATTGACCGATTTGACCAAGAAGGGTGCTGATTTGGTCAATTGGTCTTCTGCTGCTGTGGAAGCTTTTCAAGAGTTGAAGCGTCATTTTTCTTCTGCCCCTGTGTTGTGTCAACCAGATGTTTCTCTTCCGTTCCAGGTCGAGGTTGATGCTTCTGAGATTGGAGCAGGGGCTGTTTTGTCACAGAGAAGTTCTGGTTGCTCAGTGATGAAACCATGTGCTTTCTTTTCCAGGAAGTTTTCGCCTGCTGAGCGAAATTATGATGTGGGCAACCGAGAGTTGCTGGCCATGAAGTGGGCATTCGAGGAGTGGCGTCATTGGCTTGAAGGAGCTAAGCATCGCGTGGTGGTATTGACTGATCATAAGAACTTGACTTATCTCGAGTCTGCCAAGCGCTTGAATCCTAGACAAGCTCGTTGGTCGTTGTTTTTTGCCCGTTTTGACTTTGTGATTTTGTACCTTCCGGGCTCTAAAAATGTGAAGGCGGATGCTCTGTCTAGGAGTTTTGTGCCCGACTCTCCGGGTTTGTCTGAGCCGGCGGGTATCCTCAAGGAAGGAGTAATTGTGTCTGCCATCTCCCCTGATTTGCGGCGGGTGCTGCAAAAATTTCAGGCTAATAAACCTGATCGTTGCCCAGCGGAGAAACTGTTTGTCCCTGATAGGTGGACGAATAGAGTTATCTCTGAACTTCATTGTTCGGTGTTGGCTGGTCATCCTGGAATCTTTGGTACCAGAGAGTTAGTGGCTAGATCCTTTTGGTGGCCCTCTCTGTCGCGGGATGTGCGTACTTTTGTGCAGTCCTGTGGGATTTGTGCTCGGGCTAAGCCCTGCTGTTCTCGTGCCAGTGGGTTGCTTTTGCCCTTGCGGGTCCCGAAGAGGCCTTGGACACATATCTCTATGGATTTTATTTCTGACCTTCCCGTTTCTCAAAGGATGTCAGTCATTTGGGTGGTCTGTGATCGCTTTTCTAAGATGGTCCATCTGGTACCCTTGTCTAAATTGCCTTCCTCTTCTGATTTGGTGCCTTTATTCTTCCAGCATGTGGTTCGTTTGCATGGCATTCCAGAGAATATTGTTTCTGACAGAGGTTCCCAGTTTGTTTCGAGGTTTTGGCGAGCCTTTTGTGGTAGGATGGGCATTGACTTGTCTTTTTCCTCGGCTTTCCATCCTCAGACTAATGGCCAGACCGAACGAACCAATCAGACCTTGGAAACATATCTGAGATGCTTTGTTTCTGCTGATCAGGATGACTGGGTGTCCTTTTTGCCTTTGGCTGAGTTCGCCCTTAATAATCGGGCCAGCTCGGCTACCTTGGTTTCGCCGTTTTTCTGCAATTCTGGGTTCCATCCTCGTTTCTCTTCAGGACAGGTTGAGTCTTCAGACTGTCCTGGTGTGGATACTGTGGTGGACAGGTTGCAGCAGATTTGGACTCAGGTAGTGGACAATTTGACCTTGTCCCAGGAGAAGGCTCAACTTTTCGCTAATCGCAGATGCCGTGTGGGTCCCCGACTTCGTGTTGGGGATCTGGTTTGGTTATCTTCTCGTCATATTCCTATGAAGGTTTCCTCTCCTAAGTTTAAACCTCGTTTTATTGGTCCGTATAGGATTTCTGAGGTTCTTAATCCTGTGTCTTTTCGTCTGACCCTTCCAGATTCTTTTTCCATACATAACGTATTCCATAGGTCATTGTTGCGGAGATACGTGGTACCTATGGTCCCATCTGTTGAGCCTCCTGCCCCGGTTTCGGTGGAGGGGGAATTGGAGTATATTGTGGAGAAGATTTTGGATTTTCGTGTTTCAAGACGGAAACTCCAGTATCTGGTTAAATGGAAGGGTTATGCTCAGGAAGATAATTCCTGGGTTTTTGCCTCTGATGTCCATGCTCCCGATCTTGTTTGTGCCTTTCATGTGGCTCATCCTGGTCGGCCTGGGGGCTCTGGTGAGGGTTCGGTGACGCCTCCTCAAGGGGGGGTACTGTTGTGAATTCTGTGGCAGAGTTCACTCCTGTGGTCACAAGTGGTACTTCGGCTGATGCTCTCTGGGAGCTTCCGTTTGTGGAGAAAAGTGGTACTGCAGCTTCTGAGTTTCCTCCCTCAGGTGATCTGGTGAGGTCGTTAGCTGCTTCTCTACTTAACTCCACCTGATGCTTTGATCCATGCTTCTTGTCAATGTTCCAGTGTTGGACTTGTGTTTCTCTGGATCATTCCTGTGGCCTGCTGCTCTGCATAGCTAAGAGCTTCTTTGCTATTTGTTGCTATTTTTTCTGTCCAGCTTGTCTATTTGTTTTGCTGGAAGCTCTGGGACGCAAAGGGTGTACCTCCGTGCCGTTAGTTCGGTACGGAGGGTCTTTTTGCCCCCTTTGCGTGGTTTTCTTTATGGTTTTGTGTAGACTGCAAAGTTATCTTTCCTATCCTCGTTCTGTCTAGAATATCGGGCCTCACTTTGCTGAATCTATTTCATCCCTACGTTTGTCTTTTCATCTTACTCACAGTCATTATATGTGGGGGGCTGCCTTTTCCTTTGGGGTATTTCTCTGAGGCAAGGTAGGCTTATTTTTCTATCTTCAGGCTAGTTAGTTTCTCAGGCTGTGCCGAGTTGCATAGGGAGCTTTAGGCGCAATCCACAGCTGCCTCTAGTTGTGTTTGGAGAGGATTAGGAATTGCGGTCTACAGAGTTTCCACGTCTCAGAGCTCGTTCTATTATTTTGGGTTATTGTCAGATCACTGTATGTGCTCTGATTGCTATGTACATTGTGTTACTGAATTGCCTAGCATAACACCTTTCAGAACTGAAACACATACCTTGCCTGGCTCACACCTTGAACCTGGTGGTGCAGTGCTTCCTGTAAAATTATCCGGGGTTACCAGCCCTGCTTCTGAAGGTGCGAAGACTTTGCTCGCACATCCGCCAGTCGCCCGTACACTCCAGCCCTATGCTGAACCATCAGCGATCGCTGAATCTTTCCCAGCACCACCTAATAATCAACGTTGCAACAAGGTGGAACTCCACACTGCACATGCTTCAGAGGCTGTGCGAACAGAGGCGTGCTGTAATTTATTTGTGGGAGGATACACATACACGGGCAGGCAGTTGGATGGCAGACATGGTGTTGTCTGGTGTGCAGTGGTCAAAGATACAAGACCTCTGTCAAGTCCTTCAGTGTTTTGAGGAATGCACATGGCTGGTAAGTGCAGATGACGCCATCATAAGCATGAGCATCCCACTAATGCGTCTGCTGATGCAGAGTTTGATACACATTAAGGAGCAGGCGTCTGCAGCCAAGGAGGAGGGAAGCCTTGATGACATTCAGCCATTGTCTGCTCAAGGAACTCTCCTGGACGAGGTGGCGGAGGAAGAGGAGGAGGAGGAGGAGGATGGGGATGAATATTTATGTGAGGAGGATGCTTCTCAGGGGGCAATAGAAACTGGTGGCATTGCAAGGTCAGGTACAGGGTTTTTGCGGGCCACAAGTGATGTTGATTTGCAAGAAAGTGCTCCTCAACCCAGCACAAGCAGTAAATTGACACCTGGAATATTGGCCCACATGGCTGAATATGACTTGCGTATCCTATAAAGGGACCCCCGCATTATCAAAATGATGACCGATGATGATTACTGGTTGGCCTGCCTCCTGGATCCACGATATAAAGGAAAATTACAAAATGTCATGCCACATGAGAACCTTGAGCAAATATTGGCTACAAAACAAGCAACTCTTGTAGACCGTTTGGTTCAGGCATTCCCAGCACACAGCGGCGGTGATGGTTCTCACATGAGCTGTAGGGGCGACATGGCAGAGGTGTTAGAATCCAAAGTGGCATTGGACAAAGGGATTTTATGACCAGGTTGAGGAGTGATTTCGCAATGACCGCAGACACGACAGGTACTGCTGCATCGATTCAAAGTGACAGGAGACAGCATTTGTCCAGTATGTTTACCAACAATTTTTCCTCCCTTAGCGATGTTCTCCCTTACAGGTCATTCCCCTTTGATTACTGGGCATCTAAAATAGACTTTAATGAAAACCATTTAAAAGCAGAATGTACAGAGCTCCATATAGACAACACCATGACCCCAGTGAGAGAAGCAACGCGTTTCGACTGTGCTGCGGTCTTTGTCAAAGCTCACACTATCCCAGATCCAATTAGAATTAAAAAGGATCACCCCAGTCAAAGGAAGGTCACATGTTCGAAGGTCCTTCACCCCCGGAGCTTTTTCCGTTTTCCTTTTTCGCTCCCCTCCTTCCCAGAGCCATAACTTTTTTAATTTTCCGTCAATATGGCCATATGAGGGCTTATTTTTTGCGGGACGAGATGTACTTTTGAACAATATCATTGGTTTTACCAAGCCGTGTAACAGAAAACGGGAAAAAAATTCCAAGTGTAATGAAATTGCAAAAAAAGTGCAATATCACACTTGTTTTTGTTTGGCTTTTTTGCTAGGTTCGCCAAATGCTAAAACTGACCTGCAATTATGATTCTCCAGGTAATTACGAGTTAATAGACACCTATCATGTCTAGGTTATTTTTTATCTAAGTGCTAAAAAAAAAAATTGCGTGATTTTTTGATACCCGTAGCGTCTCCAATTTTCGTGATCTGGGGTCAGGTGAGGGCTTATTTTTTGCGTGCCGAACTGTCGTTTTTAAAGATACCATTTTGGTGCAGATATGTTCTTTTGATCGCCCGTTATTGCATTTTAATGCAATGTTGCCGTGACCAAAAAAACGTAATTTTGGCGTTTTGATTTTCTTTTCGCTACGCCATTTAGCGATCAGGTTAATCCTTTGTTTTTATTGATAGATCGGGCGATTCTGAATGCGGCGATACCAAATATGTGTATTTTTTTTATTATTGTTTTATTTTGATTGGGGCAAAAGGGGGTTGATTTGAACTTTTATATATTTTTTATTTTTTTTATATCATTAAACACTTTTTTTTATTTTGGCATGCTTCAATAGCCTCCATAGGAGGCTAGGAGCATGCACTACACGATCGCCTCTGCTACATAGAGGTGAAGTACAGATCACCTCTATGTAGCAGAAAGGCAGGTGTACTTTGGACGCCGACCACAAGGTGGCGATCAAAGCAATCGGCCATCAACAATGATAGAGGTCTCAAGGAGACTTCTGGTTGTTATGGCAATGCACCGCTGATCCCTGATCATGTGACGGGGGTCAGCGGTGCGAGTACTTCCAGCCACGCGGCCGGGAGCGCTAGTTAAATGCCGCTGTCAGCTGTTACAGCGGCTGCTCACCGCTCTGCTACTGCGGCTGCTCACCGCTCTTCTTTCAGCGCTCGGCGCGTTGCCCTCTCCTCCTCTCGGGCTGCGCCATCTTCTTCCGGCATCCCTCGTTCCTGCGTCCTTACTTCCGGCGCTCCTCCGCAGGCGCGCAGTCTTCAGCGTTAGATACAGCCTCTCGGCTCCGGATCTCCTAGCACCGGGTGTGGTGCATCTGCAGCCAATCACCATGGAGAGCACGGTATTTTAGGCCACCTCCTCTGCTAGGAGGTGCCTGAGTGTCTTTAGTGTTTGCTTAGTCTCTGGCCGTTCGCTTTTCCTCTGTACTAGCTCTGTGCTCGGCGCTAGTATTTACTGTGTTTGCTTTTTCCGTTTCTTTTTTCCAGTTCCCTCTCCGTCCCTGGTTCTCCTCTGACGTTCCTGCCTTCCGTTCCCGTACCTTCTGCCTCTGGATTTCCCGCTGCTGATTCCGGTCCTCAGTTTTGTCCTCTCGCCAACCTTCCATTTACTTGAGCCGTCCCTTCTGGTATCCGCTACCGTGGTAAGGTAACCTCTGGGCCTGCTCCTAAACAGCCCCTGTATAGGGGTTGGTTAACACCGGGTCTGCTCGCCCACGAGGGGGACTTCCACGGTCCAGAGGGTCCACTCTCGTACCCATCTCTGTAGTCCTAACAGTACACTCAGGCCATGGACCCCGCGGGTGCCGCGTTTTCTGCTCAGAAGGAACTGGCACACATACGAGACAATCAGCAGCGAATCATGTCCTTCTTAAAAAATTTGGAGTCTCGCCTAACCTCTTTGCAAACCGCCGACCCTGCTAATACAAATCAAATTGCAGTCATGCAGCAGGAACTCTCCCAACAACGCGATACGCAGGCGCGTATGGTATCCTATTTGGCTTCCATAGACGACCGTTTATTTAATTTGCAGTCTCTCTCTACGGCTTCCGCTCAGGCTTCGCAAGATTCGACTCCCTCGCCCCATCCGCTTCCTCGCCTCGGCAAACCTCCCAGGTTTAGCGGGGATCCCAAGCTCTGTAGGGGGTTCCTGAACCAGTGTCGCCTCCACTTTGAGCTCCTTCCCCAACAGTATCCTTCCGACCGGGCCAAAGTGGCTTTTATAGTATCTCATTTAGAGGGGGAGGCTTTGGCCTGGATCAATCCTCTGTGGGAGCGGGATGATCCCGTAGTTACCCAACTGGCTTCTTTCCTAGAGACTTTCCACAGGGTTTTTGATGAGCCCGGGCGCCTAGCTTCCACAACTGAGTCGCTTTTCAACCTCCAGCAAGGTTCTCTATCTGTTGGCCAATACGCCATACGCTTTCGTACTTTAGCCTCTGAATTAGGGTGGAACAAGGAGGCCCTGGTAGGCGCCTTTTGGCGAGGCCTGTCCAGTCGAATAAAGGATGAGCTGGCTGGACGGGATACCCCAACGTCTTTAGATGACCTCATTTCCCTGTCCACGCGCATAGACCTACGCTTTCAGGAGCGAACGCGTGAGGCCACTAGAGAAAAGAGGTCTGTTCGTTCTCTACCTCCCATCCGCAGGTCAGGAAGTCCGCGTCCCTTGTCATCTGCTACAACTTCCTTGCCAGAGCCCATGCAAATAGATCGGGTCAAGCTAGCAGAGCAACGCCGTCGGGAGAGGCGATCCCAAGGACTCTGCTTTTACTGCGGTAGCGCCTCACATTTACTACGAGCATGTCCTGAGAGGCCGGAAAACTCCTCCGTCTAGGACAGGTAAGAGAGGCCTCCCTAGGTGTTTCTGATTCCTCTCAACCCTTGTTTCTGTCCATTTTGTTAGTGCTTAATCAGAAGCGTTTTTCTGAGGTCGCGTATGTGGATTCGGGCGCGGCGGGCAACTTTATCAGTCTTGAGGCGGTTCGGAGGCTTCGCGTTCCAGTTCTCTCATTGGATTCCCCTCGTCAGATTGCTTCCGTAGATGGGAGACCCTTGCAAGACGCCGTCACTTTGATTACAGAGGAGATAGACCTATGTATCGGGGCTCTTCATCGTGAGAAGATAACTCTCTATGTTTTGCCTAATCTAACCCATACTCTGCGTTCTGGTGATGTACTCCGTTGGGGATCTACATGTCAAACACAATGCCTTCTGCCTGTTTGCCCTGTAGTTTCGCTTCCGACTAATTCCGTTCTCCCTGGACTACCTACTCCATATCAGTCCTACATTGATGTTTTTGACAAGAAAGAAGCAGAGAGTCTTCCTCCGCATCGAGTCTACGATTGCCCGATTGAACTTCTTCCCGGTTCCACTCCACCTAGAGGGAGGATTTACCCTCTGTCTCCTGCTGAGACTAAAGCTATGTCTGAGTACGTCCAAGAGAATCTATCTAGGGTATTCATCCGAAAGTCTTCTTCCCCTGCCGGTGCGGGGTTCTTCTTCGTCAAGAAAAAAGACAGATCTCTTCGACCCTGCATTGATTACAGAGGTTTGAACAACATTACTATCAAGAACAAGTACCCTCTGCCCCTTATTCCTGAACTCTTCGACCGATTAAGAGGGGCACGAATCTTTACGAAGCTGGATCTTCGAGGTGCTTATAATCTAGTTCGAATCCGGGCCGGCGACGAATGGAAGACTGCCTTTAATACTCGGGACGGGCATTATGAATACCTAGTCATGCCGTTCGGTCTCTGCAATGCTCCCGCTGTCTTCCAAGAATTCGTCAATGACATTTTCCGAGACCTTCTTTACTCTTGTGTTGTAGTATATCTAGACGACATCCTAATTTTTTCGGCTGACCTATCATCTCACAGAAGAAGCGTCCGTTTGGTTTTGCAACGCCTTAGAGAGAATCGTCTTTATGCTAAGTTTGAGAAGTGTCTCTTCGAACAAACTTCACTGCCTTTTCTCGGATACGTCATTTCGGATACTGGTCTCAAGATGGATCCTGAGAAGCTGAAAACCATTCTCAGTTGGCCACATCCCTATGGAACAAAAGCCATCCAGCGCTTTCTAGGGTTCGCCAACTACTACAGGCAATTTATTTCACATTTCTCCTCGGTAGTTCGGCCTCTTGCTGCTCTCACTCGTAAAGGTGCCAATCCGAAGTCTTGGACCCCAGAGGCCGAAAAAGCTTTTGAGCTTCTGAAGCAATCCTTTTCCTCCGCTCCAGTTTTACATCATCCGAGGATCAATAGACCATTCATTCTCGAGGTGGATGCCTCTTCGACCGGTGCCGGGGCAGTGCTCTCTCAAAGATCTTCTTCTACTGGTCGCCTGGTTCCCTGTGGCTTCTTTTCCAAGATATTCTCAGCATCCGAACGTAATTATACCATTGGGGACCGAGAACTCTTGGCCATAAAGCTGGCTCTAGGGGAGTGGAGGCATCCTCTGGAGGGAGCCGTTCATCCGTTTGTGATTTTTTTCTGACCACAAGAATTTGGCCTATCTTCAGACCGCACCCAGACTTAATCCACGGCAAGCTCGATGGTCCCTGTTTTTTGCCCACTTCGACTTTGAGCTTCGTTTTCGTCCTGGCGACAAGAACGTCAAAGCAGATGCCCTGTCCAGACTATCGCAGCTTGAGGACATCGACAAGGAACCAGCGCATATTGTGGATCCCGGTAAAATCGTTAATGTGGCCCCTTTAAGTATAAGCTGTCCACCTCCGGGTAAGACTTTTGTCACTGAGAAGGACACAGAGACAGTGCTGCGTTGGGGACATTCCTCCAAACTGGCAGGCCACGCCGGGTTTAGAAAAACCTTCCTTCTCATCTCTCGCTACTATTGGTGGCCCTCGTTACGTCATGATGTCGAGGAGTTTGTCGCCTCCTGCCCTTCCTGTGCCAAGTGCAAGGTGCCTAGACAATTACCTCGTGGATTGTTACTTCCTCTTCCTGTGCCTTCGAGTCCTTGGCAACACATTGCCATGGACTTCATTACCGATTTACCGAGATCCTCTGGTTGTACAGTCATCCTTACGGTGGTAGATCGGTTCTCTAAGATGGCCCATTTCGTTCCCTTGTCTGGACTTCCCTCAGCTCCAGAATTGGCGAGGATTTTTATTTCCAATATCTTCAAACTCCATGGGTTCCCTCTAAACATCGTGTCTGACCGAGGAGTCCAGTTTACGTCACGGTTCTGGAGAGCGTTATGCAAACTTTTGAAGGTATCACTAGATTTCTCATCAGCCTATCACCCTCAGACTAATGGTCAAGCTGAACGGACAAATCAGATTGTGACTGCCTATCTTCGTCATTTCATCAATTCCCACCAAGATGATTGGGTAAACCTTCTGCCTTGGGCCGAATTCGCCTATAACAACCATCCTAGTGAATCCTCAGCTAAATCTCCTTTTTTTGTCGCATTCGGACAACATCCGAATATGCTTCTTCCAATTTCTTCCTCTACTGGAGTTCCAGCAGCAGACTCTTTGACTTTGAATTTTTCTGCAATTTGGGGTGAGGTTAAAGATGCCCTCAAAAAGACATCTGTTAAAATGAAGAGACATGCCGACAAGAGGCGCTTAGATTCTTTCTCATTTTTACCAGGCGATAAAGTTTGGCTTGCCTCTCGTTACATTAGGCTCAAGATACCATCCTATAAACTTAGTCCTCGTTTCATCGGTCCCTTCGAGATTCTGAGTCGAGTCAACGAAGTTGCCTACAAGCTGAAGTTGCCCGCTTCGCTCCGGATTCCCAACACTTTTCATGTGTCTCTGCTCAAGCCTGTTGTTCTTAATCGCTTCCATCCTTCTTCCTGCATCTCTCCTCAGCCTGTCCAAGCTGATAACATCTTTGAAGTGAGGGATATTCTAGCCAAGAAGAGTATTCGCGGGAGAGAGTTTTTCCTAGTGGATTGGAAGGGGTTTGGGCCTGAGGAAAGATCCTGGGAACCTCGGGAGAATATTGATGCACCTCGTCTACTTAACAAATTCCTCTCTAGTTTTAGGAAGGGGGATTTTAAAGAGGGGGGTACTGTTACAGCGGCTGCTCACCGCTCTGCTCCTGCGGCTGCTCACCGCTCTTCTTTCAGCGCTCGGCGCGTTGCCCTCTCCTCCTGTCGGGCTGCGCCATCTTCTTCCGGAATCGCTCGTTCCTGCGTCCTTACTTCCGGCGCTCCTGCGCAGGTGCGCAGTCTTTAGCGTTAGATACAGCCTCTCGGCTCCGGATCTCCTAGCACCGGGTGTGGTGCATCTGCAGCCAATCACCATGGAGAGCACGGTATTTCAGGCCACCTCCTCTGCTAGGAGGTGCCTGAGTGTCTTTAGTGTTTGCTTAGTCTCTGGCCGTTCGCTTTACCTCTGTACTAGCTCTGTGCTCGGCGCTAGTATTTACTGTGTTTGCTTTTTCCGTTTCTTTTTTCCAGTTCCCTCTCCGTCCCTGGTTCTCCTCTGACGTTCCTGCCTTCCGTTCCCGTACCTTCTGCCTCTGGATTTCCCGCTGCTGATTCCGGTCCTCAGTTTTGTCCTCTCGCCAACCTTCCATTTACTTGAGCCGTCCCTTCTGGTATCCGCTACTGTGGCAAGGTAACCTCTGGGCCTACTCCTAAACAGCCCCTGTATAGGGGTTGGTTAACACCGGGTCTGCTCGCCCACGAGGGGGACTTCCACGGTCCAGAGGGTCCACTCTCGTACCCATCTCTGTAGTCCTAACATCAGCGCTTGACGGTGGCATTTAACTAGTTAATGGGCGCAAGCCGATCGCGATTCCGCTCGCGCTCATTGCGCGCACATGTCAGCTGTACAAAACAGCTGACACGTCACGTCTTTGAGGTGGGCTCACCGCCGGAGCCCACCTCAAAGCGGGGGATCTGCCAGCTGACGTACTATTCCGTCAGCTGGCAGAAAGGGGTTAAGTACAAAGAACATATAAATACAAAAATAAAAATAAAAGAAATAAATATTTGATAAATATACAACAAATCAATTTTGCTTAATAGTGGAACATAATTTCATTCCTTTTATTCAACCCGTCAGGTTTTTTTATTTTCTCTATACCAGTAACTATTAAAGAATTGATGTTACGTGCACGTTGTTCAATAAAATGTTTAGCCACAGAGGAAATATTACGATTGTTATTTCTGATGTTAGAGATATCATATAAATGCTCGGTAATACGAGTTTTTAACTTTCTGATGGTGCATCCTATATATGATTTATGACAAAGGCTACAATCAATTTTATAAACTACATAGCAAGTATTACAATTAATGATTTCCTGAATGTTGAAAACATTGGTATTATCATGATTATGAAATATTTTGGTTATGACCATTTGTTTGCATGTGGTGCAATTAACTGTACCTCATCTGTAGCTACTGTACCTTTACAGTCCAGCCAGGTTCTTGATCTTTTATTATTATTAGAAATAAACATGCTGGGAGATAGTATATTGCCCAATATTGGTGCCCGCCTTGCTATAATATTACAACCCCCATCTAATATTTTGGCTAAGATAGGGTCCTCATATAAAATGGGTATTGATTTATTGATGATAGCTTTAATGGCATAAAATTGGGGGCTGAATTGTAAGCAAACGAAAGGTTTATTAGAAAATTCATTCCTTTGCCTGTGTGAATTATGACAAATATGGGGTGAAATAAGATCACACTGATTTTTGTTGGAAACTATGTTATGTGCCCTATTCAACATCCAATTTGGGTATCTCCTTTCATGAAATCTATTACAGATTTAATCAAATCATTTTTTAAATGGTTATTATTGTTACAATTACGTTTAAGCCTGGTAAATTCACCTACCGGAATAGACTGTACTGTATGCCTAGGGATGGCTGCTGTTGGCATGCAAAATTGTATTTCCAGAAATTGGTTTGGAATACGTTCTCGTGGAAATAAAATGATCAGGAATACCGGTTAATTCCAAATCCAGAAAAGAAATGGTAGATCTCTCATGAACATAAGTAAATTTTATATTGTACTTATTGTTATTGATATTATCAATGAAAGATTACCGTATATACTCGAGTATAAGCCGAGATTTTCAGCCCAAATTTTTGGGCTGAAAGTGCCCCCCTCGGCTTATACTCGAGTCACGGTAGTGGTGGGGTCGGCGGGTGAGGGGGAGAGGGCGCTGAGGTATACTCACCTAGTCCCAGCGATCCTCGCGCTGTCCCTGCCTTCCTCCCCGTCTTCTGTGCTGCAGCGTCTTCCCCTCTTCAGCGGTCACGTGGGACCGCTCATTAGAGATATGAATAAGCGGCTCCACCTCCCATAGGGGCGGAGCCGCCTATTCATTTCTCTAATCAGCGGTGCCGGTGACCGCTGACAGGAAGATGCTGCAGCACAGAAGACGGGGAGGAAGGCAGGGACAGCGCGAGGATCGCTGGGACTAGGTAAGTATGTTATATTCACCTGTCCGCGTTCCAGCCGCCGGGCCTCGCTCCATCTTCCCGGCGCCTCCATCTTCCCGGCGTCTGCGCTCTGACTGTTCAGGCAGAGGGCGCGATGACGCATATAGTGTGCGCGGCGCCCTCTGCCTGATCAGTCAGAGCAGAGACGCCGGGAAGATGGAGGCGCCGGGACCGGACGCCGGGAGCTGCAATCAAGGGAGGTGAGTATGTGGTTTTTTTTTTTTATTGCAGCAGCAGCAGTGGCAGCACAGATTTATGTGCAGCATCTATGGGGGCAGTATGAACGGCACACAGCACTATATGGGGGCAGTATGAACGGCACACAGCACTATATGGGGGCAGTATGAACGGCACACAGCACTATATGGGGGCAGTATGAACGGCACACAGCACTATATGGGGGCAGTATGAACGGCACACAGCACTATATGGGGACAGTATGAACGGCACACAGCACTATATGGGGGCAGTATGAACGGCACACAGCACTATATGGGGGCAGTATGAACGGCACACAGCACTATATGGGGGCAGTATAAACGGCACACAGCACTATATGGGGGCAGTATGAACGGCACACAGCACTATATGGGGGCAGTATGAACGGCACACAGCACTATATGAGGCATCTGTGCAGCATCTATGGGGGCAGTATGAACGGCACACAGCACTATATGGGGGCAGTATGAACGGCACACAGCACTATATGGGGCATCTGTGCAGCATCTATGGGGGCAGTATGAACGGCACACAGCACTATATGGGGCATCTGTGCAGCATCTATGGGGCAGTATGAACGGCACACAGCACTATATGGGGCATCTGTGCAGCATCTATGGGGCAATATGAACGGTGCAGAGCACTATATGGCACAGCTATGGGGAAATAATGATCTATTTTTATTTTTGAAATTCACCGGTAAATGCTACATTTCCACCCTAGGCTTATACTCGAGTCAATAAGTTTTCCCAGTTTTTTGTGGCAAAATTAGGGGGGTCGGCTTATACTCGGGTCGGCTTATACTCGAGTATATACGGTATATGGCAGATACATCGCCTTTCCATATAATTAATGTATCGTCGATGTATCTGCCATACCAATGGATAAATGAAGAAAACTGATTTGTGGATGTAAAAAGAAAAAAATATTCCCACAAAGCCATTACCAAATTAGCTAACGATGGTGAAAATTTAGCACCCATAGCCACACCGGTGTGTTGTAAAGAATATTCCTGATCAAAAGAGAAAAAATTATGTGTCAAAAGAAAAAAAGTCACCTGTAAAATATAATTAATCAAATCCTGAGAATAGGAACTATAACGTTCTAAATGAAATTGCAAAGCCTCTATGGCCACATCATGGGGTATGCATGTATAAAGTGATGTTACGTCACAACTCAACCAGCTATATTCAGAAGACCATTTTTTACAAGATAAAGTACTTAACACATCCTTGGTATCTTTGATGTGACCAGGAACTCTGAGGACTAAAGGTTGTAATAAGGAATCAAGCCATTGGCCCATGTGTTCATTAATAGACCAAATACTTGAAACTATGGGTCTCATCGGAGGAAAAACATCCTTTTAATGAGTCTTAGGTAAGCCATGTAATATACGCATAATAGAATGCGACACCTCTAAGAATTCAGCTTGTTTATCCGAAAAAATACCCAAAGTTACACCTTCTTCAATTATTTTATCTATGTCCTTCTTGAATGCAGTAGTGGGATCTGAGGATAGTTTTTTATACATAGCAACATCAGATAATAACCCCGATCATGTGACGGGGGTCGGCGATGACATCATTTCCGGCCGCCCGGCCGGAAGCGCCGGTTAAATGCCGCTGTCTGCGTTTGACAGTGGCATTTAACAGGTTAATAGCGGCGGGTGAATAGCGATTTCACCCGCCGCTATTGCGCGCACATGTCAGCTGTACAAAACAGCTGACATGTCGCGAATTTGATTTGGGCTTACCGCCGGAGCCCACATCAAAGGGGGTGACACGGCATGCGCCGTACTCGTACGGCGCATGTCGTGAAAGGGTTAAAATGGGCACTGTAGGTGTTTTCCTGTCCTCCACTCACTGCCGACTTTGATTCGCCATTGACTTGCATTGGGTTTCGTGTTTCAGTCGGCCCCCGACTTTTCGCAATAATCGGCCGATTTCACGAGACCCGACTTTTGAGAAAGTTGGGTTTCGCGAAACCCGACTCAATCCTAAAAAAGTAAAAGTCGCTCAACTCTACTCTGTACTTTTTTCTTTTCTAAAACAAGATCAGTCATCACTAATGCTGTGATGACGGCTGTACTAACACGCTACCACTAAAACTACTCTGTACAATTTTTTTTTCTCTAAAAGATCGGTCGTCACTAACGATGTGACGCCAGCTATCCTACCTTGCTATGTAATTCCCATGGTGCAGTCTCTGATCAGCAGCCAGAGGTGTATCTAGCTTTTCTTGCACCCGGGGCAAAGGATCAGTTTGCCCCCCCCCCATATCAAGCCCTGGTGTTAGAAATGGAGAGATGTCCATCAGACACCCCCATCACTAACCCAGTAATAAAAAAAAAAAAAAAAAGCTCACACAAATCTTTAAATGGATACTCATCCATACTTTCTCTAGTTCACAATGTAAAAAAAAAAATTATCCCCACATACTGTCGACAAATTTCTCCCCCCATAAGGTCATCATATTTCTGCCCCCTATAATGTGCTCAGATTTCTGCCCCCATAATGTGCTCAGATTTCTGCCCCCATAATGTGCTCAGATTTCTGCCCTCATAATGTCCTCATTTGTGCCCCCAGGCCATAATGTCCTAATTTCTGCCTCATCCCCGCCCAAATGTTCCTCAGATTTCTCCTCCAAGTGCAACTGCACTCACCCATCCAGCTCCCTGGCTTTGCTTCAGTCCTCACACTCACACAGTCAATTAAATTTACTCCCCCTGCTCCCTCTGTATCCTTGTGTCTGCAGGCAGGCTGGCTCCATATAGCCGACCCCAACCAGCCATTTCTAGCCCCCTTAAATTTCAAACATTAACTCCTTTCTGACCTTAGACGTACTATCCCGTCGAGGTGCCCTGGGCCTATCTGACCCTCGACGGGATAGTACGTCATATGCGATCGGCAGCGCTCACGGAGGGAGCGCCGCCGATCGCGGCCGGGTGTCAGCTGCTGATCACGTTGCTGCAAGGGTCTTACCTCCCTCCCTGCCTGCTCCAGGCCCGGATCCAATATGGCCGCAGATCCGGGTCCTGCAGGGAGGGAGGTGGCTTCACAGAGCCTGCTCAGAGCAGGCACTGTGAAGCCTGCAGCACTGTAAGTCAGATCAGTGATCTGACAGAGGGCTATGCAAACTGTCAGATCATTGATCTGTGATGTCCCCCCCGGGACAAAATAAAAAAGTAAAAAAAAAATTTTTCCAAATGTGTAAAAAAAAAAAATATATATATATTCCTAAATAATGAAAACAAAAATATTATTCCCATAAATACATTTCTTCATCTAAATAAAAAAAAACAATAAAAGTGCACATATTTAGTATCGCCGCGTCCGTAACGACCCGACCTATAAAACTGGCCCACTAGTTAACCCCTTCAGTAAACACCGTAAGAAAAAAAAAAAGAGGCAAAAAACAACGCTTTATTATCATACCACCGAACAAAAAGTGGAATAACACGCGATCATAAAGACAGATATAAATAACCATGGTACCGCTGAAAACGTCATCTTCTCCCGCAAAAAACCAGTTGCCATACAGCATCATCAGCAAAAAAATAAAAAAGTTATAGTCCTGAGAATAAAGCGATGCAAAAATAATTATTTTTTCTGTAAAATAGTTTTTATCGTATAAAAGCGCCAAAACATAAAAAAATGATATAAATGAGGTGTCGCTGTAATCGTACTGACCCGAGGAATAAAACTGCTTTATGAATTTTACCAAACGCGGAACGGTATAAACGCCTCCCCCAAAAGAAATTCATGAATAGCTGGTTTTTGGTCATTTTTCCTCACAAAAATCGGAATAAAAAGCGATCAAAAAATGTCACGTGCCCGAAAATGTTACCAATAAAAACGTCAACTCATCCCGCAAAAAACAAGACCTCACATGACTCTGTGGACCAAAATATGGAAAAATTATAGCTCTCAAAATGTGGTAACGCAAAAAATATTTTTTGCAATAAAAAGCGTCTTTCAGTGTGTGACGGCTGCCAATCACAAAAATCCGCTAAAAAACTCGCTATAAAAATAAATCAAACCCCCCTTCATCACCCCCTTAGTTAGGGAAAAATTAAAAAAATGTATTTATTTCCTTTTTTCCATTAGAGCTAGGGTTAGGGCTAGGGTTAGGGCTAGGTTTAGGGCTAGGGTTAGGGCTAGGGTTAGGGTTAGGGTTAGGGCTAGGGTTAGGGCTAGGGCTAGGGTTAGGGTTAGGGTTAAGGCTAGGGTTAGGGCTAGGGTTAGGGTTAGGGCTAGGCTTAGGGCTAGGGTTAGGGTTAGGGCTAGGGTTAGGGCTAGGGCTAGGGTTAGGGTTAGGGTTGGGGCTACAGTTAGGGTTGGGGCTAAAGTTAGGGTTAGGGTTTAGATTACATTTACAGTTGGGAATAGGGTTGGGATTAGAGTTAGGGGTGTGTCAGGGTTAGAGGTGTGGTTAGGGTTACTGTTGGAATTAAGGTTAGGGGTGTGTTTGGATTAGGGTTTCAGTTATAATTGGGGGGTTTCCACTGTTTAGGCACGTCAGGGGCTCTCCAAACACGACATGGCGTCCGATCTCAATTCCAGCCAATTCTGCGTTGAAAAAGTAAAACAGTGCTCCTTCCCTTCCGAGCTCTCCTGTGTGCCCAAACAGGGGTTTACCCCAACATATGGGGTATCATCGTACTCAGGACAAATAGGACAACAACTTTTGTGGTCCAATTTCTCCTGTTACCCTTGGGAAAATACAAAACTGGGGGCTAAAAAATAATTTTTGTGGGAAAACAAAAAGATTTTTTATTTTCACGGCTCTGCGTTATAAACTGTAGTGAAACACTTGGGGGTTCAAAGTTCTCACAACACATCTAGATGAGTTCCCTGGGGGTCTAGTTTCCAATATGGAGTCACTTGTGGGGGGTTTCTACTGTTTAGGTACATTAGGGGCTCTGCAAACGCAATGTGACGCTTGCAGACTATTCCATCTAAGTCTGCATTCCAAATGGCACTCCTTCCCTTCCGAGCCCTCCCATGCGCCCAAACAGTGGTTCCCCCCACATATGGGGTATCAGCGTACTCAGGACAAATTGGACAACACCTTTTGGGGTCGAATTTCTCCTCTTACCCTCGGAAAAATACAAAATTGGGGGCTAAAAAATAATTTTGGGGGGAAAGTTTTTTTTTTTTTCACGGCTCTGCGTTACAAACTGTAGTGAAACACTTGGGGGTTCAAAGCTCTAACAACACATCTAGATGAGTTCCTTAGGGTGTCTAGTTTCCAAAATGGTGTCACTTGTGAGGAGTTTCTACTGTTTAGGTATATTAGGGGCTCTGCAAACGCAATGTGACACCTGCAGACCATTCCATCTAAGACTGCATTCCAAATGGAGCTCCTTCCCTTCCGAGCCCTCCCATGCGCCCAAACAGTGGTTCTCCCCCACTTATGGGGTATCAGCGTACTCAGGACAAATTGGACAACAAATTTTGGGGTCCAATTTCTCCTGTTACCCTTGGGAAAATACAAAACAGGGGGCTAAAAAATAATTTTTGTGGGAAAAAATTTTTGCTTTATTTTTACGGCTCTGCATTATAAACTTCTGTAAAGCCCTTGGTGGGTCAAAGCGCTCAACACACATCTAGATAAGTTCCTTAGGGGGTCTACTTTCCAAAATGGTGTCACTTGTGGGGGGTTTCAATGTTTAGGCAAATCAGTGGCTCTCTAAACGCAACATGGCGTCCCATCTCAATTCCTGTCAATTTTGCATTGAAAAGTCAAACGGCGCTCCTTCCCTTCCGAGCTCTCCCATGCGCCCAAACAGTGGTTTACCCCCACATATTGGGTATCAGCGTACTCAGGACAAATTGGACTACAACTTTTGGGGTCCAATTTCTTCTCTTACCCATGGGAAAATAAAAAATTGGGGGCGAAAAGATAATTTTTGTGAAAAAATATGATTTTTTATTTTTACGGTTCTGCATTATAAACTTCTGTGAAGCACTTGGTGGGTCAAAGTGCTCACCACACCTCTAGATAAGTTCCTTAGGGGGTCTACTTTCCAAAATGGTGTCACTTGTGGGGGGTTTCAATGTTTAGGCACATCAGTGGCTCTCCAAACGCAACATGGCGTCCCATCTCAATTCCTGTCAATTTTGCATTGAAAAGTCAAACGGAGACCTTTCCTTCTGAGCTCTCCCATGCGCCCAAACAGTGGTTTACCCCCACATATGGAATGGTGTCACACTTGGGTATTTTCTATCATATAGACCCCTCAAAATGACTTCAAATGAGATGTGGTCCCTAAAAAAAATGGTGTTGTAAAAATGAGAAATTGCTGGTCAACTTTTAACCCTTATAACTCCCTAAAAAAAAAAAATTTTGGTTCCAAAATTGTGCTGATGTAATGTAGACATGTGAGAAATGTTACTTATTAAGTATTTTGTGTGACATATCTCTGTGATTTAATTGCATAAAAATTCAAAGTTGGAAAATTGTGAAATTTTCATAATTTTCGCCAAATTTCCATTTTTTCACAAATAAACGCAGGTACTATCAAAGAATTTTTACCACTATTATGAAGTACAATATGTCACGAGAAAACAGTGTCAGAATCACTGGGATCCATTGAAGCGTTCCAGAGTTATAACTTCCTAAGTGGTCAGAATTGTAAAAATTGGCCCGGTCATTAACGTGCAAACCACCCTTGGGGGTAAAGGGGTTAATCTTCGGTGTCTTCAGCTCCATTACCCCGCCATCTGGAGATGGAGCACTTACCACCAACGCTGCCTGTGCCCTATGTGTCTGTGAAGAGCCGGCATGTGATGTCAGCAGCATGATCATGTGACCTGATCACGCTGCTGGCGCTTCACTGATGCAGAAGTGCCGGCGGGCGCGGCAGTCAGTGCTCAGGGCTTACAAAGAGATCAAGGCAAGCCAAGGGTAGTAGCGTCGCTAGTACTCTTGGGATTCGGAACCGACGCACAGCACTTTCTCTGAGCCGGCTTTCAATTTGACAGCCGGCACAGAGAACGGGAGAATCTCAGTGTGGGGCGGCAGAATGCCACCAACAGGGAGCCTCCTCCTTGGACCGCCGCATCAAGCGGCCCGCTGGCGCCCCCCTGTCAGCTGTGCCTGGGGCCCTGGATACGCCACTGTCAGCAGTGATACTAATGAAAGCGCTGTGAAAAACAGGAAGAGCATGAATGCTCTGCGCGGGATGCCGCGCACAGGAAAAAAAGCGCCAAAAAGTGTGCAAAAAAATCAATTGGAGGAAGGAGAGGGAGGGGGAGGGGGTACTGGAACAGGGAGGGGGAATGGGAAAGGGGACGTCAAACAATGACGCTGGCTACTGTACTTTGCTGAGACTGAAACTACACTAATTACGATTATTATTTTTTCTAAAAAAAAAAATCGGACATCACTTAGACTGTGAAGTCCGCTACACTAACTACCTTAAATAAGAAAAAGTCCTGTGGCGCAGTCTCTAATCAGCAGCGATACTGATCAAAGCGCTGCGGACACAGGAAGAGCACGAATGCTCTGCGCGGGTTGCCGCGCACAGGAAAAAAGCACAAAAAAGCGCAAAAAAATCAATTGGAAGGAGGAGAGGGAGGGGGTACTGGAACAGGGATGGAGGGATGAGAAAGGGGTGGGGGAGGTGCTACTGTTGCTGCTGTGATCACAGGCTTCACACAGCAGGCAGATGGCAGCAGAGAGCACAGCACAGAGCAGGAAGCTGGATCGGGACACTGAAGCAGGAGGCAGGAGATCGCCGGGTTGATCACACTGGCCACCAATGGATTCTTTGACTCAGGTACATAGAGGGGCTTGGACAACCGCTCTGCACGCCAAATCTGAGAGAAAGATGGCGTGCAGGGCAGTGATCGCTATTTTAAATTAACGCCTTTGGCACTGATTGGCTAGAAGCTATTGTTCAGCCAATCAGCACCATAGGGGTTAATCAGGTGAGGTGACATGGCGATCACCTCACCTACTGTGATAGCTGAGATTGGTGCTACGTCACACAGCACCAATCATAGCCTGTCACATGCTTTTTTTCCGAAGTTTATTGTCAGCTTTGCTGTGATTGGCTGGTGAGAGTTCACCAGCCAATTACAGCGATCGCCGACGCTGGGGGGCGGATCAGCTCCTCGTGGTGACATTAGAAACAGCAGACATCCTCACCCGGTCACCGCACGATGCAGCCCCGTGACCGGAAATAGCAGTCCGGTACTAATACTGCGGTTTGCGGGAACGCAGTTCCTGCAAAGCATTAGTAGTATGGTGTATGTCAGGAAGGGGTTAATAACTTAATGTGTGTACATCCCGGAACCCAATCAGGGTGCAGAAACCATCCACAATGTCATAACACAAGGTCTTCTGTGATTGGCTGCCGAAGTAACATGTCCCTGGCCATATAAAAAGCTGACACCTTGGTTTGCTAGTGACATTTTCTCAGTATCACAGTGCAGAGAAGCCGCTCCTGCTAGTGATCTTGTTAGTTAGCTACATAGGATCCTGTCCTGTGTGAAATCGATCTTCCAGCATCTAACTAGATTGTGCAACAACTGTGTTGCAGTCTCAGGAGACCCAATTTGCTAATCCAAATTGTTTGTGATAAAATTGTGTTTCAGTGAGAAATCAGAAGGCCAGATTTCGACTTAAAAATTGTTTGGCCTAATATTGGGGTGCAGCCAGAAGGCCCAATTATCTAATCCAAATCATTTGTGATGAAACGGTGTTAAGGTGAGAAATCAGAAGGCCAGATTTGAAACTAAGCAGACACAGCATTTGGAAGCGATTGTGTACAAGCATATTGATCAGATTTGACCTAGACTATTAATTGGTTCCAATATTGTGAACATTACATTTTTTACAATAAGATAGAATTATTATAATACAATAAACCATTGCAAACCATATTGTCAATAAAATTAGTGACACTGGCATTTCTTATTATATAATCATTTACCACACCTTCATTCAGATTGGGGCTCCTCAAAAAAATAGGCCAGGCACTCCTGTTCATTACACTACCATAATACTGATTGAGTCTCCTTACACAATAGGCCAGGCACTCCTGCTCCCTTCCCTGCCATCATACTGGTTGAGGCTTCTTACACAATATGCCATGCACTCCTGCTCCCTGCCCTACCATCATACTGATTGAGGCTCCTTACACAATAGGACAGCCACTCCTGCTCCCTGCCCTGCCATCATACTGATTGAGGTTCCTTACACAATATTCTATGCACTCCTGCTCCCTGCCCTAACATCATACTGATTGAGGCTCCTTACACAATAGGCTAGCCACTCCTGCCCCTGCCGCACCATCATACTGATTGTGGTTCTTTACACAATATTCCATACACTCCTGCTCCCTGCCCTAACATCATACTAATTGAGGCTCCTTACACAATAGGCCAGTCACTCCTGCTCCCTTCCCTACTATCATACTATGTAAAATGACAAATGTTATACTCGGGAATGGGAAGTCACTAGACTTTGATTGTTTATACATTACCCTCTTTTGGATCTGTTTGGTATCTGACCCATATACAGCAATAAAGTAACTATATAGGATAGATTGGTGTTCTCATACTGGATACTCTGTTACATTTTAAATTGTTGTAAGGGATTCTAATTATTGATTATTTTTTTTATTTTACGGTTCTTTACTCGGTTATGGTAATCTTAGTCTAAGCCTGTATGTATAATATTAACTTTAACTCTATATGTGGACACCATTTGATCATTCATGTTTGTATATAGCTGTAAATATCAAACATTTAATGATTTATTTGCTTATTTGAAAATTATATTTTATTACACTCTCATAGTTTTCACTTTTCTGCTCTCACATATATGATTTACTATTAGTGATCTACACTTGATGTGCAAGTTATCATTATTTATTATGTTTATTAATTTGACAGACCAATAATTTCCCTTTAGTTTTTACCCCCTGCCTTGTGGCTTTTGCACAAAAGTAAACTTACCCCAAATATTCTCAATCTAAGAAACTTAGCCTCTCTGCTCAAACCTTTTTCTTCCTGGGGGCCTACATGTACCTGATTTTGGCTTTTATGACATTTTTTTGAGCTGTTCACATGAAATCTATGTAAACCTCTGTGTTGGAAATTCATGTTCCCCAGAGTAGAAGAATTAAGTACGGTTCATGTACTTTTGCTCTTAAGCCAATATACATCTGTTTGTCATGGACCATGCTGAATGGAGTGGCCAGGGGTCTCTTGATCTCAACTCGCCAGCTCCATATAAGCCTATAAGCCTCCTGCATTTGGGTCAGGAAACCAATGGTCCATGCACAGTCCGTGATACATGGATGTATGAATCAAACCTTTGACCTTATTTAAATTGTTCTTGTACGTACAAAGAAGGACTGATTTTAATCAGTCTTTTGGAACAAATTTTTAGCAATGTTTTGTCCATGTTTCAGTTTTTACCATCAGTGATTTTCTTTCATGAAATATTAACCCCTTCTCTCACGGGCCCTTTTTCGTTTTTGCAATTCTGTTTTTCGCTCCCCTTCTTCCCAGAGCTATAACTAAATATGGCCATATGAATGCTTGTTTTTTGTGGGACGAGTTGTACTTTTACCATATCATTTACTCAAAAACGAGAAAAAAATTCCAAGTGCGGTTAAATTGCAAAAAAAGTGCAATTCCCAACTGTTTTTTGGATTTTTGTACCATGTTCACCAAATGCTAAAACGAACCTACCATTATGGTTCTCCAGGTCATTACGAGTTTGTACATATCAAACATATATAGGTTGTTTTTTATTTAAAAGGTGAAAAAAAAATCCAAAATTTGTTAAAAAAATAAAAAATAAATAAAATTTCTGCCATTTTCCGAGACCCATAGCTTCTCCATTTTTCGTGATCTGGGGCTGGGTGAGGGCTAATTTTTTGCACGCCGATATGATCTTTTTTGGGGGCTGTTATTTCATTTTAATTCAAAAGGAATGTAGATTTTTTTTTTTTCCAATGTTTTTATTTTCATTTTAGCAACATAACAATATTCAAGTTTGAAGGCATTGTTTGTCATTAGGTAACATATAACATATAATATTCCATATTATAATAGACATTTGACATATAATGGGTGTTTATAAGACTTTGTATTGTTTCATTAACAATTTTAAGCGTATCAAACGCTTCATATCGTTTTAAAGATATAGAAAAAGTACAGAAAAAGTACATTCCAATATTTTCGTTTTCGTAACAAAACATGACTCATTTTTATAGGCATTTTTGCCGATATGTAACATAACATACCATATAATATTTTTACATTTAATCATTCTCTATAAAGCTTTATTTTGCTTCAATATCAATTTTGGGTATTATAAACGCTTTATATCACTTTATAGATATACAGTAAAAATAAACTGAAATGTACAAAATTAAAGTAAACTTTATACAACAATTTTTAAGGTACGTATATTAGATATATATCTAATAGAATAGATGTTATGGATATATATTGTACCAGTGAGACCACTTATTTGTATATTTCACCAGTTGGTTATTCGCTAGGGCGAAGGATAATTCATATGTCCTATGGAGAGATAGTTGTTCTAATATGTCTGAAAATGAAGGAGGGAGATGATGTTTCCAGTTAAAAGCTATGCTGTTTTTTACTACCAGTAGTATTTGCATAATCATATTCCTTTTATCTAGACTAAGGTCCTCGAGGCCCAGGGAAAGCAAAGCTATATAGGGAGTTAAATTTAGTGGTTTGCCATAAATTTTGTCAATAAGGGTAGATATTTGTGTCCAGAGAGGTTTTAGTTTTGGGCAATACCAAAACATGTGAAGGAGGTCCCCTTTAATGCCACATTTTCTCCAACAGGAGGCAGGTCCAGCTTGGTTAATATGAGCTAATCTTGCTGGAGTATAGTACCAGCGGGTATTTACTTTGAAATGACATTCTTGAAGAGACATAGATAACGTGGAATCATATGTGGAAGACAGAGCGTCCTCCCAATCTTCTCTGGTAAACGTAGACTGCAGTTGCCTTTCCCACTTGCGTATATAGGGGTGTTTAGGCATTTCCCAATCATGATTAAACCAGTCATAAATATATTTGTGACTCCAAAAGACTCCGTGTTCCATGTTACTTACTAAGTTTAAGGATGCTTCGGAGAATTTAGGACCCTTCTGGAGAAACTTCATTCTTTTAACATTACAAATTGTAAAAACGTCGATGACGGGAGTCTAAACTTCTCTTTTAGGTTGCTAAATTTTATGAAAGAGCTACCGTCATAGACGTCTCCCAATCTCATAATTCCCCTTTCTTCCCATAGAGTTGGAAGTGTAATATTGTTACATGTAGAAATAGTGGAGAGAGGAATTTTAACCAAGATAGATTTTTTGGATGTTCCCTTTCTTGATCTGGACAATTTTTCCCAAGTATGTATGGTGGCCTGGAAAATTGGGTGAGTCAATGAGTTGAGTTGATGACCAGTTAGTGTTTTTATAATTAAATCTTTGGGGTGGTTGTTTTTATTTAGAAGGGTTTCCATATCTAACCACGCTGGGGGTTTTGATACTATTAGCCAGAAACTGCTTTGTTTTATCAAGGATGTATAATAATGAGCAGCTATATTGGGAATCCCAAGCCCCCATATGCTCTTTTTTTGTAAGTGATACTTGAGGGTGTCCTGGGTTTTTTATTATTCCAAATAAATTTATTAATGATGGTTTGGACAGATGTAAGGTATGATACCGAAATGGGAAGAGGAATGGCGCTCAGAATGTATAGAATCTTAGGTAGCGTAAATATTTTTATTGTAAGGACTTTGCCCCACCAGGAGAGGAATTTATGCCCAAAGGTGGTAGTGTCATTATTGATAGTTTTAATTAAGTAATTAATATTATTTGTTACTATGTTGTTTAGATTTTTAGTGATCTTAATCCCTAAATAGGTAAGTTCTTTATTAGCCCAGGTAATGGGGGAAGAAGCTTTAATTTTTTTAATTTGCTTTTCATCTACATTTAAGGGTAGGATTTTTGATTTTGTTGCGTTAATTTTGAAATGGGAGACATTTGAAAAAGAATCCAATATCTTGTGAAGTTCTGACATGGAGTTGATAGGGTCTGTTAGGGTGAGAATGATGTCATCAGCAAACATACTTAGTTTGTATTGGCAAGAGGGGGTTTCCAATCCCTTGATGTTATTATTTTCTCTGACCATTTGTGCAAGGGGCTCCATGGCTAAGATAAAAAGGAGTGGGGATAAGGGACATCCCTGCCTTGTACCATTTGTTATAGCGAAGGAGGGAGATACATGATTGTTAGCAACGATTTTTGCTCTAGGGTTGGAGTAGAGTGCCATAATTGTAGTAACAAAGGAATTATCAAAAACAAATTTGATCAGGGTCTGTCGTAGGAAGCCCCACTCCAGACGGTCAAAGGCTTTTTCTGTGTCTAGAGAGACAATCAGGGTGCTTTGTTTTGTTTGATTAGCTATTTTGATGGCGTTGATGATTTTCCTGGTACCGTCTGAAGCGTGGCGACCCACGACAAACCCGATCTGGTCATTATTTATTAAGGTGGGAAGTATCAGATTAAGCCTATTAGCTAGAATTTTGGCATATATTTTGATGTCGCAATTGATTAAGGAAATGGGTCTAAAATTGGCAATGTCTTCAGGGTTGTCTTTGAGCTTGGGAATTAAAACAATAGAAGCTTCGAGCATTTCAGTAGGGAAGGTACCCAAGGATGAGGCCATGTTAAATGATTGCAAGAGATGGAGGGAGAGAGTTTTGTAGAAAGTTCTATAATAATCGTTGCCAAAGCCATCGGGACCTGGGGATTTTGATGGCTTTAGTTGCTTAATACAATCCTCTATCTCCTCTAAATCAAAGGGAGCTGATAGGATTGACTTGTCTTCGGTTGTTATTTTTGGGACGTTGATTGAAGAAAGGAATGAGGTTTGTTGTGAATTCTGTTGTCAAGCTCCCTCCTGTGGTCATGAATGGTACTTCGGCTGGTTCTGTCCATGGGCTTCCTGTGGTGGTTGTGAGTGGGGCTGCGGCTTCTGAGTTTCCTTCCACAGGTGAGGAGGTTAATTCGTTAGCTGGCTGCTCTATTTAACTCCACTTAGATCATTGCTCCATGCCACCTGTCAATGTTACAGTATTGGTCTGTTCGCTCCTGGATCGTTCTTGTGACCTGTCTTCTCCAACAGAAGCTAAGTTCCTGCTTGTTTTTCTCTTGTTTGCTATTTTTCTGTCCAACTTGCTATTTTGATTTTTGTCTTGCTTGCTGGAAGCTCTGGGACGCAGAGGGAGCGCCTCCGCACCGTGAGTCGGTGCGGAGGGTCTTTTGCGCCCTCTGCGTGTTTTTTTTGTAGTTTTTGTGCTGACCGCAAAGTCACCTTTCCTATCCTCTGTTTGTTCAGTAAGTCGGGCCTCACTTTGCTAAATCTATTTCATCTCTGTGTTTGTGATTTTCATCTTATCTCACAGTCATTATATGTGGGGGGCTGCCTTTTCCTTTGGGGAATTTCTCTGAGGCAAGGTAGGCTTATATTTCTATCTTTAGGGCTAGCTAGTTCCTTAGGCTGTGACGAGTTGCATAGGGAGCGTTAGGAGCAATCCACGGCTATTTCTAGTGTGTGTGATAGGATTAGGGATTGCGGTCAGCAGAGTTCCCAGAGCTGGTCCTGTATTATTGTAACTATCAGGTCTTTCCGTGTGCTCTTAACCACCAGGTCCATTATTGTCCTAACCACCAGGTCATAACAGTACAGGTGGCCCAAAGTATTAAATGCATCTCAATAGAGGGATAAGAAAAGTTCTGAGACCATTTTTTTTTCTTTGCACTGTGTTTTGCCTTTCTTTTCCCCTAGACCTCTGGGTGGTTCAGGATACAGGTGTGGATATGGACATTCAAGGTCTGTCCTCTTGGATGGATAATCTCACTGCAAGGGTACAAAACATTCAAGATTTTGTGGTTCAGAATCCGATGTCAGAGCCTAGGATTCCAATTCCTGATTTGTTTTTTGGGGATAGATCTAAGTTTCTGAATTTCAAAAATAATTGTAAATTGTTTCTTGCTTTGAAACCTCGCTCCTCAGGTGACCCAACAAGTGAAAATCGTTATTTCTTTGTTACGTGGCGACCCTCAAGACTGGGCATTTTCCCTTGCGCCAGGAGATCCGGCATTGCGTGATGTTGATGCGCTTTTTCTGGCGCTTGGATTGCTTTATGATGAACCAAATTCAGTGGATCAGGCAGAGAAAATCTTGCTGGCTCTGTGTCAGGGTCAGGATGAGGTAGAGATTTATTGTCAGAAGTTTAGGAAGTGGTCTGTACTCACTCAGTGGAATGAATGTGCCCTGGCAGCAATTTTCAGAAAGGGTCTCTCTGAAGCCCTTAAGGATGTCATGGTGGTATTTCCCACGTCTGCTGGTCTGAATGAGTCTATGTCTATGGCCATTCAGATCGATCGACGCTTGCATGAGCGTAAAGCTGTGCAACATTTGGCGGTATTATCTGAGCATAGACCTGAGCCTATGCAATGTGATAGGACTTTGACCAAAGCTGAACGGCAAGAACACAGACGTCAGAATGGGCTGTGTTTTTACTGTAGTGATTCCACTCATGCTATCTCCGATTGTCCTAAGCGCACTAAGCGGTTCGCTAGGTCTGCCACCATTGGTACGGTACAGTCGAAATTTCTTTTGTCCGTTACTCTGATTTGCTCTTTTCTTCCTATTCTGTTATGGCATTTGTGGATTCAGGCGCTGCCCTGAATTTGATGGACTTGGAGTTTGCTAGGCGCTGTGGTTTTTTCTTGGAGCCCTTGCAGTATCCTATTCCATTGAGAGGAATTGATGCTACGCCTTTGGCCAAGAATAAGCCTCAGTACTGGACCCAATTGACCATGTGTTAGGAGTCGAGTTTCCTCTGCTGCACAGGGGGAATCTCGATCCGTCTCTGCCGCGGTCTCCCATTCTCCTCCAGCCGCAGTGTAGTCTGCTCAGCAGGGACGTCGATCCCAGCGTCTCGTTCAGTCTGACTCTGTGTGAAGAGTTGCTGCTGCTTCTCCAGTCTCTGCCATTAAAGTCAGTGCTGGTCAGCAGCGAGCGGACTTCTCTGGGACTAAGTCCTTGTCTGCACGTACTGAGCATGCCCAGGGTAAGATCTCCCGTTGGAGATCGAGGGTCATGTGCTCAGGCTCTGCAGCACATTCCATTGGTCCTCTTGGCAGGTCTTGGAAGGGCAAAAGTGCTGTAGCCACTTCCTGTGCTGCAACTATATAAACTGCGCATGACCGCACGGCCATGCGCTAGTATTGTCTCATAATGTTATATGTGTGTGTGTAGATGAATGTATGTCGATGGATGAAAGCTCCTAAATATCCCTCCCTAGAGTTGTTGTCTGCTCGCGGATGTTGGTAGCTATCTAGCGCCCGACTAATCATCTGCACAATACACACATTACAGCGTCCTCTTGCTGTGTCCGCCTGTAAGGCGCCGTGCGCTTGCCTTGCGCTTTCCATACCCAAGCCAGTGTGGTTGGTGGCGTCCGTCAGTGCGGCATTGCTCGAACTCCTGTGCATTTATATATTTATACTTAGTTTCTTAGTTTTTTTTGCAGATTACACTAAACTCTGCAGGGTAATCAATACAGAGGAGGACAATTTTATATTACAGGATGATTTATGTAAACTAGAAGCTTGGGCTGATAAATGGCAAACGAGCTTTAATGGGGATAAATGTAAGGTCATGCACTTGGGTAGAAGTAATAAGATGTATAATTATGTGCTTAATTCTAAAACTCTGGGCAAAACCGTCAATGAAAAAGACCTGGGTGTATGGGTGGATGACAAACTTAAATTCAGTGGCCAGTGTCAGGCAGCTGCTACAAAGGCAAATAAAATAATGGGATGCATTAAAAGAGGCATAGATGCTCATGAGGAGAATATAATTTTACCTCTATACAAGTCACTAGTTCGACCACACTTAGAATACTGTGCACAGTTCTGGTCTCCGGTGTATAAGAAAGACATAGCTGAACTGGAGCGGGTGCAGAGAAGAGCGACCAAGGTTATTAGAGGACTGGGGGGTCTGCAATACCAAGATAGGTTATTACACTTGGGGCTATTTAGTTTGGAAAAACGAAGACTAAGGGGTGATCTTATTTTAATGTATAAATATATGAGAGGACAGTACAAAGACCTTTCTGATGATCTTTTTAATCATAGACCTGAAACAGGGACAAGGGGGCATCCTCTGCGGTTGGAGGAAAAAAGGTTTAAGCATAATAACAGACGCGGATTCTTTACTGTAAGAGCAGTGAGACTATGGAACTCTCTGCCGTGTGATGTTGTAATGAGTGATTCATTACTTAAATTTAAGAGGGGACTGGATACCTTTCTGGAAAAGTATAATGTTACAGGGTATATATACTAGATTCCTTGATAGGGCGTTGATCCAGGGAACTAGTCTGATTGCCGTATGTGGAGTCGGGAAGGAATTTTTTTCCCCAATGTGGAGCTTACTCTTTGCACATGGGGTTTTTTTGCCTTCCTCTGGATCAACATGTTAGGGCATGGTAGGTTAGGCTATGGGTTGAACTAGATGGACATATAGTCTTCCTTCAACCTTAATAACTATGTAACTATGTAACTATGTTTCCTTACACACCCAGTTGTGGTGTAGTGCCAGCGAGGGTCTAATCGGACTTCAATCCCAGTTGGGGTTAAGTACGCTGACTACTCGCTCGCGCTTTAGGTGCGGTGCCGCGATCCTGTGACTCAACAGGATTGCTCCCTTCACGCTGGGTGAGGTTGAACCCACGTGTATATTCTTTAGTGTACCGCCATATAGTCTGTATTTACTAGCAGCAGGTTTTCACCTGCACGGTGGACCCCGGACTGCGAACGCATCTATATCACCTTTCTTGGTGCATTCTGCCAGTCCTAACAGAATACTAGCGCCAGGGTCTGGCTAGTAAATGATGGACGATCAGCATTCACAGCGGTACATCCAGCAGCTGGAGGGAAGGTTGGCGGATCTTGAGCGTTCAACCTCAGCTGTGGATGTCACTGCTGTCGCTGTTCAGGCTGCTAGTGTTGCTGCAGCTACCTTGTCCACTGCCGCTCCTGTCCCGACTCTAACTCGCCTCCCGCTTCCAGAGAAATTCTCTGGTGACAATAAGTCTTGTAGGGGTTTCGTGAGTCAGTGCTCTATCCATCTCGAGCTTCTGGCCTCTCGTTTCCCTACAGAGCGGGCTAAGGTGGGATTTATAGTGTCTCTTCTGTCGGACAGAGCGTTGCAGTTGGCTACGCCGCTATGGGAGCGTAGCGATCATGTGGTGCAGAGTGCTCCGTTGTTTCTGAGCACTCTGAAACAGGTCTTTTTAGGACCTCGTGTCACCCATGAAACGGCGCTCCAATTGTTGGCATTGACTCAGGGCTCGTCCTTGGTCAGTCATTTTGCCGTCCACTTCCGCACCTTAGCATCTGAGCTGGAGTGGTCGGATAAAGCCCTCATTCCAATATTTTGGAGGGGGCTGGCTGACCACGTTAAGGACGCCCTGGCCACTAGGGAGATTCCCCCCACACTGGAGGAATTAATTACTCTATCCACTCGTATTGATCTCCGTTTTCACGAGCGGAGGTTAGAGCGAGCCCAGTGTAGGCAGAGGTTTCGGCTGGCTCCCACCTTCGCCAAACCTTTGGAATCTCCAGACCAGGCTCCTGAGCCCCATGAGCCTGTGGTAGAGTCTCGAGCAGGATCTATGTCCCGGACCGCTCGTGCACTCCAGATTTGTCATCTTTGCCAACAGTCTGGACATCTTGCCTCCAGATGTCTCCAGCGGTCGAGGAAACGTCAGCGTCTAGTGGTAGTTGGTGGAGGTGCACTAGACACGGCGACGTTTGCCTCCAAATTGTCCTTTAAGGGGACAATAACATTGGGCTCATCCTCTCACTCGGTGGAACTCTGCGTGGATTCTGGGGTGGAGGGCAATTTTATGTCTTCAGCCTTCGCCCAACGTCACGCAATTCCTCTGGTCATGCTATCTCAACCAGTAACGGTACGAGTGGTGAATGGGTCGACACTGCCCACACAGATTACACATCAAACTATCCCTTTTACTCTGTCCATGTCACCATCTCATCAGGAGATTATATCTCTACTTGTCATTCCTGAGGGAATTGATGAGGTTCTCTTGGGGATACCTTGGTTACGGTACCACTCTCCTCACATCGAGTGGTCCTCAGGCAGAATTCTAGGATGGGGTGAATCTTGTGGGAACAGGTGTCATCGAGAGTGCGTTCAGGTTACTACTACAGAGGTACCCGCAGATCTCTCTTCTCTCCCCAAGCAATATTGGTCTTATGCAGACGTATTCTCCAAAAAGGCAGCGGAGACTCTTCCGCCCCATCGCCCCTATGACTGTCCTATTGATCTCTTGCCTGGTGCTGAGCCTCCCCGGGGTCGAGTCTATCCATTATCTCTCCCGGAAACGGAGGCAATGTCTCAGTACATACAAGAGAATCTGGCAAGAGGGTTCATCAGGAAGTCAGTGTCACCTGCTGGGGCAGGGTTCTTTTTCGTGCAGAAGAAGAATGGAGAACTACGTCCATGCATAGACTACAGGGGTCTTAATGCTATCACAGTTAAGAACAAGTACCCTTTGCCGTTGATATCTGAGCTTTTCGATAGGCTTCGGGGAGCTAGAGTGTTTACTAAACTAGATCTGCGGGGTGCTTATAACCTGATTCGCATCCGTGAGGGGGACGAGTGGAAAACGGCATTTAACACCAGAGATGGGCACTATGAGTATCTGGTGATGCCCTTCGGGCTCTGTAATGCACCTGCCGTTTTCCAAGACTTTGTCAACGACATCTTCCGGGATATGCTTTCCACCTCAGTTGTAGTCTATCTGGATGATATTCTCATCTTTTCTCCAGATATTGACTCCCACCGGAGAGATGTTGGCAGAGTCTTCGACCTCCTACGGGCAAACTCTCTTTATGCAAAGTTGGAGAAGTGTGTGTTTGAGCAGGAGTCCTTACCTTTCCTGGGCTATATCATCTCCGCCCAGGGATTGGCTATGGATCCTCCCAAACTACAGGCTGTGATGGACTGGCAAGAGCCCCATTCTCTTAAAGCGGTGCAGCGCTTTATGGGGTTCATAAACTATTACCGCCAGTTCATTCCCCACTTCTCAACTCTGGTAGCTCCCTTGGTAGCCCTCACCAAGAAGGGAGCGAATCCCAAATTGTGGTCGGAAGAGGTCTCCAAGGCCTTCACTTCTATTAAGTCCCACTTTGCTAGCGCTCCCATCTTACATCGTCCCGATGTGGATAAGCCATTCCTACTGGAGGTGGATGCCTCGTCCGTTGGTGCTGTAGCAGTCCTCTACCAAAAGGATGCTCAAGGTCGGAAGCATCCATGCTTCTTCTTCTCCAAGACCTTCACGCCAGCGAAGAGGAACTACTCCATCGGGGACAGGGAGTTGCTAGCAATGAAGTTGGCCTTTTCGGAGTGGAGACACCTTCTGGAAGGTGCGCGGTTTCCCTTCCAAGTTTACACGGACCACAAAAATTTGGTCTATTTGCAGACAGCCCAGCGGCTAAATTCTCGCCAGGCCAGATGGTCCCTGTTCTTCTCCCGGTTCCACTTTTCCCTTCATTATCTCGCCGGGGAGAAGAATATCCGTGCTGACGCTCTCTCTCGCTCCCTTATGTCAACTGAGGAGGAGGAAGAGGAGCCTCGGCTTATTGTCCCTTCCGAGAGCCTGAGAACCGTGGCGCCGGTTTCGCTAGAGTCTGTGTCTCCGGGCAAGACTTTTGTGCCCATTAATTTGCGACCGGAGGTTCTCTCTTGGGCTCATTCGTCCAGGGTGGGTGGACACTTTGGGACAAAGAGGACATCTGAGCTACTGGCGAGGACGTACTGGTGGCCGCATATGGTCCGGGATGTAAGGGATTATGTTCTGGCGTGTGTCTCCTGCGCCAAAAATAAATCTCCGTGTCAAAGGCCAGCTGGTTTGCTCTATCCCTTGCCGGTGGCAGATAGGCCCTGGGAGATGGTCGGGATGGACTTTGTTGTGGGTTTGCCCAAGTCTCGCGGCTGTACCATCATCTGGGTCATCACCGATCATTTCTCAAAAATGGTGCATTTGGTGCCGCTGCCGCGGTTACCTTCTGCACGGACCTTGGCAGCGTTGTTCATTAGACATATCTTCCGCCTGCATGGTATGCCAGACAAAATTGTCAGTGACCGGGGTCCCCAGTTTGCGTCTCGGTTCTGGAGAGAGCTCTGTCGTCTTCTCAGTATTGAGTTGAATCTCTCTTCCGCTTATCATCCCGAGACGAATGGGTTGGTAGAGAGGGCCAACCAGACCTTGGTCACATACCGGCGACATTTTGTTTCAGCCAGGCAGGATGACTGGGCTTCCTTGCTATCATGGGCAGAGTTTGCACTGAACAACGCCGTAGCCGACTCCACTGGACAAACCCCATTCCTCCTCAACTATGGTCAGCATCCACGGGTACCTGTGCCTATGCCCGTGTCTTCCGCCGACTCCAGGGTGGCAGACTGGGCTGTGGAGGCACGGGATATTTGGGACCGCACTCAGGATGCCATTCGGGCCTCTAAGGAGAGAATGAGGTCCTCCGCCGATGCTCATCGGCGCCCCGCTCCGACCTTTGCTCCTGGCGACTTGGTGTGGCTCTCCGCCCGTAACATCAGGCTGCGAGTTGAGTCCACTAAATTTGCTCCTCGCTACTTGGGCCCATTCAAGGTTCTCGAGCAGGTTAATCCTGTGGTCTATCGTTTGGCCCTTCCGCCACGCCTGGGTATCACCGACACCTTTCATGTGTCCCTCTTGAAACCCATGTATATGTCCCGGTTTTCCGAGTCATCTGCTGGGACATCGGGTTCGTCTACGGACGATTATGAGGTGAACGCTATTTTGGGGTGCAAGGTGGTGCGTGGTAAAAAATTTTATTTGGTAGACTGGAAGGGTTATGGGCCCGAGGACAGGTCCTGGGAGCCTGTTGAGCACATTCGGGCTCCGCAGCTCATTGCTGCCTTCGAACGTAGCAAGGCCCAAGGAGGGGGGGGCCCTAGAGGGGGGGGGTAATGTTAGGAGTCGAGTTTCCTCTGCTGCACAGGGGGAATCTCGATCCGTCTCCGCTGCGGTCTCCCATTCTCCTCCAGCCGCAGTGGAGTCTGCTCAGCAGGGACGTCGATCCCAGCGACTCGCTCAGTCTGACTCTGTGCGAAGAGTTGCTGCTGCTTCTCCAGTCTCTGCCATTAAAGTCAGTGCTGGTCAGCAGCGAGCGGACGTCTCTGGGACTAAGTCTTTGTCTGCACGTACTGAGCATGCCCAGGGTAAGATCTCCCGTTGGAGATCGAGGGTCATGTGCTCAGGCTCTGCAGCACATTCCATTGGTCCTCTTGGCAGGTCTTGGAAGGGCAAAAGTGCTGTAGCCACTTCCTGTGCTGCAACTATATAAACTGCGCATGACCGCACGGCCATGCGCTAGTATTGTCTCATAATGTTATATGTGTGTGTGTAGATGAATGTATGTCGATGGATGAAAGCTCCTAAATATCCCTCCCTAGAGTTGTTGTCTGCTCGCGGATGTTGGTAGCTATCTAGCGCCCGACTAATCATCTGCATGATACACACATTACAGCGTCCTCTTGCTGTGTCCGCCTGTACGGCGCCATGCGCTTGCCTTGCGCTTTCAAAAACCCAAGCCAGTGTGGTTGGTGGCGTCCGTCAGTGCGGCATTGCTCGCACTCCTGTGCATTTATATATTTATACTTAGTTTCCTTACACACCCAGTTGTGGTGTAGTGCCAGCGAGGGTCTAATCTGACTTCAATCCCAGTTGGGGTTAAGTACGCTGACTACTCGCTCGCGCTTTAGGTGCGGTACCGCGATCCTGTGACTCAACAGGATTGCTCCCTTCACGCTGGGTGAGGTTGAACCCACGTGTATATACTTTAGTGTACCGCCATATAGTCTGTATTTACTAGCAGCAGGTTTTCACCTGCACGGTGGACCCCGGACTGCGAACTCATCTATATCACCTTTCTTGGTGCGTTCCGCCAGTCCTAACACCATGTGCATGGCTCCTGCACATCAGGAGGATATTCGCTTTTTGGTGTTCCATAATCTGCATGATGTGGTCGTTTTGGGGTTGCCATGGCTACAGGTCCATAATCCAGTATTGGATTGGAAATCTATGTCTGTGTCCAGCTGGGGTTGTCAGGGGGTACATGGTGATGTTCCATTTTTGTCTAATTCGTCATCCACCCCTTCTGAAGTCCCGGAGTTTATGTCGGATTACCGGGATGTATTTGATGAGCCCAAATCCAGTGCCCTACCTCCTCATAGGGATTGCGATTGTGCTATTAATTTGATTCCTGGTAGTAAGTTTCCTAAGGGCCGACTGTTCAATTTATCTGTGCCAGAACACGCCGCTATGCGGAGTTATATAAAGAAATCCTTGGAGAAAGGTCATATTCACCCGTCGTCATCACCGTTAGGAGCAGGGTTCTTTTTTGTGGCCAAGAAGGATGGTTCTTTGAGACCTTGTATTGATTACCGCCTTCTTAATAAAATTACAGTCAGGTTTCAGTACCCTTTGCCGCTGCTGTCTGATTTGTTTTCTCGTATTAAAGGGGCTAGTTGGTTCACCAAGATAGATCTTTGAGGGGCGTATAATCTTGTGCGTATTAAACAGGGCGATGAATGGAAAACAGCATTTAATACGCCCGAGGGCCATTTTGAGTACCTGGTTATGCCATTCGGGCTTTCCAATGCTCCTTCAGTATTTCAGTCCTTTATGCATGACATCTTCCGAGAGTACCTGGATAAATTCCTGATTGTATATTTGGATGATATTTTGGTCTTCTCGGAAGATTTGGAGTCTCACGTGAAGCAGGTCAGAATGGTGTTCCAGGTCCTTCGTGCTAATTCTTTGTTTGTGAAGGGGTCAAAGTGTCTCTTTGGAGTTCAAAAGGTTTCATTTTTGGGTTTCATTTTTTCCCCTTCTACTATCGAGATTGACCCTGTTAAAGTCCAGGCCATTTATGATTGGACTCAGCCTACATCTGTGAAGAGTCTGCAAAAGTTCCTGGGCTTTGCTAATTTTTATCGTCGCTTCATCAGTAATTTTTCTAGTGTTGCTAAACCGTTGACTGATTTGACCAAGAAGGGTGCTGATGTGGTCAATTGGTCTTCTGCGGCTGTGGAAGCTTTTCAGGAGTTGAAGCGTTGTTTTTCTTCTGCCCCTGTGTTGTGCCAGCCAGATGTTTCGCTCCCGTTTCAGGTCGAGGTTGATGCTTCTGAGATTGGAGCAGGGGCTGTTTTGTCGCAAAGAAGTTCTGATGGCTCGGTGATGAAACCATGTGCCTTCTTTTCTAGAAAGTTTTCGCCTGCTGAGCGCAATTATGATGTTGGCAATCGTGAGTTGTTGGCCATGAAGTGGGCATTCGAGGAGTGGCGGCATTGGCTTGAAGGAGCCAAGCATCGCGTGGTGGTCTTGACGGATCACAAGAATTTGACTTATCTCGAGTCTGCCAAACGGTTGAATCGGTTGGTCGCTATTTTTCTCCCGTTTTGATTTTGTGGTTTCGTACCTTCCGGGCTCTAAGAATGTGAAGGCTGATGCCCTATCAAGGAGTTTTGTGCCCGACTCTCCGGGTGTTCCTGAGCCGGCGGGTTTTCTCAGAGAAGGGGTAATTTTGTCTGCCATCTCCCCTGATTTGCGGCGGGTGCTGCAAAAATTTCAGGCTGATAGGCCTGACCGTTGCCCAGCGGAGAAACTGTTTGTCCCTGATAAATGGACTAGTAGAGTTATCTCTGAGGTTCATTGTTCGGTGTTGGCTGGTCATCCTGGAATCTTTGGTACCAGAGATTTGGTGGCTAGATCCTTTTGGTGGCCTTCTTTGTCACGGGATGTGCGTTCTTTTGTGCAGTCCTGTGGGACTTGTGCTCGGGCTAAGCCCTGCTGTTCTCGTGCCAGTGGGTTGCTTTTGCCCTTGCCGGTCCCGAAGAGGCCCTGGACGCATATTTCTATGGATTTTATTTCGGATCTCCCTGTCTCTCAAAAGATGTCGGTCATTTGGGTGGTTTGTGATCGCTTCTCTAAGATGGTCCATTTGGTACCCTTGTCTAAATTGCCTTCCTCCTCTGATTTGGTGCCGTTGTTTTTCCAGCATGTATGTAATGGAAAAGGGGGCACCACGGATCATGGGATACCACCAGGACCTAAGATATATGAGCATACACAAAAAAAGAGAAACAGACAAGGTCCTAAAAAAGGGGATCACCACAACAAAGGTATGGCAAGAAATATACACAGCTTTATTGAAATATATATACAAACAAGGGTAACAAACACATAGACATATAAAAACACTTAAAAAGCATACAAATGCTGTACACAACGGCCCCTAATACGGCCGTACCCCACATAGGACTCGAACTGTATGTACATAATATAATAACCTAGAACCAAAAATGGTCATAGAATGATAGATATAGGCCAAGCTACCTAGGCACTCCCCTGGGTACTACAAATGGAAACAGACCACTGATAGTGTAAATACAAAGCTATACAGCCCACATAGACATACAAATCCCTGCACTACAAGTGCTGAATAAGGGACACAAATACACGAACCTGCCTAGCAAATGGAAACGACAGGTGTGTGCAAGACGATACATGAATGTCAAGCAGCAAAGGTATCAGCATAATACCTCAATAGCATATGACCAACAGTCTGCCATGCCACTATACAGAAAAATAGCACCAAAATGGTATAGGCTGTAGAGATAGCATATTACCCAGGGCACATAATGCCCAAGCCTGCAGCGCCTGGAAAAGGAGTCCTAATGTGGGCTACTAAGAGACCCAACGCGTATCGCCACCACACCGGGCAGCTTCGTCAGGGGTCAAACACCAGGGCAACAGCAACAACAGAACTCTCATCGGAAGTGAGCATACTTCCTAAAAAGAAAAGAAACGTACAATAAATACACGTGCTTACAAAACAATGTTTTGACCATTGATCTAATTACTATATATGTTACTACTGGCATAAACGGGGCAGTCAACCATCTCGATCTGTAAAAGGATTAATTAATTGGGCCACTCTACAGCTGTGTACCTGAGGTTCTCTGGCCTACCCTACTCTCCATAAAGGAACAATCGACCACGCTCCAGCGTTTATCCCCGTTGAAGCGCAACATCTGCTACGCTGTAGCGTTATACATACCTCTTGCGGTAAAAGTCTGTAGTTATAGTAGTTATAAAAGTCCAGGGAATCCAGCGAATTTAGGAGTTCTGTTTCCAGCACGTGCTCCAGAGAGAAATGAATAGAGCGCTCGACAGCTCCGGTTTTATCCGCTGGGAACAATAGTCCTTTGTCTGTCGAATGAGCGCACAGTATTGTACCGCCCCATCAGCACACAGGAGGTGGAGAATTTGGCGCTCCTACGTAGCCATCTCCTCCACCCATTACATCGTATACAATATCGTGCACACCTTTGTTACACCATGCGATCATGCCGCCACAGCGGGACACTAGACGACGAAAGAAAGTTTCAAACGATCTGCTACGACGTACGATTCTCAGCGGGGTCCCTGATCGCAGGAGCGTGTTACACACTGCGATATCGTAACTATATCGCTCGAACGTCACGAATCGTGCCGTCGTAGCGATCAAAATTGCACTGTGTGACAGTACCCTTAGAGTCTCTGTAGCTTCCAGCTTGGAGGATCTCGGCTGTGCAGTATAAACCACTTACCTTTTCTATATATTCTCACCTCTGGCAATCTGGATTGAGAGTGTTGTAGTCTTGTACTGCCTGGTGAAAGAGTGGAGGTTTTGATGTTCGGTAGAGGCATTTTTGTTGAGTTGCTCTGTTACTGTTGCTAAGTTTTTTGGCTGTGTTCAATCCCCCGTCCTCTCCTATTTAGTTTCCCTAGCTTTTCTACCCGGTGTTTCCCTGTGTTGTCTGTGAGTGCATATTTGTAGGATTGCTATATTCATTTACCACTGTACGTCCTTCCTTGTTTGTCTGGTTTGTGTATATATACACTATTCACTCACCACTTCCCTAGGATGGGGACAGATAAGGGCTGATTCAGGAGTTCAGTAAGGTACATGGCCCCCGCATCATCATCATCAGACATAACCTGGGGAGCAGCGACAGCTAGCATGCCCCTAGCTTCAGGGACAGGGTAGGAGCCACTGGCCCAGGGTTATCTGACAACAGAATCATAACACATGTCTTACAAAACTTACCACATTTCTCAAATTAGGTATTTTATACACGCAAATTACGAGTATGAGATTGATACATAGAATCAGTATCTTCATAAAGAAAATCCAGCTATGTTTTCAGTAAAATATACACCAAGGTTGATTTCCATCTCTAAAAAAAAATACAAAATGCTAGAAAAGTTACAGCTTACTGCTGGATAAGATATTCTTAAATAAAAGCACAAATCATTGTAGCATTCTGATATGTTTCTAGCATTCCCTCTATAGACTTATGTTACTAATGATGAGGAGCACAATTATGATTTGCTTCATTAATCAGTTTGCCAGTAGATTCTCTTTGCTTACCCCAGAGCCACAGAGATCTAATTTTGCCTTAAATAATGCACAGAATATATGATTCGTATATCATACTAAATGCGTTGTTTACAAGAAAATACACACCATTCAACAAAGATTGCAGATTTATTAGACACAGATTACACAAAACAAATCTAAAACAGTATCTTCCCTTAGTGTTAAACGCAGACTAAAGAAAATCTATGTGCCTAATTACCTTTTTGGCATCAAATAAAAATTGACAAAACTTACATTATACAAAGATAATGGTATTTTATTGTAAAAAGATATACACGGTGCAATGCATTACTTTGCCTCTTGAGATCTTTAAAAGCTGGCATGCAGTCTATAAGTGCCAATAGGCAGACTAACAGCTGCACCCAAGACAATAAAAACCTCCTGAATCTATGTACTCTGCCTCTGAGCTATCCTATAAGGTAGGAAAAAAGGGTTCATAATATTTAATTGAGTTTGCTTTCTTTTTTATTCTTCAAGATATCGGAACCGTTGTTATGGCAAGCTGTAATGCAGCTACAGTATCTGAAATTTTAATAATAGTAATGATAATCATGGGCACATACAGTTAGGTCCATATATATTTGGACAGAGACAACATTTTTCTAATTTTGGTTATAGACATTACCACAATGAATTTTAAACAAAACAATTCAGATGCAGTTGTCGTTCAGACTTTCAGCTTTCATTTGAGGGTATCCACATTAAAATTGGATGAAGAGTTTAGGAGTTTCAGCTCTTTAACATGTGCCACCCTGTTTTTTAAAGGGACCAAAAGTAATTGGACAAATTCAATATTTTTAAATAAAATGTTCATTTTTAGTACTTGGTTGAAAACCCTTTGTTGGCAATGACTGCCTGAAGTCTTGAACTCATGGACATCACCAGACACTGTGTTTCCTCCTTTTTGATGCTCTGCCAGGCCTTCACTGCGGTGGTTTTTCTGTTGCTGTTTGTTTGTGGGCCTTTCTGTCTGAAAATTAGTCTTTAGCAAGTGAAATGCATGCTCAATTGGGTTGAGATCAGGTGACTGATTTGGCCATTCAAGAATATTCCACTTCTTTGCTTTAATAAACTCCTGGGTTGCTTTGGCTTTATGTTTTGGGTCATTGTCCATCTGTAGTATGAAATGACGACCAATCGGTTTGGCTGCATTTGGCTGGATCTGAGCACACAGTATATCTCTCAATACCTCAGAATTCATTCGGCTGCTTCTGTCCTGTGTCGAATCATCAATAAACACTAGTGACCCAGTGCCACTGGCAGCCATGCATGCCCAAGCCATCACACTGCCTCCGCCGTGTTTTACAGAAGATGTGGTATGCTTTGGATCATGAGCTGTACCACACCTTCGCCATACTTTTCTCTTTCCATCATTCTAGTAGAGGTTAATCTTGGTTTCATCTGTCCAAAGAATGTTCTTCCAGAACTGTGCTGGCTTTTATAGATGTTTTTTAGCAAAGTCCAGTCTAGCCTTTTTATTCTTGATGCTTATGAGTGGCTTGCTCCGTGCAGTGAACCCTCTGTATTTACTTTCATGGAGTCTTCTCTTTATGGTTGATTTGGATATTGATACGCTGACCTCCTGGAGAGTGTTGTTCACTTGGTTGGCTGTTGTGAAGGTGTTTCTCTTCACCATGGAGATTATTCTGCGATCATCCACCACTGTTGTCTTCCATGGGCGCCCAGGTCTTTTTGCATTGATGCGTTCACAAGTGCTTTCTTTCTTTCTCAAGATGTACCAAACTGTAGATGTTGCCACTCCTAATATTGTAGCAATTTCTCGGATGGGTTTTTTCTCGTTTTCGCAGCTTAAGGATGGCTTGTTTCACCTGCATGGAGAGCTCCTCTGACCGCATGTTTACTTCACAGCAAAACCTTCCAAATGCAAGCACCACTCCGCAAATCAACTCCAGGCCTTTTATCTGCTTAATTGAGAATGACATAACGAAGGGATTGCCCACACCTGTCCATGAAATAGCCTTGGAGTCAATTGTCCAATTACTTTTGGTCCCTTTAAAAACAGGGTGGCACAAGTTAAGGAGATGAAACTCCTAAACTCTTCATCCAATTTTAATGTGGATAGCCTCAAATGAAAGCTGAAAGTCTGAACTTCAACTGCATCTGAATTGTTTTATTTAAAATTCATTGTGGTAATGTCTATAACCAAAATTAGAAAAATGTTGTCTGTGTCCATATATATATGGACCTAACTGTACTTCTTTAACCCCTTTACCCCCAAGGGTGGTTTGCACGTTAATGACCAGGCCAATTTTTACAATTCTGACCACTGTCCCTTTATGAGGTTATAACTCCGAAACGCTTCAACGGATCCTGGTGATTCTGACATTGTTTTCTCGTGACATATTGTACTTCATGATAGTGGTAAAATTTCTTTGATAGTACCTGCGTTTATTTGTGAAAAAAACGGAAATTTGGCGAAAATTTTGAAAATTTCGCAATTTTCAAACTTTGAATTTTTATGCAATTAAATCACAGAGATATGTCACACAAAATACTTAATAAGTAACATTTCCCACATGTCTCCTTTACATCAGCATAATTTTGGAACCAATTTTTTTTTTTGTTAGGGAGTTATAAGGGTTAAAAGTTGACCAGCAATTTCTCATTTTTACAACACCATTTTTTTTTAGGGACCACGTCTCATTTGAAGTCATTTTGAGGGGTCTATATGATAGAAAATGCCCAAGTGTGACACCATTCTAAAAACTGCACCTCTCAAGGTGCTCAAAACCACATTCAAGAAGTTTATTAACCCTTCAGGTGTTTAATAGGAATTTTTGGAATGTTTAAATAAAAATGAACATTTAACTTTTTTACACAAAAAATTTACTTCAGCTCCAATTTGTTTTATTTTACCAAGGGTAACAGGAGAAATTGGACCCAAAAAGTTGTTGTCCAATTTGTCCTGAGTACGCTGATACCCCATATGTGGCAGTAAACCACTGTTTGGGCGCATGGGAGAGCTCGGAAGGGAAGGAGCGCTATTTGACTTTTCAATGCAAAATTGACAGGAATTGAGATGGGACGCCATGTTGCGTTTGGAGAGCCACTGATGTGCCTAAACATTGAAACCCCCCACAAGTGACACCATTTTGGAAAGTAGACCCCCTAAGGAACTTATCTGGATGTGTGGTGAGCACTTTGACCCACCAAGTGCTTCACAGAAGTTTATAATGCAGAACCGTAAAAATAAAAAATCATATTTTTTCACAAAAATTATATTTTTGCCCCCAATTTTTTATTTTTCCAAGGGTAAGAGAAGAAATTGGACCTCAAAAGTTGTTGTCCAATTTGTCCTGAGTACGCTGATACCCCATATGTGGCAGTAAAATACTGTTTGGGCGCATGGGAGAGCTCGGAAGGGAAGGAGCGCAGTTTGACTTTTCAATGCAAAATTGACAGAAATTGAGATGGGACGCCATGTTGCGTTTGGAGAGCCACTGATGTGCCTAAACATTGAAACCCCCCACAAGTGACACCATTTTGGAAAGTAGACCCCCTAAGGAACTTATCTAGAGGTGTGGTGAGCACTTTGACCCACCAAGTGCTTCACAGAAGTTTATAATGCAGAACCGTAAAAATAAAAAATCATATTTTTTCACAAAAATTATATTTTTGCCCCCAATTTTTTATTTTTCCAAGGGTAAGAGAAGAAATTGGACCTCAAAAGTTGTTGTCCAATTTGTCCCGAGTACGCTGATACCCCATATGTGGCAGTAAACCACTGTTTGGGCGCATGGGAGAGCTCGGAAGGGAAGGAGCGCCGTTTGACTTTTCAATGCAAAATTGACAGGAATTGAGATGGGACGTCATGTTGCGTTTGGAGAGCCACTGATGTGCCTAAACATTGAAACCCCCCACAAGTGACACCATTTTGGAAAGTAGACCCCCTAAGGAACTTATCTGGATGTGTGGTGAGCACTTTGACCCACCAAGGGCTTCACAGAAGTTTATAATGCAGAGCCATAAAAATAAAACAAAATTTTTTTCCCACAAAAATTATTTTTTAGCCCCCAGTTTTGTATTTTCCCTAGGGTAACAGGAGAAATTGGACCCCAAAAGTTGTTGTCCAATTTGTCCTGAGTACGCTGATACCCCATATGTGGGGGGGGAATCACCGTTTGGGCGCATGGGAGGGTTCGGAAGGGAAGGAGCGCCATTTGGAATGCAGACTTAGATGGAATGGTCTGCAGGCGTCACATTGCGTTTGCAGAGCCCCTAATGTACCTAAACAGTAGAAACCCCCCACAAGTGACACCATTTTGGAAAGTAGACCCCCTAAGGAACTCATCTTGATGTGTTGTGAGAGCTTTGAACCCCCAAGTATTTCACTACAGTTTATAACGCAGAGCCATGCAAATAAAAAATATTTTTTTTTCCACAAAAATTATATTTTAGCCCCCAGTTTTGTATTTTTCCAAGGTTAGCAGGAGAAATTGGACCCTAAATGTTGTTGTCCAATTTGTCCTGAGTACGCTGATACCCGATATGTGGGGGGGAACCACCGTTTGGGCGCATGGGAGGGCTCGGAAGGGAAGGAGCATCATTTGGAATGCAGACTTAGATGGATTGGTCTGCAGGCGTCACATTGCGTTTGCAGAGCCCCTAATGTACCTAAACAGTAGAAACCCCCCACAAGTGACCCCATATTGGAAACTAGACCCCTCAATGAACTTATCTAGATGTGTGGTGAGAACTTTGAACCCCCAAGTGTTTCACTACAGTTTATAACGCAGAGCCGTGAAAATAAAAAATCTTTTTGTTTTCCCACAAAAATTATTTTTTAGCCCCCAGTTTTGTATTTTCCCAAGGGTAACAGGAGAAATTGGTCCACAAAAGTTGTTGTCCAATTTGTCCTGAGTACGCTGATACCCCATATGTTGGGGTAAACCCCTGTTTGGGCACACAGGAGAGCTCGGAAGGGAAGGAGCACTGTTTTACTTTTTCAACGCAGAATTGGCTGGAATTGAGATCGGACGCCATGTCGTGTTTGGAGAGCCCCTGATGTGCCGAAACAGTGGAAACCCCCCAATTATAACTGAAACCCTAATCTAAACACACCCCTAACCCTAATTCCAACGGTAACCCTAACCACACCTCTAACCCTGACACACCCCTAACCCTAATCCCAACCCTATTCCCAACTGTAAATGTAATCTAAACCCTAACCCTAACTTTAGCCCCAACCCTAACTGTAGCCCCAACCCTAACCCTAACCCTAGCCCTAACCCTAGCCCTAACCCTAGCCCTAACCCTAACCCTAGCCCTAACCCTAACCCTAGCCCTAGCCCTAACCCTAGCCCTAACCCTAACCCTAACCCTAGCCCTAACCCTAGCCCTAACCCTAGCCCTAGCCCTAACCCTAGCCCTAACCCTAGCCCTAACCCTAACCCTAGCCCTAGCCCTAACCCTAGCCCTAACCCTAGCCCTAGCCCTAACCCTAGCCCTAACCCTAGCCCTAACCCTAGCCCTAGCCCTAACCCTAGCCCTAACCCTAGCCCTAATGGGAAAATAGAAATAAATACATTTTTTTTTATTTTTCCCTAACTAAGGGGGTGATGAAGGGGGGTTTGATTTACTTTTATAGCGAGTTTTTTAGCGGATTTTTATGATTGGCAGCCGTCACACACTGAAAGACCCTTTTTATTGCAAAAAATATTTTTTGCAATACCACATTTTGAGAGCTATAATTTTTCCATATTTTGGTCCACAGAGTCATGTGAGGTCTTGTTTTTTGCGGGACGAGTTGACGTTTTTATTGAAAACATTTTTGGGCACGTGACTTTTTTTATCGCTTTTTATTCCGATTTTTGTGAGGAAGAATGACCAAAAGCCAGCTATTCATGAATTTCTATTGGGGGAGGCGTTTATACCGTTCCGCGTTTGGTAAAATTGATAAATCAGTTTTATTCTTCAGGTCAGTACGATTACAGCGATACCTCATTTATATCATTTTTTATGGTTTGGTGCTTTTATACGATAAAAACAATTTTACAGAAAAAATAATTATTTTTGCATCGCTTTATTCTCAGGACTATAACTTTTTTATTTTTTTGCTGATGATGCTGTATGGCGGCTCTTTTTTTGCGGGACAATATGACGCTTTCAGCGGTACCATGGTTATTTATATCTGTCCTTTTGATCGCGTGTTATTCCACTTTTTGTTCGGCGGTATGATAATAAAGCGTTGTTTTTTGCCTCGTTTTTTTTTTTTTTCTTACGGTGTTTACTGAAGGGGTTAACTAGTGGGCCAGTTTTATAGGTCGGGTCGTTACGGACGCGGCGATACTAAATATGTGTACTTTTATTGGTTTTTTTTTTATTTAGATGAAGAAATGTATTTATGGGAATAATATTTTTTTTTTTTTTCATTATTTTGGAATATTTTTTTTTATTTTTTTTACACATTTGGAAAATTTTTTTTTTACTTTTTTACTTTGTCCCGGGGGGGACATCACAGATCAGTGATCTGACAGTTTGCACAGCACTCTGTCAGATCACTGATCTGACATGCAGCGCTGCAGGCTTCACAGTGCCTGCTCTGAGCAGGCTCTGTGAAGCCACCTCCCTCCCTGCAGGACCCGGATCCGTGGCCATCTTGGATCCGGGGCTGGAGGGAGCAGGGAGGGAGGTGAGACCCTCGCAGCAACGCGATCACATCGCGTTGCTCCGGGGGTCTCAGGGAAGCCCGCAGGGAGCCCCCTCCCTGCGCGGTGCTTCCCTGCACCGCCGGCACATCGCGATCATCTTTGATCGCGGTGTGCCAGGGGTTAATGTGCCGGGGGCGGTCCGTGACCGCTCCTGGCACATAGTGCCGGATGTCAGCTGCGATAAGCAGCTGACACCCGGCCGCGATCGGCCGCGCTCCCCCCGTGAGCGCGGCCGATCGGCTATGACGTACTATCCCGTCCAGGGTCAGATAAGCCCAGGGCACCTCGACGGGATAGTACGTCTAAGGTCACAGAGGGGTTAAAGGGACCATCAAAAACAAGGGACTACTTAGGCTAGATAAAGAAAGTGAGGTAGTCCCAGATGACACAAAATATGAGGCAAGCTGGAGGAAGGATACAACTTGGACGAATATATTTAATGAACTCACATATTTATTTATTTTATTTATTATATTTTTTAATTGTGAGTATAATAAACTATTTTTTTATGTTATCTGTTTACTGTGCCATAATTTATTCACACTATCTGTATAGCTCCAAGAAGTAGCTAGACATGGATATTGAAATAAGCAGTCAGCCAGCCCAATACAAAAAATGCTTGACTAGGGTATTGTACAGAGTCTGCAGCTTTGACAAATAAGACATAACTGGCATGCCCCAGGACCAGGGTTTCCTTTCATGTCCCTAACACTAGGGGTCGCCTCAGCTCTCCCAGCTCCCAGATTACTTCTGATGGTGAAGACGCCTGGGCCACATACCTTGCCTTAGCTACCGAATCCACCTTCAGCTTGTACCCTTACCCCACCCAGGGAAGAGGGGAGTAGTGGTGTACCGTAATACACCAACCAGACTTAACAAGGTAATATGAACAGGGGTAATGCCAAATATACACAAATACTCAAATAATCACCAACAACAACCTCCTAGCCATGCAGCAAAAGCTATTTCTGATAATGAGTGTTAGTCAGGGCCAGCTGAGAGCCTTAGCTCCTAATACTCTCAACAGAGCAGTTTAAAACCTGCACTGCCCAAAATAATTTACACCGTTTACTATGACGGTAAAGTGCTTCTATTCAGCACAGGAGCAGGAGAAATCAGACGCTGAAGTCTTCTAGGTCCTCTCTGTCACGATAAACCTGTGACAATAACACTGAGTAATGTGGAAATATATGGCCACAGCAGACTTTATTGATTACTGTATAATATACTGTATATCAAACCAATCTTAAATACACTTTCTTGTTTTAAAAAAATGTGCATGGTCTAACAAAACTGGACAGCACAAGAATAAATATCCCCCATTGCAGGGACAGCTTCAAGTTGTTGTGGGCCACAGAAAAAGAGTCTCAGTAAGCTCCTTTAACACAAACTATGATTCATGATGCACAGATATGGCAGAGAAATATAGGTATACAAAAATGCCAAAGATTTCACTTACTTCTTAAATTACATGAGTGATATATTTTGTAAATTCTACAATACCATACAGCAGAGGGGATTCAGGTGATCTAGGGTCCACACTAGGGATGAGTGAGAACAAAAATGCTCGGGTGCCCGTTGCTCGAATCAAGCAATTCCTAATACTCACATGCTCATTTTGAATAATGAGTATTATGAGAATCAGTGGAAAGTAATGCTTTTTTCCGGAAGGCCCTACAAAGCGATCTGGAGGCAGTGAAAATGTTCAAGTGGTTGGGAAAAGTGCTGAATGGAATGAGAACAGCATGATGGAGACATCTGGAAGCATCTCTGACTCCCTGATAGAGATGAGTGGTGTTCGAGTCGAACTGTTCACCAATTTCAAATTCGAGCTGTTTTGGGCGGTGTTCGAGTCATTCGACGAACTCAAACAATTTGCTTAAAATTTGGCTGATCGAGTTTCTGTTCAATAACTGTTCGTTCACCAAAAGCCCAACTTGATTTGCACATTAAAACTGTTTAGAATTGTTAATAGAGTGTTTCAGTGTATAGTGGGCGGGGGGTGGGCGGGGGTTAGATCTGTGATGAAATAATGCCGATCTCCTTTTTTTTTCTTTCCCGCATTTACAGTTGGGCAGTGCAGTCTCTCAGCCTATCAGCAGTGCACACACACACAGCAATGTGCATGTTATGCACACAAGCAAGGGCATGTGTCATTGGCTGTGTATGTCACATGTCCTTCCCCTATAAGAACCAGCCATTTTCCCCGTCGCCACCATTTCCTCACTGCTGCAGCTTAGTGTTAGACGGCACCACTGCTGCTGTGGGCGCTATACAGTCTAAGAGTGTTTTTTTGGAGCGAATTTTCAGAGAGATAGGTTTAGGGAGTTGGGAGGAGTCGCAACTAGTTGTAATATCAGCCCTTTTCAGGGTAGGTTACAGCAGTTCATAGCACTGTTTTCCAGGCAGGTCTGTGACAGTGCTGTGCAAGTGTTTGTCACAGCATTTGGTGTAATCTAGCTCAGCCAATTCTTTTGGGCTAGTAGCATTGTCTGATAGTCATCTGAGTAGCCCGCCTGTGAAGCTAGCTACACCGCCTGTGTATCTCAATTTTTACTGCATCTAACCCAGTTAATAGTTTTGGGCCTATGAGCAGTGTCTGCATGTCAGCAGAGTAGCCCGCCTGTCAAACTAACTATATCGCCTGTGTATCTCAATTTTTACTGCATCTAATCCAGTTAATAGTTTTGTGCCTAGGAGCAGTGTCTGCTAGGGTTGAGCGACCTTGACCTTTTTAGAGTCGAGCCGTGTTTCGCGAAACCCGACTATCTTAGAAGTCGAGTCGAGTGGAATCGGCCGATTATCGCGAAAAGTAGGGTATCGCCCGAAACACGAAACCCAATGCAAGTCAATGGGGGAGCATAGTCGGCAGTGAGTGGAGGCCAGGAAAACACCTACACTGCCCATTTTAATGGCAAAATCATCCATTCTTGTTAAAGAAGCTTGTCAATCGTAATTTACCTTATAATAATTGGAAGGCATTTGAAATTGGGGGTCATTTGGCTAAAGTTGTGGGGGGTAGGGCTGGTTCAAGTAATTAGTGGGCCCAGTAAATCTGGACCACGTCACGGCAGTGGAGCAGGGAGAGGTAAGTATTTCAACTTTGCAAGTGCTGTGATCCTGAGCAAGCAGGGGGGGCCCACTCGTTGGCATTGGCACTGGCACAGGGCCCCTCAAAGTACAGCGGTGTGTTTGCATGGCGGGGGCGCCTCCCACCGGCAGCAACACTTTTACGTACTATGAGAGGCCCTGTGCCAGTGACGTCGCCAACTAGTATTCCTCCCCCCACCTGATGAAGGAACCTGCACTTTCATCTGCACCTTTCTCTTTGTCCCCGTGTAAGGTGGTATGGTATGCGGGAAGAGGAACCTGACTTTCAGCAGGGTCACAATCTTGCTGTGTAGATTGCACGGGGAATTTTGCGTTATGGGTCAATGTACCAGCAGACTCATCTATCACTGGCTGGGCAATGGGCAGGATGAGGAGGAAACACAGATATAGGCCCAAAGAATAAAGTTGGCTAAATGCAGTTCAAAATTGGTAACACAGGACTAACCAGGGGGCATTGCAGTGGAGGACAACTGGAATGAGAGGCTGACACAGAGAGTAGGCCCAAATCAGTAAGTAGTCGAAATGCAGTTCAAAATTGGCAACCGTAGTAAACAGACGGCACAGCTTTGTTCAGTGGAGGAGAACAGCAAGGAGTGTCAGACACCGATAGTAGGCCCCAACCCAACTAGTAGGCCAAATGCAGTCTAACATTAACAACTACTTAACGAGAGCCTGAAAATGGAATTTCAGGACAGGAAACCAGGAGAACAGCAAGGAGTGGCAGACACCGATAGTAGGCCCCAAACCAACTAGTACGCCAAATGCAGTTGTTCCGTTTAACCACAATTTAATGAGAGCCTGAAGATAGAAGTTCTGGAAAGGCAACCTGGAGAACACCTTGGAGTGGAACACACCATCTCTCTACACCCCATACCCAATTTGTAGGCCTAATGCAGTGTAGTTTCCAACAACTACTAAACGAGAGCATGAAGATCGAAGCATTGGCGAGGAAACCTGGGGAACACCTTGGAGTGGAACACACCATCTCTCTACACCCCATACCCAATTTGTAGGCCTAATGCAGCGTAGTTTCCAACAACTACTAAACGAGAGCCGGAAGATCGAAGCTCAGGAAAGGCAACCTGGAGAACACCTTGGAGTGGAACACACCATCTCTCTACACCCCATACCCAATTTGTAGGCCTAATGCAGTGTAGTTTCCAAGAACTACTAAACGAGAGCCGGAAGATCGAAGCTCAGGAAAGGCAACCTGGAGAACACCTTGGAGTGGAACACACCATCTCTCTACACCCCATACCCAATTTGAAGGCCTAATGCAGTGTAGTTTCCAACAACTACTAAACGAGAGCCGGAAGATCGAAGCTCAGGAAAGGCAACCTGGAGAACACCTTGGAGTGGAACACACCATCTCTCTACACCCCATACCCAATTTGTAGGCCTAATGCAGTGTAGTTTCCAACAACTACTAATTAAGAGCATGAAGATCGAAGCATTGGCGAGGAAACCTGGGGAACACCTTGGAGTGGAACACACCATCTCTCTACACCCCATACCCAATTTGTAGGCCTAATGCAGCGTAGTTTCCAACAACTACTAAACGAGAGCCGGAAGATCGAAGCTCAGGAAAGGCAACCTGGAGAACACCTTGGAGTGAAACACACCATCTCTCTACACCCCATACCTAATTTGAAGGCCTAATGCAGTGTAGTTTCCAACAACTACTAAACGAGAGCCGGAAGATCGAAGCTCAGGAAAGGCAACCTGGAGAGCACCTTGGAGTGGAACACACCATCTCTCTACACCCCATACCCAATTTGTAGGCCTAATGCAGTGTAGTTTCCAACAACTACTAAACGAGAGCCGGAAGATCGAAGCTCAGGAAAGGCAACCTGGAGAACACCTTGGAGTGGAACACACCATCTCTCTACACCCCATACCCAATTTGTAGGCCTAATGCAGTGTAGTTTCCAAGAACTACTAAACGAGAGCCGGAAGATCGAAGCTCAGGAAAGGAAACCTGGAGAACACCTTGGAGTGGAACACACCATCTCTCTACACCCCATACCCAATTTGAAGGCCTAATGCAGTGTAGTTTCCAACAACTACTAAACGAGAGCCGGAAGATCGAAGCTCAGGAAAGGCAACCTGGAGAACACCTTGGAGTGGAACACACCATCTCTCTACACCCCATACCCAATTTGTAGGCCTAATGCAGTGTAGTTTCCAACAACTACTAAACGAGAGCATGAAGATCGAAGCATTGGCGAGGAAACCTGGGGAACACCTTGGAGTGGAACACACCATCTCTCTACACCCCATACCCAATTTGTAGGCCTAATGCAGCGTAGTTTCCAACAACTACTAAACGAGAGCCGGAAGATCGAAGCTCAGGAAAGGCAACCTGGAGAACACCTTGGAGTGGAACACACCATCTCTCTACACCCCATACCCAATTTGAAGGCTTAATGCAGTGTAGTTTCCAACAACTACTAAACGAGAGCCGGAAGATCGAAGCTCAGGAAAGGCAACCTGGAGAACACCTTGGAGTGGAACACACCATCTCTCTACACCCCATACCCAATTTGTAGGCCTAATGCAGTGTAGTTTCCAAGAACTACTAAACGAGAGCCGGAAGATCGAAGCTCAGGAAAGGCAACCTGGAGAACACCTTGGAGTGGAACACACCATCTCTCTACACCCCATACCCAATTTGCAGGCCTAATGCAGTGTAGTTTCCAACAACTACTAAACGAGAGCCGGAAGATCGAAGCTCAGGAAAGGCAACCTGGAGAACACCTTGGAGTGGAACACACCATCTCTCTACACCCCATACCCAATTTGTAGGCCTAATGCAGAGTAGTTTCCAACAACTACTAAACGAGAGCATGAAGATCGAAGCATTGGCGAGGAAACCTGGGGAACACCTTGGAGTGGAACACACCATCTCTCTACACCCCATACCCAATTTGTAGGCCTAATGCAGCGTAGTTTCCAACAACTACTAAACGAGAGCCGGAAGATCGAAGCTCAGGAAAGGCAACCTGGAGAACACCTTGGAGTGGAACACACCATCTCTCTACACCCCATACCCAATTTGAAGGCCTAATGCAGTGTAGTTTCCAACAACTACTAAACGAGAGCCGGAAGATCGAAGCTCAGGAAAGGCAACCTGGAGAACACCTTGGAGTGGAACACACCATCTCTCTACACCCCATACCCAATTTGTAGGCCTAATGCAGTGTAGTTTCCAACAACTACTAAACGAGAGCTGGAAGATCGAAGCTCAGGAAAGGCAACCTGGAGAACACCTTGGAGTGGAACACACCATCTCTCTACACCCCATACCCAATTTGTAGGCCTAATGCAGTGTAGTTTCCAACAACTACTAAACGAGAGCCGGAAGATCGAAGCTCAGGAAAGGCAACCTGGAGAACACCTTGGAGTGGAACACACCATCTCTCTACACCCCATACCCAATTTGTAGGCCTAATGCAGTGTAGTTTCCAACAACTACTAAACGAGAGCATGAAGATCGAAGCATTGGCGAGGAAACCTGGGGAACACCTTGGAGTGGAACACACCATCTCTCTACACCCAATACCCAATTTGTAGGCCTAATGCAGCGTAGTTTCCAACAACTACTAAACGAGAGCCTGAAGATCGAAGCTCATTAAAGGCAACCTGGAGAACCCCTTGGAGTGGAACACACCATCTCTCTACACCCCATACCCAATTTGTAGGCCTAATGCAGTGTAGTTTCCAACAACTACTAAATGAGAGCATGAAGATCGAAGCATTGGCGAGGAAACCTGGGGAACACCTTGGAGTGGAACACACCATCTCTCTACACCCCATACCCAATTTGTAGGCCTAATGCAGTGTAGCTTCCAACAACTACTAAACGAGAGCCGGAAGATCGAAGCTCAGGAAAGGCAACCTGGAGAACACCTTGGAGTGGAACACACCATCTCTCTACACCCCATACCCAATTTGTAGGCCTAATGCAGTGTAGTTTCCAACAACTACTAAACGAGAGCATGAAGATCGAAGCATTGGCGAGGAAACCTGGGGAACACCTTGGAGTGGAACACACCATCTCTCTACACCCCATGCCCAATTTGAAGGCCTAATGCAGTGTAGTTTCCAACAACTACTAAACGAGAGCCGGAAGATCGAAGCTCAGGAAAGGCAACCTGGAGAACACCTTGGAGTGGAACACTCCATCTCTCTACACCCCATACCCAATTTGAAGGCCTAATGCAGTGTAGTTTCCAACAACTACTAAACAAGAGCATGAAGATCGAAGCATTGGCGAGGAAACCTGGGGAACACCTTGGAGTGGAACACACCATCTCTCTACACCCCATACCCATTTTGAAGGCCTAATGCAGTGTAGTTTCCAAGAACTACTAAACGAGAGCCGGAAGATCGAAGCTCAGGAAAGGCAACCAGGAGAACACCTTGGAGTGGAACACACCATCTCTCTACACCCCATACCCAATTTGTAGGCCTAATGCAGTGTAGTTTCCAACAACTACTAATTAAGAGCATGAAGATCGAAGCATTGGCGAGGAAACCTGGGGAACACCTTGGAGTGGAACACACCATCTCTCTACACCCCATACCCAATTTGTAGGCCTAATGCAGCGTAGTTTCCAACAACTACTAAACGAGAGCCGGAAGATCGAAGCTCAGGAAAGGCAACCTGGAGAACACCTTGGAGTGAAACACACCATCTCTCTACACCCCATACCCAATTTGAAGGCCTAATGCAGTGTAGTTTCCAACAACTACTAAACGAGAGCCGGAAGATCGAAGCTCAGGAAAGGCAACCTGGAGAACACCTTGGAGTGGAACACATCATGTCTCTACACCCCATACCCAATTTGTAGGCCTAATGCAGTGTAGTTTCCAAGAACTACTAAACGAGAGCCGGAAGATCGAAGCTCAGGAAAGGCAACCTGGAGAACACCTTGGAGTGGAACACACCATCTCTCTACACCCCATACCCAATTTGTAGGCCTAATGCAGTGTAGTTTCCAAGAACTACTAAACGAGAGCCGGAAGATCGAAGCTCAGGAAAGGAAACCTGGAGAACACCTTGGAGTGGAACACACCATCTCTCTACACCCCATACCCAATTTGAAGGCCTAATGCAGTGTAGTTTCCAACAACTACTAAACGAGAGCCGGAAGATCGAAGCTCAGGAAAGGCAACCTGGAGAACACCTTGGAGTGGAACACACCATCTCTCTACACCCCATACCCAATTTGTAGGCCTAATGCAGTGTAGTTTCCAACAACTACTAAACGAGAGCATGAAGATCGAAGCATTGGCGAGGAAACCTGGGGAACACCTTGGAGTGGAACACACCATCTCTCTACACCCCATACCCAATTTGTAGGCCTAATGCAGCGTAGTTTCCAACAACTACTAAACGAGAGCCGGAAGATCGAAGCTCAGGAAAGGCAACCTGGAGAACACCTTGGAGTGGAACACACCATCTCTCTACACCCCATACCCAATTTGAAGGCTTAATGCAGTGTAGTTTCCAACAACTACTAAACGAGAGCCGGAAGATCGAAGCTCAGGAAAGGCAACCTGGAGAACACCTTGGAGTGGAACACACCATCTCTCTACACCCCATACCCAATTTGTAGGCCTAATGCAGTGTAGTTTCCAAGAACTACTAAACGAGAGCCGGAAGATCGAAGCTCAGGAAAGGCAACCTGGAGAACACCTTGGAGTGGAACACACCATCTCTCTACACCCCATACCCAATTTGTAGGCCTAATGCAGTGTAGTTTCCAACAACTACTAAACGAGAGCCGGAAGATCGAAGCTCAGGAAAGGCAACCTGGAGAACACCTTGGAGTGGAACACACCATCTCTCTACACCCCATACCCAATTTGTAGGCCTAATGCAGAGTAGTTTCCAACAACTACTAAACGAGAGCATGAAGATCGAAGCATTGGCGAGGAAACCTGGGGAACACCTTGGAGTGGAACACACCATCTCTCTACACCCCATACCCAATTTGTAGGCCTAATGCAGCGTAGTTTCCAACAACTACTAAACGAGAGCCGGAAGATCGAAGCTCAGGAAAGGCAACCTGGAGAACACCTTGGAGTGGAACACACCATCTCTCTACACCCCATACCCAATTTGAAGGCCTAATGCAGTGTAGTTTCCAACAACTACTAAACGAGAGCCGGAAGATCGAAGCTCAGGAAAGGCAACCTGGAGAACACCTTGGAGTGGAACACACCATCTCTCTACACCCCATACCCAATTTGTAGGCCTAATGCAGTGTAGTTTCCAAGAACTACGAAACGAGAGCCGGAAGATCGAAGCTCAGGAAAGGCAACCTGGAGAACACCTTGGAGTGGAACACACCATCTCTCTACACCCCATACCCAATTTGTAGGCCTAATGCAGTGTAGTTTCCAACAACTACTAAACGAGAGCTGGAAGATCGAAGCTCAGGAAAGGCAACCTGGAGAACACCTTGGAGTGGAACACACCATCTCTCTACACCCCATACCCAATTTGTAGGCCTAATGCAGTGTAGTTTCCAACAACTACTAAACGAGAGCCGGAAGATCGAAGCTCAGGAAAGGCAACCTGGAGAACACCTTGGAGTGGAACACACCATCTCTCTACACCCCATACCCAATTTGTAGGCCTAATGCAGTGTAGTTTCCAACAACTACTAAACGAGAGCATGAAGATCGAAGCATTGGCGAGGAAACCTGGGGAACACCTTGGAGTGGAACACACCATCTCTCTACACCCAATACCCAATTTGTAGGCCTAATGCAGCGTAGTTTCCAACAACTACTAAACGAGAGCCTGAAGATCGAAGCTCATTAAAGGCAACCTGGAGAACCCCTTGGAGTGGAACACACCATCTCTCTACACCCCATACCCAATTTGTAGGCCTAATGCAGTGTAGTTTCCAACAACTACTAAACGAGAGCATGAAGATCGAAGCATTGGCGAGGAAACCTGGGGAACACCTTGGAGTGGAACACACCATCTCTCTACACCCCATACCCAATTTGTAGGCCTAATGCAGTGTAGCTTCCAACAACTACTAAACGAGAGCCGGAAGATCGAAGCTCAGGAAAGGCAACCTGGAGAACACCTTGGAGTGGAACACACCATCTCTCTACACCCCATACCCAATTTGTAGGCCTAATGCAGTGTAGTTTCCAACAACTACTAAACGAGAGCATGAAGATCGAAGCATTGGCGAGGAAACCTGGGGAACACCTTGGAGTGGAACACACCATCTCTCTACACCCCATGCCCAATTTGAAGGCCTAATGCAGTGTAGTTTCCAACAACTACTAAACGAGAGCCGGAAGATCGAAGCTCAGGAAAGGCAACCTGGAGAACACCTTGGAGTGGAACACTCCATCTCTCTACACCCCATACCCAATTTGAAGGCCTAATGCAGTGTAGTTTCCAAGAACTACTAAACGAGAGCCGGAAGATCGAAGCTCAGGAAAGGCAACCAGGAGAACACCTTGGAGTGGAACACACCATCTCTCTACACCCCATACCCAATTTGTAGGCCTAATGCAGTGTAGTTTCCAACAACTACTAAACGAGAGCCGGAAGATCGAAGCTCAGGAAATGCAACCTGGAGAACACCTTGGAGTGGAACACACCATCTCTCTACACCCCATACCCAATTTGAAGGCCTAATGCAGTGTAGTTTCCAACAACTACTAAACGAGAGCCGGAAGATCGAAGCTCAGGAAAGGCAACCTGGAGAACACCTTGGAGTGGAACACACCATCTCTCTACACCCCATACCCAATTTGTAGGCCTAATGCAGTGTAGTTTCCAAGAACTACTAAACGAGAGCCGGAAGATCGAAGCTCAGGAAAGGCAACCTGGAGAACACCTTGGAGTGGAACACACCATCTCTCTACACCCCATACCCAATTTGAAGGCCTAATGCAGTGTAGTTTCCAACAACTACTAAACGAGAGCCGGAAGATCGAAGCTCAGGAAAGGCAACCTGGAGAACACCTTGGAGTGGAACACACCATCTCTCTACACCCCATACCCAATTTGTAGGCCTAATGCAGCGTAGTTTCCAACAACTACTAAACGAGAGCCGGAAGATCGAAGCCCAGGAAAGGCAACCTGGAGAACACCTTGGAGTGGAACACACCATCTCTCTACACCCCATACCCAATTTGTAGGCCTAATGCAGTGTAGTTTCCAAGAACTACTAAACGAGAGCCGGAAGATCGAAGCTCAGGAAAGGCAACCTGGAGAACACCTTGGAGTGGAACACACCATCTCTCTACACCCCATACCCAATTTGAAGGCCTAATGCAGTGTAGTTTCCAACAACTACTAAACGAGAGCCGGAAGATCGAAGCTCAGGCAAGGCAACCTGGAGAACACCTTGGAGTGGAACACACCATCTCTCTACACCCCATACCCAATTTGAAGGCCTAATGCAGTGTAGTTTCCAACAACTACTAAACGAGAGCCGGAAGATCGAAGCTCAGGAAAGGCAACCTGGAGAACACCTTGGAGTGGAACACACCATCTCTCTACACCCCATACCCAATTTGTAGGCCTAATGCAGTGTAGTTTCCAACAACTACTAAACGAGAGCATGAAGATCGAAGCATTGGCGAGGAAACCTGGGGAACACCTTGGAGTGGAACACACCATCTCTCTACACCCCATACCCAATTTGTAGGCCTAATGCAGCGTAGTTTCCAACAACTACTAAACGAGAGCCGGAAGATCGAAGCTCAGGAAAGGCAACCTGGAGAACACCTTGGAGTGGAAAACACCATCTCTCTACACCCCGTACCCAATTTGAAGGCCTAATGCAGTGTAGTTTCCAACAACTACTAAACGAGAGCCGGAAGATCGAAGCTCAGGAAAGGCAACCTGGAGAACACCTTGGAGTGGAACACACCATGTCTCTACACCCCATACCCAATTTGTAGGCCTAATGCAGTGTAGTTTCCAAGAACTACTAAACGAGAGCCGGAAGATCGAAGCTCAGGAAAGGCAACCTGGAGAGCACCTTGGAGTGGAACACACCATCTCTCTACACCCCATACCCAATTTGTAGGCCTAATGCAGTGTAGTTTCCAACAACTACTAAACGAGAGCCGGAAGATCGAAGCTCAGGAAAGGCAACCTGGAGAACACCTTGGAGTGGAACACACCATCTCTCTACACCCCATACCCAATTTGTAGGCCTAATGCAGTGTAGTTTCCAACAACTACTAAACGAGAGCCGGAAGATCGAAGCTCAGGAAAGGAAACCTGGAGAACACCTTGGAGTGGAACACACCATCTCTCTACACCCCATACCCAATTTGAAGGCCTAATGCAGTGTAGTTTCCAACAACTACTAAACGAGAGCCGGAAGATCGAAGCTCAGGAAAGGCAACCTGGAGAACACCTTGGAGTGGAACACACCATCTCTCTACACCCCATACCCAATTTGTAGGCCTAATGCAGTGTAGTTTCCAACAACTACTAAACGAGAGCCAGAAGATCGAAGCATTGGCGAGGAAACCTGGGGAACACCTTGGAGTGGAACACACCATCTCTCTACACCCCATACCCAATTTGTAGGCCTAATGCAGCGTAGTTTCCAACAACTACTAAACGAGAGCCGGAAGATCGAAGCTCAGGAAAGGCAACCTGGAGAACACCTTGGAGTGGAACACACCATCTCTCTACACCCCATACCCAATTTGAAGGCCTAATGCAGTGTAGTTTCCAACAACTACTAAACGAGAGCCGGAAGATCGAAGCTCAGGAAAGGCAACCTGGAGAACACCTTGGAGTGGAACACACCATCTCTCTACACCCCATACCCAATTTGTAGGCCTAATGCAGTGTAGTTTCCAAGAACTACTAAACGAGAGCCGGAAGATCGAAGCTCAGGAAAGGCAACCTGGAGAACACCTTGGAGTGGAACACACCATCTCTCTACACCCCATACCCAATTTGTAGGCCTAATGCAGTGTAGTTTCCAACAACTACTAAACGAGAGCCGGAAGATCGAAGCTCAGGAAAGGCAACCTGGAGAACACCTTGGAGTGGAACACACCATCTCTCTACACCCCATACCCAATTTGTAGGCCTAATGCAGAGTAGTTTCCAACAACTACTAAACGAGAGCATGAAGATCGAAGCATTGGCGAGGAAACCTGGGGAACACCTTGGAGTGGAACACACCATCTCTCTACACCCCATACCCAATTTGTAGGCCTAATGCAGCGTAGTTTCCAACAACTACTAAACGAGAGCCGGAAGATCGAAGCTCAGGAAAGGCAACCTGGAGAACACCTTGGAGTGGAACACACCATCTCTCTACACCCCATACCCAATTTGAAGGCCTAATGCAGTGTAGTTTCCAACAACTACTAAACGAGAGCCGGAAGATCGAAGCTCAGGAAAGGCAACCTGGAGAACACCTTGGAGTGGAACACACCATCTCTCTACACCCCATACCCAATTTGTAGGCCTAATGCAGTGTAGTTTCCAAGAACTACTAAACGAGAGCCGGAAGATCGAAGCTCAGGAAAGGCAACCTGGAGAACACCTTGGAGTGGAACACACCATCTCTCTACACCCCATACCCAATTTGAAGGCCTAATGCAGTGTAGTTTCCAACAACTACTAAACGAGAGCCGGAAGATCGAAGCTCAGGAAAGGCAACCTGGAGAACACCTTGGAGTGGAACACACCATCTCTCTACACCCCATACCCAATTTGTAGGCCTAATGCAGCGTAGTTTCCAACAACTACTAAACGAGAGCCGGAAGATCGAAGCCCAGGAAAGGCAACCTGGAGAACACCTTGGAGTGGAACACACCATCTCTCTACACCCCATACCCAATTTGTAGGCCTAATGCAGTGTAGTTTCCAAGAACTACTAAACGAGAGCCGGAAGATCGAAGCTCAGGAAAGGCAACCTGGAGAACACCTTGGAGTGGAACACACCATCTCTCTACACCCCATACCCAATTTGAAGGCCTAATGCAGTGTAGTTTCCAACAACTACTAAACGAGAGCCGGAAGATCGAAGCTCAGGCAAGGCAACCTGGAGAACACCTTGGAGTGGAACACACCATCTCTCTACACCCCATACCCAATTTGAAGGCCTAATGCAGTGTAGTTTCCAACAACTACTAAACGAGAGCCGGAAGATCGAAGCTCAGGAAAGGCAACCTGGAGAACACCTTGGAGTGGAACACACCATCTCTCTACACCCCATACCCAATTTGTAGGCCTAATGCAGTGTAGTTTCCAACAACTACTAAACGAGAGCATGAAGATCGAAGCATTGGCGAGGAAACCTGGGGAACACCTTGGAGTGGAACACACCATCTCTCTACACCCCATACCCAATTTGTAGGCCTAATGCAGCGTAGTTTCCAACAACTACTAAACGAGAGCCGGAAGATCGAAGCTCAGGAAAGGCAACCTGGAGAACACCTTGGAGTGGAAAACACCATCTCTCTACACCCCGTACCCAATTTGAAGGCCTAATGCAGTGTAGTTTCCAACAACTACTAAACGAGAGCCGGAAGATCGAAGCTCAGGAAAGGCAACCTGGAGAACACCTTGGAGTGGAACACACCATGTCTCTACACCCCATACCCAATTTGTAGGCCTAATGCAGTGTAGTTTCCAAGAACTACTAAACGAGAGCCGGAAGATCGAAGCTCAGGAAAGGCAACCTGGAGAGCACCTTGGAGTGGAACACACCATCTCTCTACACCCCATACCCAATTTGTAGGCCTAATGCAGTGTAGTTTCCAACAACTACTAAACGAGAGCCGGAAGATCGAAGCTCAGGAAAGGCAACCTGGAGAACACCTTGGAGTGGAACACACCATCTCTCTACACCCCATACCCAATTTGTAGGCCTAATGCAGTGTAGTTTCCAAGAACTACTAAACGAGAGCCGGAAGATCGAAGCTCAGGAAAGGAAACCTGGAGAACACCTTGGAGTGGAACACACCATCTCTCTACACCCCATACCCAATTTGAAGGCCTAATGCAGTGTAGTTTCCAACAACTACTAAACGAGAGCCGGAAGATCGAAGCTCAGGAAAGGCAACCTGGAGAACACCTTGGAGTGGAACACACCATCTCTCTACACCCCATACCCAATTTGTAGGCCTAATGCAGTGTAGTTTCCAACAACTACTAAACGAGAGCATGAAGATCGAAGCATTGGCGAGGAAACCTGGGGAACACCTTGGAGTGGAACACACCATCTCTCTACACCCCATACCCAATTTGTAGGCCTAATGCAGCGTAGTTTCCAACAACTACTAAACGAGAGCCGGAAGATCGAAGCTCAGGAAAGGCAACCTGGAGAACACCTTGGAGTGGAACACACCATCTCTCTACACCCCATACCCAATTTGAAGGCCTAATGCAGTGTAGTTTCCAACAACTACTAAACGAGAGCCGGAAGATCGAAGCTCAGGAAAGGCAACCTGGAGAACACCTTGGAGTGGAACATACCATCTCTCTACACCCCATACCCAATTTGTAGGCCTAATGCAGTGTAGTTTCCAAGAACTACTAAACGAGAGCCGGAAGATCGAAGCTCAGGAAAGGCAACCTGGAGAACACCTTGGAGTGGAACACACCATCTCTCTACACCCCATACCCAATTTGTAGGCCTAATGCAGTGTAGTTTCCAACATCTACTAAACGAGAGCCGGAAGATCGAAGCTCAGGAAAGGCAACCTGGAGAACACCTTGGAGTGGAACACACCATCTCTCTACACCCCATACCCAATTTGTAGGCCTAATGCAGAGTAGTTTCCAACAACTACTAAACGAGAGCATGAAGATCGAAGCATTGGCGAGGAAACCTGGGGAACACCTTGGAGTGGAACACACCATCTCTCTACACCCCATACCCAATTTGTAGGCCTAATGCAGCGTAGTTTCCAACAACTACTAAACGAGAGCCGGAAGATCGAAGCTCAGGAAAGGCAACCTGGAGAACACCTTGGAGTGGAACACACCATCTCTCTACACCCCATACCCAATTTGAAGGCCTAATGCAGTGTAGTTTCCAACAACTACTAAACGAGAGCCGGAAGATCGAAGCTCAGGAAAGGCAACCTGGAGAACACCTTGGAGTGGAACACACCATCTCTCTACACCCCATACCCAATTTGTAGGCCTAATGCAGTGTAGTTTCCAAGAACTACTAAACGAGAGCCGGAAGATCGAAGCTCAGGAAAGGCAACCTGGAGAACACCTTGGAGTGGAACACACCATCTCTCTACACCCCATACCCAATTTGTAGGCCTAATGCAGTGTAGTTTCCAACAACTACTAAACGAGAGCTGGAAGATCGAAGCTCAGGAAAGGCAACCTGGAGAACACCTTGGAGTGGAACACACCATCTCTCTACACCCCATACCCAATTTGTAGGCCTAATGCAGTGTAGTTTCCAACAACTACTAAACGAGAGCCGGAAGATCGAAGCTCAGGAAAGGCAACCTGGAGAACACCTTGGAGTGGAACACACCATCTCTCTACACCCCATACCCAATTTGTAGGCCTAATGCAGTGTAGTTTCCAACAACTACTAAACGAGAGCATGAAGATCGAAGCATTGGCGAGGAAACCTGGGGAACACCTTGGAGTGGAACACACCATCTCTCTACACCCAATACCCAATTTGTAGGCCTAATGCAGCGTAGTTTCCAACAACTACTAAACGAGAGCCGGAAGATCGAAGCTCAGGAAAGGCAACCTGGAGAACCCCTTGGAGTGGAACACACCATCTCTCTACACCCCATACCCAATTTGTAGGCCTAATGCAGTGTAGTTTCCAACAACTACTAAACGAGAGCATGAAGATCGAAGCATTGGCGAGGAAACCTGGGGAACACCTTGGAGTGGAACACACCATCTCTCTACACCCCATACCCAATTTGTAGGCCTAATGCAGTGTAGCTTCCAACAACTACTAAACGAGAGCCGGAAGATCGAAGCTCAGGAAAGGCAACCTGGAGAACACCTTGGAGTGGAACACACCATCTCTCTACACCCCATACCCAATTTGTAGGCCTAATGCAGTGTAGTTTCCAACAACTACTAAACGAGAGCATGAAGATCGAAGCATTGGCGAGGAAACCTGGGGAACACCTTGGAGTGGAACACACCATCTCTCTACACCCCATGCCCAATTTGAAGGCCTAATGCAGTGTAGTTTCCAACAACTACTAAACGAGAGCCGGAAGATCGAAGCTCAGGAAAGGCAACCTGGAGAACACCTTGGAGTGGAACACTTCATCTCTCTACACCCCATACCCAATTTGAAGGCCTAATGCAGTGTAGTTTCCAACAACTACTAAACGAGAGCATGAAGATCGAAGCATTGGCGAGGAAACCTGGGGAACACCTTGGAGTGGAACACACCATCTCTCTACACCCCATACCCAATTTGTAGGCCTAATGCAGTGTAGTTTCCAAGAACTACTAAACGAGAGCCGGAAGATCGAAGCTCAGGCAAGGCAACCTGGAGAACACCTTGGAGTGGAACACACCATCTCTCTACACCCCATACCCAATTTGAAGGCCTAATGCAGTGTAGTTTCCAAGAACTACTAAACGAGAGCCGGAAGTTCGAAGCTCAGGAAAGGCAACCAGGAGAACACCTTGGAGTGGAACACACCATCTCTCTACACCCCATACCCAATTTGTAGGCCTAATGCAGTGTAGTTTCCAACAACTACTAAACGAGAGCCGGAAGATCGAAGCTCAGGAAATGCAACCTGGAGAACACCTTGGAGTGGAACACACCATCTCTCTACACCCCATACCCAACTTGAAGGCCTAATGCAGTGTAGTTTCCAACAACTACTAAACGAGAGCCGGAAGATCGAAGCTCAGGAAAGGCAACCTGGAGAACACCTTGGAGTGGAACACACCATCTCTCTACACCCCATACCCAATTTGTAGGCCTAATGCAGTGTAGTTTCCAAGAACTACTAAACGAGAGCCGGAAGATCGAAGCTCAGGAAAGGCAACCTGGAGAACACCTTGGAGTGGAACACACCATCTCTCTACACCCCATACCCAATTTGAAGGCCTAATGCAGTGTAGTTTCCAACAACTACTAAACGAGAGCCGGAAGATCGAAGCTCAGGAAAGGCAACCTGGAGAACACCTTGGAGTGGAACACACCATCTCTCTACACCCCATACCCAATTTGTAGGCCTAATGCAGCGTAGTTTCCAACAACTACTAAACGAGAGCCGGAAGATCGAAGCCCAGGAAAGGCAACCTGGAGAACACCTTGGAGTGGAACACACCATCTCTCTACACCCCATACCCAATTTGAAGGCCTAATGCAGTGTAGTTTCCAACAACTACTAAACGAGAGCCGGAAGATCGAAGCTCAGGAAAGGCAACCTGGAGAACACCTTGGAGTGGAACACACCATCTCTCTACACCCCATACCCAATTTGTAGGCCTAATGCAGTGTAGTTTCCAAGAACTACTAAACGAGAGCCGGAAGATCGAAGCTCAGGAAAGGCAACCTGGAGAACACCTTGGAGTGGAACACACCATGTCTCTACACCCCATACCCAATTTGTAGGCCTAATGCAGTGTAGTTTCCAACAACTACTAAACGAGAGCTGGAAGATCGAAGCTCAGGAAAGGCAACCTGGAGAACACCTTGGAGTGGAACACACCATCTCTCTACACCCCATACCCAATTTGTAGGCCTAATGCAGTGTAGTTTCCAACAACTACTAAACGAGAGCCGGAAGATCGAAGCTCAGGAAAGGCAACCTGGAGAACACCTTGGAGTGGAACACACCATCTCTCTACACCCCATACCCAATTTGTAGGCCTAATGCAGTGTAGTTTCCAACAACTACTAAACGAGAGCATGAAGATCGAAGCATTGGCGAGGAAACCTGGGGAACACCTTGGAGTGGAACACACCATCTCTCTACACCCCATACCCAATTTGTAGGCCTAATGCAGCGTAGTTTCCAACAACTACTAAACGAGAGCCGGAAGATCGAAGCTCAGGAAAGGCAACCTGGAGAACCCCTTGGAGTGGAACACACCATCTCTCTACACCCCATACCCAATTTGTAGGCCTAATGCAGTGTAGTTTTCAACAACTACTAAACGAGAGCATGAAGATCGAAGCATTGGCGAGGAAACCTGGGGAACACCTTGGAGTGGAACACACCATCTCTCTACACCCCATACCCATTTTGTAGGCCTAATGCAGTGTAGCTTCCAACAACTACTAAACGAGAGCCGGAAGATCGAAGCTCAGGAAAGGCAACCTGGAGAACACCTTGGAGTGGAACACACCATCTCTCTACACCCCATACCCAATTTGTAGGCCTAATGCAGTGTAGTTTCCAACAACTACTAAACGAGAGCATGAGGATCGAAGCATTGGCGAGGAAACCTGGGGAACACCTTGGAGTGTAACACACCATCTCTCTACACCCCATACCCAATTTGAAGGCCTAATGCAGTGTAGTTTCCAACAACTACTAAACGAGAGCCGGAAGATCGAAGCTCAGGAAAGGCAACCTGGAGAACACCTTGGAGTGGAACACACCATCTCTCTACACCCCATACCCAATTTGTAGGCCTAATGCAGTGTAGTTTCCACCAACTACTAAACGAGAGCATGAAGATCGAAGCATTGGCGAGGAAACCTGGGGAACACCTTGGAGTGGAACACACCATCTCTCTACACCCCATACCCAATTTGTAGGCCTAATGCAGCGTAGTTTCCAACAACAACTAAACGAGAGCCGGAAGATCGAAGCTCAGGAAAGGAAACCTGGAGAACACCTTGGAGTGGAACACACCATCTCTCTACACCCCATACCCAATTTGAAGGCCTAATGCAGTGTAGTTTCCAACAACTACTAAACGAGAGCCAGAAGATCGAAGCTCAGGAAAGGCAACCTGGAGAACACCTTGGAGTGGAACACACCATCTCTCTACACCCCATACCCAATTTGTAGGCCTAATGCAGTGTAGTTTCCAAGAACTACTAAACGAGAGCCGGAAGATCGAAGCTCAGGCAAGGCAACCTGGAGAACACCTTGGAGTGGAACACACCATCTCTCTACACCCCATACCCAATTTGAAGGCCTAATGCAGTGTAGTTTCCAACAACTACTAAACGAGAGCCGGAAGATCGAAGCTCAGGAAAGGCAACCTGGAGAACACCTTGGAGTGGAACACACCATCTCTCTACACCCCATACCCAATTTGTAGGCCTAATGCAGTGTAGTTTCCAAGAACTACTAAACGAGAGCCGGAAGATCGAAGCATTTGCGAGGAAACCTGGGGAACACCTTGGAGTGGAACACACCATCTCTCTACACCCCATACCCAATTTGTAGGCCTAATGCAGCGTAGTTTCCAACAACTACTAAACGAGAGCCGGAAGATCAAAGCTCAGGAAAGGCAACCTGGAGAACACCTTGGAGTGGAAAACACCATCTCTCTACACCCCATACCCAATTTGAAGGCCTAATGCAGTGTAGTTTCCAACAACTACTAAACAAGAGCCGGAAGATCGAAGCTCAGGAAAGGCAACCTGGAGAACACCTTGGAGTGGAACACACCATCTCTCTACACCCCATACCCAATTTGTAGGCCTAATACAGTGTAGTTTCCAAGAACTACTAAACGAGAGCCGGAAGATCGAAGCTCAGGAAAGGCAACCTGGAGAACTCCTTGGAGTGGAACACACCATCTCTCTACACCCCATACCCAATTTGTAGGCCTAATGCAGTGTAGTTTCCAACAACTACTAAACGAGAGCCGGAAGATCGAAGCTCAGGAAAGGCAACCTGGAGAACACCTTGGAGTGGAACACACCATCTCTCTACACCCCATACCCAATTTGTAGGCCTAATGCAGTGTAGTTTCCAAGAACTACTAAACGAGAGCCGGAAGATCGAAGCTCAGGAAAGGAAACCTGGGGAACACCTTGGAGTGGAACACACCATCTCTCTACACCCCATACCCAATTTGTAGGCCTAATGCAGTGTAGCTTCCAACAACTACTAAACGAGAGCCGGAAGATCGAAGCTCAGGAAAGGCAACCTGGAGAACACCTTGGAGTGGAACACACCATCTCTCTACACCCCATACCCAATTTGTAGGCCTAATGCAGTGTAGTTTCCAAGAACTACTAAACGAGAGCCGGAAGATCGAAGCTCAGGAAAGGCAACCTGGAGAACACCTTGGAGTGGAACACACCATCTCTCTACACCCCATACCCAATTTGTAGGCCTAATGCAGTGTAGTTTCCAACAACTACTAAACGAGAGCTGGAAGATCGAAGCTCAGGAAAGGCAACCTGGAGAACACCTTGGAGTGGAACACACCATCTCTCTACACCCCATACCCAATTTGTAGGCCTAATGCAGTGTAGTTTCCAACAACTACTAAACGAGAGCCGGAAGATCGAAGCTCAGGAAAGGCAACCTGGAGAACACCTTGGAGTGGAACACACCATCTCTCTACACCCCATTCCCAATTTGTAGGCCTAATGCAGTGTAGTTTCCAAGAACTACTAAACGAGAGCCGGAAGATCGAAGCATTGGCGAGGATACCTGGGGAACACCTTGGAGTGGAACACACCATCTCTCTACACCCCATACCCAATTTGTAGGCCTAATGCAGCGTATTTTCCAACAACTACTAAACGAGAGCCGGAAGATCGAAGCTCAGGAAAGGCAACCTGGAGAACACCTTGGAGTGGAAAACACCATCTCTCTACACCCCATACCCAATTTGAAGGCCTAATGCAGTGTAGTTTCCAACAACTACTAAACGAGAGCCGGAAGATCGAAGCTCAGGAAAGGCAACCTGGAGAACACCTTGGAGTGGAACACACCATCTCTCTACACCCCATACCCAATTTGTAGGCCTAATGCAGTGTAGTTTCCAAGAACTACTAAACGAGAGCCGGAAGATCGAAGCTCAGGAAAGGCAACCTGGAGAACACCTTGGAGTGGAACACACCATCTCTCTACACCCCATACCCAATTTGTAGGCCTAATGCAGTGTAGTTTCCAACAACTACTAAACGAGAGCCGGAAGATCGAAGCTCAGGAAAGGCAACCTGGAGAACACCTTGGAGTGGAACACACCATCTCTCTACACCCCATACCCAATTTGTAGGCCTAATGCAGTGTAGTTTCCAAGAACTACTAAACGAGAGCCGGAAGATCGATGCTCAGGAAAGGAAACCTGGGGAACACCTTGGAGTGGAACACACCATCTCTCTACACCCCATACCCAATTTGTAGGCCTAATGCAGTGTAGCTTCCAACAACTACTAAACGAGAGCCAGAAGATCGAAGCTCAGGAAAGGCAACCTGGAGAAAACCTTGGAGTGGAACACACCATCTCTCTACACCCCATATCCAATTTGTAGGCCTAATGCAGTGTCGTTTCCAACAACTACTAAACGAGAGCATGAAGATCGAAGCATTGGCGAGGAAACCTGGGGAACACCTTGGAGTGGAACACACCATCTCTCTACACCCCATGCCCAATTTGAAGGCCTAATGCAGTGTAGTTTCCAACAACTACTAAACGAGAGCCGGAAGATCGAAGCTCAGGAAAGGCAACCTGGAGAACACCTTGGAGTGGAACACACCATCTCTCTACACCCCATACCCAATTTGTAGGCCTAATGCAGTGTAGTTTCTAACAACTACTAAGCGAGAGCATGAAGATCGAAGCATTGGCGAGGAAACCTGGGGAACACCTTGGAGTGGAACACACCATCTCTCTACACCCCATACCCAATTTGTAGGCCTAATGCAGCGTAGTTTCCAACAACTACTAAACGAGAGCCGGAAGATCGAAGCTCAGGAAAGGCAACCTGGAGAACACCTTGGAGTGGAACACACCATCTCTCTACACCCCATACCCAATTTGAAGGCCTAATGCAGTGTAGTTTCCAACAACTACTAAACGAGAGCCAGAAGATCGAAGCTCAGGAAAGGCAACCTGGAGAACACCTTGGAGTGGAACACACCATCTCTCTACACCCCATACCCAATTAGTAGGCCTAATGCAGTGTAGTTTCCAAGAACTACTAAACGAGAGCCGGAAGATCGAAGCTCAGGCAAGGCAACCTGGAGAACACCTTGGAGTGGAACACACCATCTCTCTACACCCCATACCCAATTTGAAGGCCTAATGCAGTGTAGTTTCCAACAACTACTAAACGAGAGCCGGAAGATCGAAGCTCAGGAAAGGCAAACTGGAGAACACCTTGAAGTGGAACACACCTTCTCTCTACACCCCATACCCAATTTGAAGGCCTAATGCAGTGTAGTTTCCAACAACTACTAAACGAGAGCCAGAAGGTCGAAGCTCAGGAAAGGCAACCTGGAGAACACCTTGGAGTGGAACACACCATCTCTCTACACCCCATACCCAATTAGTAGGCCTAATGCAGTGTAGTTTCCAAGAACTACTAAACGAGAGCCGGAAGATCGAAGCTCAGGCAAGGCAACCTGGAGAACACCTTGGAGTGGAACACACCATCTCTCTACACCCCATACCCAATTTGAAGGCCTAATGCAGTGTAGTTTCCAACAACTACTAAACGAGAGCCGGAAGATCGAAGCTCAGGAAAGGCAACCTGGAGAACACCTTGGAGTGGAACACACCATCTCTCTACACCCCATACCCAATTTGTAGGCCTAATGCAGTGTAGTTTCCAACAACTACTAAACGAGAGCATGAAGATCGAAGCATTGGCGAGGAAACCTGGGGAACACCTTGGAGTGGAACACACCATCTCTCTACACCCCATACCCAATTTGTAGGCCTAATGCAGCGTAGTTTCCAACAACTACTAAACGAGAGCCAGAAGATCGAAGCTCAGGAAAGGCAACCTGGAGAACACCTTGGAGTGGAAAACACCATCTCTCTACACCCCATACCCAATTTGAAGGCCTAATGCAGTGTAGTTTCCAACAACTACTAAACGAGAGCCGGAAGATCGAAGCTCAGGAAAGGCAACCTGGAGAACACCTTGGAGTGGAACACACCATCTCTCTACACCCCATACCCAATTTGTAGGCCTAATGCAGTGTAGTTTCCAAGAACTACTGAACGAGAGCCGGAAGATCGAAGCTCAGGAAAGGCAACCTGGAGAACACCTTGGAGTGGAACACACCATCTCTCTACACCCCATACCCAATTTGTAGGCCTAATGCAGTGTAGTTTCCAACAACTACTAAACGAGAGCCGTAAGATCGAAGCTCAGGAAAGGCAACCTGGAGAACACCTTGGAGTGGAACACACCATCTCTCTACACCCCATACCCAATTTGTAGGCCTAATGCAGTGTAGTTTCCAAGAACTACTAAACGAGAGCCGGAAGATCGAAGCTCAGGAAAGGAAACCTGGAGAACACCTTGGAGTGGAACACACCATCTCTCTACACCCCATACCCAATTTGAAGGCCTAATGCAGTGTAGTTTCCAATAACTACTAAACGAGAGCCGGAAGATCGAAGCTCAGGAAAGGCAACCTGGAGAACACCTTGGAGTGGAACACACCATCTCTCTACACCCCATACCCAATTTGTAGGCCTAATGCAGTGTAGTTTCCAACAACTACTAAACGAGAGCATGAAGATCGAAGCATTGGCGAGGAAACCTGGGGAACACCTTGGAGTGGAACACACAATCTCTCTACACCCCATACCCAATTTGTAGGCCTAATGCAGCGTAGTTTCCGAAAACTACTAAACGAGAGCCGGAAGATCGAAGCTCAGGAAAGGCAACCTGGAGAACACCTTGGAGTGGAACACACCATCTCTCTACACCCCATACCCAATTTGAAGGCCTAATGCAGTGTAGATTCCAACAACTACTAAACGAGAGCCGGAAGATCGAAGCTCAGGAAAGGCAACCTGGAGAACACCTTGGAGTGGAACACACCATCTCTCTACACCCCATACCCAATTTGTAGGCCTAATGCAGTGTAGTTTCCAAGAACTACTAAACGAGAGCCGGAAGATCGAAGCTCAGGAAACGCAACCTGGAGAACACCTTGGAGTGGAACACACCATCTCTCTACACCCCATACCCAATTTGAAGGCCTAATGCAGTGTAGTTTCCAACAACTACTAAACGAGAGCCGGAAGATCGAAGCTCAGGAAAGGCAACCTGGAGAACACCTTGGAGTGGAACACACCATCTCTCTACACCCCATACCCAATTTGTAGGCCTAATGCAGCGTAGTTTCCAACAACTACTAAACGAGAGCCGGAAGATCGAAGCTCAGGAAAGGCAACCTGGAGAACACCTTGGAGTGGAACACACCATCTCTCTACACCCCATACCCAATTTGAAGGCCTAATGCAGTGTAGTTTCCAACAACTACTAAACGAGAGCCGGAAGATCGAAGCTCAGGAATGGCAACCTGGAGAACACCTTGGAGTGGAACACACCATCTCTCTACACCCCATACCCAATTTGTAGGCCTAATGCAGTGTAGTTTCCAACAACTACTAAACGAGAGCTGGAAGATCGAAGCTCAGGAAAGGCAACCTGGAGAACACCTTGGAGTGGAACACACCATCTCTCTACACCCCATACCCAATTTGTAGGCCTAATGCAGTGTAGTTTCCAACAACTACTAAACGAGAGCCGGAAGATCGAAGCTCAGGAAAGGCAACCTGGAGAACACCTTGGAGTGGAACACACCATCTCTCTACACCCCATACCCAATTTGTAGGCCTAATGCAGTGTAGTTTCCAACAACTACTAAACGAGAGCATGAAGATCGAAGCATTGGCGAGGAAACCTGGGGAACACCTTGGAGTGGAACACACCATCTCTCTACACCCCATACCCAATTTGTAGGCCTAATGCAGCGTAGTTTCCAACAACTACTAAACGAGAGTCGGAAGATCGAAGCTCAGGAAAGGCAACCTGGAGAACCCCTTGGAGTGGAACACCCCATCTCTCTACACCCCATACCCAATTTGTAGGCCTAATGCAGTGTAGTTTCCAACAACTACTAAACGAGAGCATGAAGATCGAAGCATTGGCGAGGAAACCTGGGGAACACCCTGGAGTGGAACACACCATCTCTCTACACCCCATACCCAATTTGTAGGCCTAATGCAGTGTAGCTTCCAACAACTAGTAAACGAGAGCCGGAAGATCGAAGCTCAGGAAAGGCAACCTGGAGAACACCTTGGAGTGGAACACACCATCTCTCTACACCCCATACCCAATTTGTAGGCCTAATGCAGTGTAGTTTCCAACAACTACTAAACGAGAGCATGAAGATCGAAGCATTGGCGAGGAAACCTGGGGAACACCTTGGAGTGGAACACACCATCTCTCTACACCCCATACCCAATTTGAAGGCCTAATGCAGTGTAGTTTCCAACAACTACTAAACGAGAGCCGGAAGATCGAAGCTCAGGAAAGGCAACCTGGAGAACACCTTGGAGTGGAACACACCATCTCTCTACACCCCATACCCAATTTGTAGGCCTAATGCAGTGTAGTTTCCACCAACTACTAAACGAGAGCATGAAGATCGAAGCATTGGCGAGGAAACCTGGGGAACACCTTGGAGTGGAACACACCATCTCTCTACACCCCATACCCAATTTGTAGGCCTAATGCAGCGTAGTTTCCAACAACTACTAAACGAGAGCCGGAAGATCGAAGCTCAGGAAAGGCAACCTGGAGAACACCTTGGAGTGGAACACACCATCTCTCTACACCCCATACCCAATTTGAAGGCCTAATGCAGTGTAGTTTCCAACAACTACTAAACGAGAGCCAGAAGATCGAAGCTCAGGAAAGGCAACCTGGAGAACACCTTGGAGTGGAACACACCATCTCTCTACACCCCATACCCAATTTGTAGGCCTAATGCAGTGTAGTTTCCAAGAACTACTAAACGAGAGCCGGAAGATCGAAGTTCAGGCAAGGCAACCTGGAGAACACCTTGGAGTGGAACACACCATCTCTCTACACCCCATACCCAATTTGAAGGCCTAATCCAGTGCAGTTTCCAACAAGTACTAAACGAGAGTCGGAAGATCGAAGCTCAGGATAGGCAACCTGGAGAACACCTTGGAGTGGAACACACCATCTCTCTACACCCCATACCCAATTTGTAGGCCTAATGCAGTGTAGTTTCCAACAACTACTAAACGAGAGCCGGAAGATCGAAGCATTGGCAAGGAAACCTGGGGAACACCTTGGAGTGGAACACACCATCTCTCTACACCCCATACCCAATTTGTAGGCCTAATGCAGTGTAGTTTCCAACAACTACTAAACGAGAGGCGGAAGATCGAAGCTCAGGAAAGGCAACCTGGAGAACACCTTGGAGTGGAACACACCATCTCTCTACACCCCATACCCAATTTGTAGGCCTAATGCAGTGTAGTTTCCAACAACTACTAAACGAGAGCATGAAGATCGAAGCATTGGCGAGGAAACCTGGGGAACACCTTGGAGTGGAACACACCATCTCTCTACACCCCATACCCAATTTGTAGGCCTAATGCAGCGTAGTTTCCAACAACTACTAAACGAGAGTCGGAAGATCGAAGCTCAGGAAAGGCAACCTGGAGAACCCCTTGGAGTGGAACACACCATCTCTCTACACCCCATACCCAATTTGTAGGCCTAATGCAGTGTAGTTTCCAACAACTACTAAACGAGAGCATGAAGATCGAAGCATTAGCGAGGAAACCTGGGGAACACCCTGGAGTGGAACACACCATCTCTCTACACCCCATACCCAATTTGTAGGCCTAATGCAGTGTAGCTTCCAACAACTAGTAAACGAGAGCCGGAAGATCGAAGCTCAGGAAAGGCAACCTGGAGAACACCTTGGAGTGGAACACACCATCTCTCTACACCCCATACCCAATTTGTAGGCCTAATGCAGTGTAGTTTCCAACAACTACTAAACGAGAGCATGAAGATCGAAGCATTGGCGAGGAAACCTGGGGAACACCTTGGAGTGGAACACACCATCTCTCTACACCCCATACCCAATTTGAAGGCCTAATGCAGTGTAGTTTCCAACAACTACTAAACGAGAGCCGGAAGATCGAAGCTCAGGAAAGGCAACCTGGAGAACACCTTGGAGTGGAACACACCATCTCTCTACACCCCATACCCAATTTGTAGGCCTAATGCAGTGTAGTTTCCACCAACTACTAAACGAGAGCATGAAGATCGAAGCATTGGCGAGGAAACCTGGGGAACACCTTGGAGTGGAACACACCATCTCTCTACACCCCATACCCAATTTGTAGGCCTAATGCAGCGTAGTTTCCAACAACTACTAAACGAGAGCCGGAAGATCGAAGCTCAGGAAAGGCAACCTGGAGAACACCTTGGAGTGGAACACACCATCTCTCTACACCCCATACCCAATTTGAAGGCCTAATGCAGTGTAGTTTCCAACAACTACTAAACGAGAGCCAGAAGATCGAAGCTCAGGAAAGGCAACCTGGAGAACACCTTGGAGTGGAACACACCATCTCTCTACACCCCATACCCAATTTGTAGGCCTAATGCAGTGTAGTTTCCAAGAACTACTAAACGAGAGCCGGAAGATCGAAGTTCAGGCAAGGCAACCTGGAGAACACCTTGGAGTGGAACACACCATCTCTCTACACCCCATACCCAATTTGAAGGCCTAATCCAGTGTAGTTTCCAACAAGTACTAAACGAGAGTCGGAAGATCGAAGCTCAGGAAAGGCAACCTGGAGAACACCTTGGAGTGGAACACACCATCTCTCTACACCCCATACCCAATTTGTAGGCCTAATGCAGTGTAGTTTCCAACAACTACTAAACGAGAGCCGGAAGATCGAAGCATTGGCAAGGAAACCTGGGGAACACCTTGGAGTGGAACACACCATCTCTCTACACCCCATACCCAATTTGTAGGCCTAATGCAGCGTAGTTTCCAACAACTACTAAACGAGAGCCGGAAGATCGAAGCTCAGGAAAGGCAACCTGGAGAACACCTTGGAGTGGAAAACACCATCTCTCTACACCCCATACCCAATTTGAAGGCCTAATGCAGTGTAGTTTCCAACAACTACTAAACGAGAGCCGGAAGATCGAAGCTCAGGAAAGGCAACCTGGAGAACACCTTGGAGTGGAACACACCATCTCTCTACACCCCATACCCAATTTGTAGGCCTAATGCAGTGTAGTTTCCAAGAACTACTAAACGAGAGCCGGAAGATCGAAGATAAGGAAAGGCAACCTGGAGAACACCTTGGAGTGGAACACACCATCTCTCTACACCCCATACCCAATTTGTAGGCCTAATGCAGTGTAGTTTCCAACAACTACTAAACGAGAGCCGGAAGATCGAAGCTCAGGAAAGGCAACCTGGAGAACACCTTGGAGTGGAACACACCATCTCTCTACACCCCATACCCAATTTGTAGGCCTAATGCAGTGTAGTTTCCAAGAACTACTAAACGAGAGCCGGAAGATCGAAGCTCAGGAAAGGAAACCTGGAGAACACCTTGGAGTGGAACACACCATCTCTCTACACCCCATACCCAATTTGAAGGCCTAATGCAGTGTAGTTTCCAACAACTACTAAACGAGAGCCGGAAGATCGAAGCTCAGGAAAGGCAACCTGGAGAACACCTTGGAGTGGAACACACCATCTCTCTACACCCCATACCCAATTTGTAGGCCTAATGCAGTGTAGTTTCCAACAACTACTAAACGAGAGCATGAAGATCGAAGCATTGGCGAGGAAACCTGGGGAACACCTTGGAGTGGAACACACCATCTCTCTACACCCCATACCCAATTTGTAGGCCTAATGCAGCGTAGTTTCCAACAACTACTAAACGAGAGCCGGAAGATCGAAGCTCAGGAAAGGCAACCTGGAGAACACCTTGGAGTGGAACACACCATCTCTCTACAACCCATACCCAATTTGAAGGCCTAATGCAGTGTAGTTTCCAACAACTACTAAACGAGAGCCGGAAGATCGAAGCTCAGGAAAGGCAACCTGGAGAACACCTTGGAGTGGAACACACCATCTCTCTACACCCCATACCCAATTTGAAGGCCTAATGCAGTGTAGTTTCCAACAACTACTAAACGAGAGCATGAAGATCGAAGCATTGGCGAGGAAACCTGGGGAACACCTTGGAGTGGAACACACCATCTCTCTACACCCCATACCCAATTTGTAGGCCTAATGCAGTGTAGTTTCCAATAACTACTAAACGAGAGCCGGAAGATCGAAGCTCAGGAAAGGCAACCTGGAAAACACCTTGGAGTGGAACACACCATCTCTCTACACCCCATACCCAATTTGTAGGCCTAATGCAGTGTAGTTTCCAAGAACTACTAAACGAGAGCCGGAAGATCGAAGCTCAGGAAAGGAAACCTGGAGAACACCTTGGAGTGGAACACACCATCTCTCTACACCCCATACCCAATTTGAAGGCCTAATGCAGTGTAGTTTCCAACAACTACTAAACGAGAGCATGAAGATCGAAGCATTGGCGAGGAAACCTGGGGAACACCTTGGAGTGGAACACACCATCTCTCTACACCCCATACCCAATTTGTAGGCCTAATGCAGTGTAGTTTCCAAGAACTACTAAACGAGAGCATGAAGATCGAAGCATTGGCGAGGAAACCTGGGGAACACCTTGGAGTGGAACACACCATCTCTCTACACCCCATACCCAATTTGTAGGCCTAATGCAGCGTAGTTTCCAACAACTACTAAACGAGAGCCGGAAGATCGAAGCTCAGGAAAGGCAACCTGGAGAACACCTTGGAGTGGAACACACCATCTCTCTACACCCCATACCCAATTTGAAGGCCTAATGCAGTGTAGTTTCCAACAACTACTAAACGAGAGCCGGAAGATCGAAGCTCAGGAAAGGCAACCTGGAGAACACCTCGGAGTGGAACACACCATCTCTCTACACCCCATACCCAATTTGTAGGCCTAATGCAGTGTAGTTTCCAAGAACTACTAAACGAGAGCCGGAAGATCGAAGCTCAGGAAAGGCAACCTGGAAAACACCTTGGAGTGGAACACACCATCTCTCTACACCCCATACCCAATTTGTAGGCCTAATGCAGTGTAGTTTCCAACATCTACTAAACGAGAGCCGGAAGATCGAAGCTCAGGAAAGGCAACCTGGAGAACACCTTGGAGTGGAACACACCATCTCTCTACACCCCATACCCAATTTGTAGGCCTAATGCAGTGTAGTTTCCAAGAACTACTAAACAAGAGCCGGAAGATCGAAGCTCAGGAAAGGAAACCTGGAGAACACCTTGGAGTGGAACACACCATCTCTCTACACCCCATACCCAATTTGAAGGCCTAATGCAGTGTAGTTTCCAACAACTACTAAACGAGAGCCGGAAGATCGAAGCTCAGAAAAGGCAACCTGGAGAACACCTTGGAGTGGAACACACCATCTCTCTACACCCCATACCCAATTTGTAGGCCTAATGCAGTGTAGTTTCCAACAACTACTAAACGAGAGCATGAAGATCGAAGCATTGGCGAGGAAACCTGGGGAACACCTTGGAGTGGAACACACCATCTCTCTACACCCCATACCCAATTTGTAGGCCTAATGCAGCGTAGTTTCCAACAACTACTAAATGAGAGCCGGAAGATCGAAGCTCAGGAAAGGCAACCTGGAGAACACCTTGGAGTGGAACACACCATCTCTCTACACCCCATACCCAATTTGAAGGCCTAATGCAGTGTAGTTTCCAACAACTACTAAACGAGAGCCGGAAGATCGAAGCTCAGGAAAGGCAACCTGGAGAACACCTTGGAGTGGACCACACCATCTCTCTACACCCCATACCCAATTTGTAGGCCTAATGCAGTGTAGTTTCCAAGAACTACTAAACGAGAGCCGGAAGATCGAAGCTCAGGAAAGGCAACCTGGAGAACACCTTGGAGTGGAACACACCATCTCTCTACACCCCATACCCAATTTGTAGGCCTAATGCAGTGTAGTTTCCAACAACTACTAAACGAGAGCCGGAAGGTTGAAGCTCAGGAAAGGCAACCTGGAGAACACCTTGGAGTGGAACACACCATCTCTCTACACCCCATACCCAATTTGAAGGCCTAATGCAGTGTAGTTTCCAACAACTACTAAACGAGAGCCGGAAGATCGAAGCTCAGGAAAGGCAACCTGGAGAACACCTTGGAGTGGAACACACCATCTCTCTACACCCCATACCCAATTTGTAGGCCTAATGCAGTGTAGTTTCCAACAACTACTAAACGAGAGCCGGAAGATCGAAGCTCAGGAAAGGCAACCTGGAGAACACCTTGGAGTGGAACACACCATCTCTCTACACCCCATACCCAATTTGTAGGCCTAATGCAGTGTAGTTTCCAACAACTACTAAACGAGAGCATGAAGATCGAAGCATTGGCGAGGAAACCTGGGGAACACCTTGGAGTGGAACACACCATCTCTCTACACCCCATACCCAATTTGTAGGCCTAATGCAGCGTAGTTTCCAACAACTACTAAACGAGAGTCGGAAGATCGAAGCTCAGGAAACGCAACCTGGAGAACCCCTTGGAGTGGAACACACCATCTCTCTACACCCCATACCCAATTTGTAGGCCTAATGCAGTGTAGTTTCCAACAACTACTAAACGAGAGCATGAAGATCGAAGCATTAGCGAGGAAACCTGGGGAACACCCTGGAGTGGAACACACCATCTCTCTACACCCCATACCCAATTTGTAGGCCTAATGCAGTGTAGCTTCCAACAACTAGTAAACGAGAGCCGGAAGATCGAAGCTCAGGAAAGGCAACCTGGAGAACACCTTGGAGTGGAACACACCATCTCTCTACACCACATACCCAATTTGTAGGCCTAATGCAGTGTAGTTTCCAACAACTACTAAACGAGAGCATGAAGATCGAAGCATTGGCGAGGAAACCTGGGGAACACCTTGGAGTGGAACACACCATCTCTCTACACCCCATACCCAATTTGAAGGCCTAATGCAGTGTAGTTTCCAACAACTACTAAACGAGAGCCGGAAGATCGAAGCTCAGGAAAGGCAACCTGGAGAACACCTTGGAGTGGAACACACCATCTCTCTACACCCCATACCCAATTTGTAGGCCTAATGCAGTGTAGTTTCCACCAACTACTAAACGAGAGCATGAAGATCGAAGCATTGGCGAGGAAACCTGGGGAACACCTTGGAGTGGAACACACCATCTCTCTACACCCCATACCCAATTTGTAGGCCTAATGCAGCGTAGTTTCCAACAACTACTAAACGAGAGCCGGAAGATCGAAGCTCAGGAAAGGCAACCTGGAGAACACCTTGGAGTGGAACACACCATCTCTCTACACCCCATACCCAATTTGAAGGCCTAATGCAGTGTAGTTTCCAACAACTACTAAACGAGAGCCAGAAGATCGAAGCTCAGGAAAGGCAACCTGGAGAACACCTTGGAGTGGAACACACCATCTCTCTACACCCCATACCCAATTTGTAGGCCTAATGCAGTGTAGTTTCCAAGAACTACTAAACGAGAGCCGGAAGATCGAAGTTCAGGCAAGGCAACCTGGAGAACACCTTGGAGTGGAACACACCATCTCTCTACACCCCATACCCAATTTGAAGGCCTAATCCAGTGTAGTTTCCAACAAGTACTAAACGAGAGTCGGAAGATCGAAGCTCAGGAAAGGCAACCTGGAGAACACCTTGGAGTGGAACACACCATCTCTCTACACCCCATACCCAATTTGTAGGCCTAATGCAGTGTAGTTTCCAACAACTACTAAACGAGAGCCGGAAGATCGAAGCATTGGCAAGGAAACCTGGGGAACACCTTGGAGTGGAACACACCATCTCTCTACACCCCATACCCAATTTGTAGGCCTAATGCAGCGTAGTTTCCAACAACTACTAAACGAGAGCCGGAAGATCGAAGCTCAGGAAAGGCAACCTGGAGAACACCTTGGAGTGGAAAACACCATCTCTCTACACCCCATACCCAATTTGAAGGCCTAATGCAGTGTAGTTTCCAACAACTACTAAACGAGAGCCGGAAGATCGAAGCTCAGGAAAGGCAACCTGGAGAACACCTTGGAGTGGAACACACCATCTCTCTACACCCCATACCCAATTTGTAGGCCTAATGCAGTGTAGTTTCCAAGAACTACTAAACGAGAGCCGGAAGATCGAAGATAAGGAAAGGCAACCTGGAGAACACCTTGGAGTGGAACACACCATCTCTCTACACCCCATACCCAATTTGTAGGCCTAATGCAGTGTAGTTTCCAACAACTACTAAACGAGAGCCGGAAGATCGAAGCTCAGGAAAGGCAACCTGGAGAACACCTTGGAGTGGAACACACCATCTCTCTACACCCCATACCCAATTTGTAGGCCTAATGCAGTGTAGTTTCCAACAACTACTAAACGAGAGCCGGAAGATCGAAGCTCAGGAAAGGCAACCTGGAGAACACCTTGGAGTGGAACACACCATCTCTCTACACCCCATACCCAATTTGTAGGCCTAATGCAGTGTAGTTTCCAACAACTACTAAACGAGAGCATGAAGATCGAAGCATTGGCGAGGAAACCTGGGGAACACCTTGGAGTGGAACACACCATCTCTCTACACCCCATACCCAATTTGTAGGCCTAATGCAGCGTAGTTTCCAACAACTACTAAACGAGAGCCGGAAGATCGAAGCTCAGGAAAGGCAACCTGGAGAACACCTTGGAGTGGAACACACCATCTCTCTACAACCCATACCCAATTTGAAGGCCTAATGCAGTGTAGTTTCCAACAACTACTAAACGAGAGCCGGAAGATCGAAGCTCAGGAAAGGCAACCTGGAGAACACCTTGGAGTGGAACACACCATCTCTCTACACCCCATACCCAATTTGAAGGCCTAATGCAGTGTAGTTTCCAACAACTACTAAACGAGAGCATGAAGATCGAAGCATTGGCGAGGAAACCTGGGGAACACCTTGGAGTGGAACACACCATCTCTCTACACCCCATACCCAATTTGTAGGCCTAATGCAGTGTAGTTTCCAATAACTACTAAACGAGAGCCGGAAGATCGAAGCTCAGGAAAGGCAACCTGGAAAACACCTTGGAGTGGAACACACCATCTCTCTACACCCCATACCCAATTTGTAGGCCTAATGCAGTGTAGTTTCCAAGAACTACTAAACGAGAGCCGGAAGATCGAAGCTCAGGAAAGGAAACCTGGAGAACACCTTGGAGTGGAACACACCATCTCTCTACACCCCATACCCAATTTGAAGGCCTAATGCAGTGTAGTTTCCAACAACTACTAAACGAGAGCATGAAGATCGAAGCATTGGCGAGGAAACCTGGGGAACACCTTGGAGTGGAACACACCATCTCTCTACACCCCATACCCAATTTGTAGGCCTAATGCAGTGTAGTTTCCAAGAACTACTAAACGAGAGCATGAAGATCGAAGCATTGGCGAGGAAACCTGGGGAACACCTTGGAGTGGAACACACCATCTCTCTACACCCCATACCCAATTTGTAGGCCTAATGCAGCGTAGTTTCCAACAACTACTAAACGAGAGCCGGAAGATCGAAGCTCAGGAAAGGCAACCTGGAGAACACCTTGGAGTGGAACACACCATCTCTCTACACCCCATACCCAATTTGAAGGCCTAATGCAGTGTAGTTTCCAACAACTACTAAACGAGAGCCGGAAGATCGAAGCTCAGGAAAGGCAACCTGGAGAACACCTCGGAGTGGAACACACCATCTCTCTACACCCCAAACCCAATTTGTAGGCCTAATGCAGTGTAGTTTCCAAGAACTACTAAACGAGAGCCGGAAGATCGAAGCTCAGGAAAGGCAACCTGGAAAACACCTTGGAGTGGAACACACCATCTCTCTACACCCCATACGCAATTTGTAGGCCTAATGCAGTGTAGTTTCCAACATCTACTAAACGAGAGCCGGAAGATCGAAGCTCAGGAAAGGCAACCTGGAGAACACCTTGGAGTGGAACACACCATCTCTCTACACCCCATACCCAATTTGTAGGCCTAATGCAGTGTAGTTTCCAAGAACTACTAAACAAGAGCCGGAAGATCGAAGCTCAGGAAAGGAAACCTGGAGAACACCTTGGAGTGGAACACACCATCTCTCTACACCCCATACCCAATTTGAAGGCCTAATGCAGTGTAGTTTCCAACAACTACTAAACGAGAGCCGGAAGATCGAAGCTCAGAAAAGGCAACCTGGAGAACACCTTGGAGTGGAACACACCATCTCTCTACACCCCATACCCAATTTGTAGGCCTAATGCAGTGTAGTTTCCAACAACTACTAAACGAGAGCATGAAGATCGAAGCATTGGCGAGGAAACCTGGGGAACACCTTGGAGTGGAACACACCATCTCTCTACACCCCATACCCAATTTGTAGGCCTAATGCAGCGTAGTTTCCAACAACTACTAAATGAGAGCCGGAAGATCGAAGCTCAGGAAAGGCAACCTGGAGAACACCTTGGAGTGGAACACACCATCTCTCTACACCCCATACCCAATTTGAAGGCCTAATGCAGTGTAGTTTCCAACAACTACTAAACGAGAGCCGGAAGATCGAAGCTCAGGAAAGGCAACCTGGAGAACACCTTGGAGTGGAACACACCATCTCTCTACACCCCATACCCAATTTGTAGGCCTAATGCAGTGTAGTTTCCAAGAACTACTAAACGAGAGCCGGAAGATCGAAGCTCAGGAAAGGCAACCTGGAGAACACCTTGGAGTGGAACACACCATCTCTCTACACCCCATACCCAATTTGTAGGCCTAATGCAGTGTAGTTTCCAACAACTACTAAACGAGAGCCGGAAGGTTGAAGCTCAGGAAAGGCAACCTGGAGAACACCTTGGAGTGGAACACACCATCTCTCTACACCCCATACCCAATTTGAAGGCCTAATGCAGTGTAGTTTCCAACAACTACTAAACGAGAGCCGGAAGATCGAAGCTCAGGAAAGGCAACCTGGAGAACACCTCGGAGTGGAACACACCATCTCTCTACACCCCATACCCAATTTGTAGGCCTAATGCAGTGTAGTTTCCAAGAACTACTAAACGAGAGCCGGAAGATCGAAGCTCAGGAAAGGCAACCTGGAAAACACCTTGGAGTGGAACACACCATCTCTCTACACCCCATACCCAATTTGTAGGCCTAATGCAGTGTAGTTTCCAACATCTACTAAACGAGAGCCGGAAGATCGAAGCTCAGGAAAGGCAACCTGGAGAACACCTTGGAGTGGAACACACCATCTCTCTACACCCCATACCCAATTTGTAGGCCTAATGCAGTGTAGTTTCCAAGAACTACTAAACGAGAGCCGGAAGATCGAAGCTCAGGAAAGGAAACCTGGAGAACACCTTGGAGTGGAACACACCATCTCTCTACACCCCATACCCAATTTGAAGGCCTAATGCAGTGTAGTTTCCAACAACTACTAAACGAGAGCCGGAAGATCGAAGCTCAGAAAAGGCAACCTGGAGAACACCTTGGAGTGGAACACACCATCTCTCTACACCCCATACCCAATTTGTAGGCCTAATGCAGTGTAGTTTCCAACAACTACTAAACGAGAGCATGAAGATCGAAGCATTGGCGAGGAAACCTGGGGAACACCTTGGAGTGGAACACACCATCTCTCTACACCCCATACCCAATTTGTAGGCCTAATGCAGCGTAGTTTCCAACAACTACTAAACGAGAGCCGGAAGATCGAAGCTCAGGAAAGGCAACCTGGAGAACACCTTGGAGTGGAACACACCATCTCTCTACACCCCATACCCAATTTGAAGGCCTAATGCAGTGTAGTTTCCAACAACTACTAAACGAGAGCCGGAAGATCGAAGCTCAGGAAAGGCAACCTGGAGAACACCTTGGAGTGGAACACACCATCTCTCTACACCCCATACCCAATTTGTAGGCCTAATGCAGTGTAGTTTCCAAGAACTACTAAACGAGAGCCGGAAGATCGAAGCTCAGGAAAGGCAACCTGGAGAACACCTTGGAGTGGAACACACCATCTCTCTACACCCCATACCCAATTTGTAGGCCTAATGCAGTGTAGTTTCCAACAACTACTAAACGAGAGCCGGAAGATCGAAGCTCAGGAAATGCAACCTGGAGAACACCTTGGAGTGGAACACACCATCTCTCTACACCCCATACCCAATTTGTAGGCCTAATGCAGTGTAGTTTCCAAGAACTACTAAACGAGAGCCGGAAGATCGAAGCTCAGGAAAGGAAACCTGGAGAACACCTTGGAGTGGAACACACCATCTCTCTACACCCCATACCCAATTTGTAGGCCTAATGCAGTGTAGTTTCCAACAACTACTAAACGAGAGGATGAAGATCGAAGCATTGGCGAGGAAACCTGGGGAACACCTTGGAGTGGAACACACCATCTCTCTACACCCCATACCCAATTTGTAGGCCTAATGCAGCGTAGTTTCCAACAACTACTAAACGAGAGCCGGAAGATCGAAGCTCAGGAAAGGCAACCTGGAGAACACCTTGGAGTGGAACACACCATCTCTCTACACCCCATACCCAATTTGTAGGCCTAATGCAGTGTAGTTTCCAACAACTACTAAACGAGAGCATGAAGATCGAAGCATTGGCGAGGAAACCTGGGGAACACCTTGGAGTGGAACACACCATCTCTCTACACCCCATACCCAATTTGTAGGCCTAATGCAGTGTAGCTTCCAACAACTACTAAACGAGAGCCGGAAGATCGAAGCTCAGGAAAGGCAACCTGGAGAACACCTTGGAGTGGAACATACCATCTCTCTACACCCCATACCCAATTTGTAGGCCTAATGCAGTGTAGTTTCCAACAACTACTAAACGAGAGCATGAAGATCGAAGCATTGGCGAGGAAACCTGGGGAACACCTTGGAGTGGAACACACCATCTCTCTACACCCCATACCCAATTTGTAGGCCTAATGCTGCGTAGTTTCCAACAACTACTAAACGAGAGCCGGAAGATCGAAGCTCAGGAAAGGCAACCTGGAGAACACCTTGGAGTGGAACACACCATCTCTCTACACCCCATACCCAATTTGTAGGCCTAATGCAGTGTAGTTTCCAAGAACAACTAAACGAGAGCCGGAAGATCGAAGCTCAGGAAAGGCAACCTGGAGAACACCTTGGAGTGGAACACACCATCTCTCTACACCCCATACCCAATTTGTAGGCCTAATGCAGTGTAGTTTCCAACAACTACTAAACGAGAGCATGAAGATCGAAGCATTGGCAAGGAAACCTGGGGAACACCTTGGAGTGGAACACACCATCTCTCTACACCCCATACCCAATTTGTAGGCCTAATGCAGTGTAGTTTCCAACAACTAATAAACGAGAGCCGGAAGATCGAAGCTCAGGAAAGGCAACCTGGAGAACACCTTGGAGTGGAACACACCATCTCTCTACACCCCATACCCAATTTGTAGGCCTAATGCAGTGTAGTTTCCAAGAACTAGTAAACGAGAGCCGGAAGATCGAAGCTCAGGAAAGGCAACCTGGAGAACACCTTGGAGTGGAACACACCATCTCTCTACACCCCATACCCAATTTGTAGGCCTAATGCAGTGTAGTTTCCAACAACTACTAAACGAGAGCATGAAGATCGAAGCATTGGCGAGGAAACCTGGGGAACACCTTGGAGTGGAACACACCATCTCTCTACACCCCATACCCAATTTGAAGGCCTAATGCAGTGTAGTTTCCAACAACTACTAAACGAGACTTGGAAGATCGAAGCTCAGGAAAGGCAACCTGGAGAACACCTTGGAGTGGAACACACCATCTCTCTACACCCCATACCCAATTTGTAGGCCTAATGCAGTGTAGTTTCCAAGAACTACTAAACGAGAGCCGGAAGATCGAAGCTCAGGAAAGGAAACCTGGAGAACACCTTGGAGTGGAACACACCATCTCTCTACACCCCATACCCAATTTGTAGGCCTAATGCAGTGTAGTTTCCAACAACTACTAAACGAGAGCCGGAAGATCGAAGCTCAGGAAATGCAACCTGGAGAACACCTTGGAGTGGAACACACCATCTCTCTACACCCCATACCCAATTTGTAGGCCTAATGCAGTGTAGTTTCCAAGAACTACTAAACGAGAGCCGGAAGATCGAAGCTCAGGAAAGGAAACCTGGAGAACACCTTGGAGTGGAACACACCATCTCTCTACACCCCATACCCAATTTGTAGGCCTAATGCAGTGTAGTTTCCAACAACTACTAAACGAGAGGATGAAGATCGAAGCATTGGCGAGGAAACCTGGGGAACACCTTGGAGTGGAACACACCATCTCTCTACACCCCATACCCAATTTGTAGGCCTAATGCAGCGTAGTTTCCAACAACTACTAAACGAGAGCCGGAAGATCGAAGCTCAGGAAAGGCAACCTGGAGAACACCTTGGAGTGGAACACACCATCTCTCTACACCCCATACCCAATTTGTAGGCCTAATGCAGTGTAGTTTCCAACAACTACTAAACGAGAGCATGAAGATCGAAGCATTGGCGAGGAAACCTGGGGAACACCTTGGAGTGGAACACACCATCTCTCTACACCCCATACCCAATTTGTAGGCCTAATGCAGTGTAGCTTCCAACAACTACTAAACGAGAGCCGGAAGATCGAAGCTCAGGAAAGGCAACCTGGAGAACACCTTGGAGTGGAACATACCATCTCTCTACACCCCATACCCAATTTGTAGGCCTAATGCAGTGTAGTTTCCAACAACTACTAAACGAGAGCATGAAGATCGAAGCATTGGCGAGGAAACCTGGGGAACACCTTGGAGTGGAACACACCATCTCTCTACACCCCATACCCAATTTGTAGGCCTAATGCAGCGTAGTTTCCAACAACTACTAAACGAGAGCCGGAAGATCGAAGCTCAGGAAAGGCAACCTGGAGAACACCTTGGAGTGGAACACACCATCTCTCTACACCCCATACCCAATTTGTAGGCCTAATGCAGTGTAGTTTCCAAGAACAACTAAACGAGAGCCGGAAGATCGAAGCTCAGGAAAGGCAACCTGGAGAACACCTTGGAGTGGAACACACCATCTCTCTACACCCCATACCCAATTTGTAGGCCTAATGCAGTGTAGTTTCCAACAACTACTAAACGAGAGCATGAAGATCGAAGCATTGGCAAGGAAACCTGGGGAACACCTTGGAGTGGAACACACCATCTCTCTACACCCCATACCCAATTTGTAGGCCTAATGCAGTGTAGTTTCCAACAACTAATAAACGAGAGCCGGAAGATCGAAGCTCAGGAAAGGCAACCTGGAGAACACCTTGGAGTGGAACACACCATCTCTCTACACCCCATACCCAATTTGTAGGCCTAATGCAGTGTAGTTTCCAAGAACTAGTAAACGAGAGCCGGAAGATCGAAGCTCAGGAAAGGCAACCTGGAGAACACCTTGGAGTGGAACACACCATCTCTCTACACCCCATACCCAATTTGTAGGCCTAATGCAGTGTAGTTTCCAACAACTACTAAACGAGAGCATGAAGATCGAAGCATTGGCGAGGAAACCTGGGGAACACCTTGGAGTGGAACACACCATCTCTCTACACCCCATACCCAATTTGTAGGCCTAATGCAGCGTAGTTTCCAACAACTACTAAACGAGAGCCGGGAGATCGAAGCTCAGGAAAGGCAACCTGGAGAACACCTTGGAGTGGAACACACCATCTCTCTACACCCCATACCCAATTTGTAGGCCTAATGCAGTGTAGTTTCCAAGAACTACTAAACGAGAGCCGGAAGATCGAAGCTCAGGAAAGGCAACCTGGAGAACACCTTGGAGTGGAACACACCATCTCTCTACACCCCATACCCAATTTGTAGGCCTAATGCAGTGTAGTTTCCAACAACTACTAAACGAGAGCATGAAGATCGAAGCATTGGCGAGGAAACCTGGGGAACACCTTGGAGTGGAACACACCATCTCTCTACACCCCATACCCAATTTGTAGGCCTAATGCAGCGTAGTTTCCAACAACCACTAAACGAGAGCCGGAAGATCGAAGCTCAGGAAAGGCAACCTGGAGAACACCTTGGAGTGGAACACACCATCTCTCTACACCCCATACCCAATTTGGAGGCCTAATGCAGTGTAGTTTCCAACAACTACTAAACGAGAGCATTAAGATCGAAGCAATGGCGAGGAAACCTGGGGCACACCTTGGGGAGGCAGACACCGTTAGTAGGCCCTACCAAAGTTGTACCCCCAATGCAGTTTTAAAATTCCTAGAGGCTGAAAACAAGACTATTGACGCTCAGCTTTTTTCAAAGGAACACAGCTGAATTGAGTGGCGCAGACAGACACAGGTAGTAGGACTTAACCCAAAAATGTGGCTCACTGCAGCTTAAAAAAGTTACAGGGGTACACAAGCAGCAGTGCTCTGGGCAGTGGAGGACAATTTCAATAGTGGACCGCAGACAGACTTTGTACGCCTACTATTAAAAAAAGGATGCTCTATGCAATTAAAAATAGGTTCCAGGGGTCCACGGGCAGCAGTGGTGTGGTCAGTGGACGAGTATTGGAAGGAGGGACCGCAGACAGGCGTAGTAGGCCTAACATAACAAAATTAGGCTGTAGACACTGTAAAATTGGTTCCAGGGGTACACGGGCAGCAGTGGTGTGGTCAGCGGAGGAAAATTGGAATTAGGGACTGCAGACAGACTTTGTAGGCTGTCCCCTGTGGACCATGCATCCAACACATTAACCCAGTGCGCCGTAATGGACACGTAACTTTTTGTGGACATGCCTACTTGTCCATGCGTCTCTTGTCAGGTGCACCTTTCTACTGTTTGATTGCCTGAGTGCTATGACAATGCAGACTTTTTCATGCCGGTGGAGGGCTGGGATGGCTTTTCTCGCAAAAGAAATGTCGACTGGGTAGCTTGAACCGTTGCACAGCGTAGTTAATCTCGGCTTTCTAAATATAAAACAAAGAAAAAAAGGAGGCTACATGCACTTTCAGCTAGGTTCCAGGGGTACACGGCCAGCATTGGTCTGGTCAGTGGAGAACTATTGGAAGGAGTGACCGCAAACAGGCATCGAAGGCCTAACATAATAACACATTGCTGTTGGCAATTTTAAATTGGTTCCAGGGGAACACGGGCAGCAGTGGCCTGGTCAGTGTAGTAGTAGTAGAAAGAACGGACCGCAGACAGGCATCGAAGGCCTAAAATAAAAAAATTGGGCTGGCTGTAGGCAATTTTAAATTGGTTCCAGGGGTACACGGGCAGCAGTGGTGTGGTCAGTGGAGGCCTAGTGGAAGGAGTGACCGCAGATAGGCATCGAAGGCCTAAAATAATAACACATTGCTGTTGGCAATTTTAAATTGGTTCCAGGGGAACACGGGCAGCAGTGGCCTGGTCAGTGTAGTAGTAGTAGAAAAAACGGACCGCAGACAGGCATCGAAGGCCTAAAATAAAAAAATTGGGCTGGCTGTAGGCAATTTTAAATTGGTTCCAGGGGTATACGGGCAGCAGTGGTGTGGTCAGTGGAGGCCTAGTGGAAGGAGTGACCGCAGACAGACATCGAAGGCCTAAAATAATAACACATGGCTGTAGGCAATTTTAAATTGGTTCCAGGGGTACACGGGCAGCAGTGGCCTGGTCAGTGTAGTAGTAGTAGAAAGAATGGACCGCAGACAGGCATCGAAGGCCTAAAATAAAAAAATTGGGCTGGCTGTAGGCAATTTTAAATTGGTTCCAGGGGTACACGGGCAGCAGTGGTGTGGTCAGTGGAGGCCTAGTGGAAGGAGTGACCGCAGACAGGCATCGAAGGCCTAAAATAAAAAAATTGGGCTGGCTGTAGGCAATTTTAAATTGGTTCCAGGGGTACACGGGCAGCAGTGGTGTGGTCAGTGGAGGCCTAGTGGAAGGAGTGACCGCAGACAGGCCTCGAAGGCCTAAAATAAAAAAATTGGGCTGGCTGTAGGCAATTTTAAATTGGTTCCAGGGGTACACGGGCAGCAGTGGCCTGGTCAGTGTAGTAGTAGTAGAAAGAACAGACCGCAGACAGGCATCAAAGGCCTAAAATAAAAAAATTGGGCTGGCTGTAGGCAATTTTAAATTGGTTCCAGGGGTATACGGGCAGCAGTGGTGTGGTCAGTGGAGGCCTAGTGGAAGGAGTGACCGCAGACAGGCATCGAAGGCCTAAAATAATAACACATGGCTGTAGGCAATTTTAAATTGGTTCCAAGGGTACACGGGCAGCAGTGGCCTGGTCAGTGTAGTAGTAGTAGAAAGAACGGACCGCAGACAGGCATCGAAGGCCTAAAATAAAAAAAATTGGGCTGGCTGTAGGCAATTTTAAATTGGTTCCAGGGGTACACGGGCAGCAGTGGTGTGGTCAGTGGAGGCATAGTGGAAGGAGTGACCGCAGACAGGCTTCGAAGGCCTAACATAACAAAAATGTCAATACAATGGTATTGTCAGTGGCAGGCATTGAAGGATGTCAGTGCATAGACTAAACATTGGTGGAGCTGTGAGATAATTTTGCAAGTGGTAGAGCACTGTTTGAGCTGGGGGGGGGAACTGTCTTGTGGCCGGCGGTACAGGCCCAGGGCCCCTCATATTACAACGGTGTGTCTGACGTTGGGTGCGCACCACCACCGCCAGAGACACTTTATTGTACTAGGAGGGACCCAGTGGCAGTGCCATCGACCAAAAGCGGGCACACCCCCCTCTTCAGACAAACAGCACTCTCACGGGTGCTGTCGCCAAGTGTCGATACCACGGCCCCGTGTGGGGAGTTTGGCCATTTAGTGAGGTGTAAACATGTCGTATGCTGGACAATCAGGTGCAGAAAATTACGAGATTGGAAAAGGCATTCAGAATAGTCCACAGGCAAGACCTTTTCATAGGAAAGCTAGGTGTCAGCCGGGCAAGGTGGGGCAAAAGATTTCGAAATCCAGTTGTGGTTCATTTTAATGAAGGTTAGATCATCTACATTTTGGGTAGCCAGACGAGTCCTTTTTTCTGTTAGTATTGAACCTGCAGCACTGAATACTCTTTCTGATAGGACACTAGCTGCCGGGCAAGCAAGCTCCTGCAATGCATATTCTGCCAATTCTGGCCAGGTGTCTAATTTGGATGCCCAGTAATCAAATGGGAATGACGGTTGAGGGAGAACATCGATAAGGGATGAAAAATAGTTTGTAACCATACTGGACAAATGTTGTCTCCTGTCACTTTGAATTGATGCTGCAGTACCTGTCCTGTCTGCGGTCATAGCAAAATCACTCCACAACCTGGTCAGAAAACCCCTCTGGCCAACGCCACTTCTGATTTCTGCCCCTCTAACTCCTCTGGTCTGATGGCCCCTGCAGCTCGTGTGAGAACGATCACGGGCGCTAAGTGCAGGGAATGCCAGAAGCAAACGGTCAACAAGAGTTGATTGTTTGGTTGCTAATATTAGTTCCAAGTTCTCATGTGGCATTACATTTTGCAATTTGCCTTTATAGCGAGGATCAAGGAGGCAGGCCAACCAGTAATCGTCATCGTTCATCATTTTAGTTATGCGTGTGTCCCTTTTGAGGATACGTAAGGCATAATCCGCCATGTGGGCCAAAGTTCCAGTTCTCAAATCTGCGGTTGTGCTTGGTTGAGGGGCAGTTTCAGGCAAATCCACGTCACTTGTGTCCCTCCAAAAACCAGAACCCGGCCTTGCCGCGCCACCAATTTCCAGTGGCCCCGGAAAAGCTTCCTCATTAAAAATATAATCATCCCCATCATCCTCCTCGTCCTCCTCTTCGCCCGCTAACTCGTCCTGTACACTGCCCTGGCCAGACAATGGCTGACTGTCATCAAGGCTTTCCTCTTCCTCAGCTGCAGACGCCTGATCCTTTATGTGCGTCAAACTTTGCATCAGCAGACGCATTAGGGGGATGCTCATGCTTATTATGGCGTTGTCTGCACTAACCAGCCGTGTGCATTCCTCAAAACACTGAAGGACTTGACACATGTCTTGAATCTTCGACCACTGCACACCTGACAACTCCATGTCTGCCATCTTACTGCCTGCCCGTGTATGTGTATCCTCCCACAAAAACATAACAGCCCGCCTCTGTTCGCACAGTCTCTGAAGCATGTGCAGTGTTGAGTTCCACCTTGTTGCAACGTCTATGATTAGGCGATGCTGGGGAAGGTTCAAAGAACGCTGATAGGTCTGCATACGGCTGGAGTGTACGGGCGAACGGCGGATATGTGAGCAAAGTCCACGCACTTTGAGGAGCAGGTCGGATAACCCCGGATAACCTTTCAGGAAGCACTGCACCACCAGGTTTAAGGTGTGAGCCAGGCAAGGAATGTGTTTCAGTTGGGAAAGGAAGATGGCAGCCATGAAATTCCTTCCGTTATCACTCACTACCTTGCCTGCCTCAAGATCTACAGTGCCCAGCCACGACTGTGTTTCTTTCTGCAAGAACTCGGACAGAACTTCCGCGGTGTGTCTATTGTCGCCCAAACACTTCATAGCCAATACAGCCTGCTGACGTTTGCCAGTAGCTGCCCCATAATGGGAGACCTGGTGTGCAACAGTGGCAGCTGCGGATGGAGTGGTTGTGCGACTGCGGTCTGTGGACGAGCTCTCGCTTCTGCAGGAGGACGAAGAGGAGGAGGAGGGGGTGCGAACGGCTACAGCCAACTGTTTCCTAGACCGTGGGCTAGGCAGAACTGTCCCAAACTTGCTGTCCCCTGTGGACCCTGCATCCACAACATTCACCCAGTGTGCCGTGATGGACACGTAACGTCCCTGGCCATGCCTACTGGTCCATGCATCTGTTGTCAGGTGCACCTTTGTGCTCACAGATTGCCTGAGTGCATGGACGATGCGCTCTTTAACATGCTGGTGGAGGGCTGGGATGGCTTTTCTGGAAAAAAGTGTCGACTGGGTAGCTCGTAGCGTGGTACAGCGTAGTCCATCAGGGCTTTGAAAGCTTCGCTTTCAACCCTTTAGGGCATCATCTCTAACGAGATTAGTCTAGCTATGTGGGCGTTCAAACCCTGTGTACGCGGATGCGAGGCTAAGTACTTCCTTTTTCTAACCATAGTCTCATGTAGGGTGAGCTGGACTGGAGAGCTGGAGATCGTGGAACTAGCGGGGGTGCCGGTGGACATGGCAGACTGAGAGACGGTGGGAGATGGTATTGTTGCCGCCGGTGCCCCAGATGCAGTGTTTCCTACTACGAAACTGGTGATTCCCTGACCCTGACTGCTTTTGGCTGGCAAAGAAACCTGCACAGATACTGCAGGTGGTGCGGAAAATGGTGGCCCTACACTGCCGGAAGGGATGTTGCGTTGCTGACTAGCTTCATTGGCCGAGGGTGCTACAACCTTAAGGGACGTTTGGTAGTTAGTCCAGGCTTGCAAATGCATGGTGGTTAAATGTCTATGCATGCAACTTGTATTGAGACTTTTCAGATTCTGTCCTCTGCTTAAGGTAGTTGAACATTTTTGACAGATGACTTTGCGCTGATCAATTGGATGTTGTTTAAAAAAATTTATAAAACCAAAAAAAAATAAATAAATAGGCTTTCTATGGCCCACTATTTGTGAGAGAGATGGCACGCTCAGGACTGGCACACAAGCCCAGAGGCCAATATTAATCTCCCACTTTTTTTTTTTTGTTCCAGGGAAAATTTATAAACCCAATAAAAAAAAATAATAAATAGGCTTTCTATGGCCCACTATCTGAGAGAGAGAGATGGCATGCTTAGGACTGGCACACAAGCCCAAAGGCCAATATTAATCTCCCTTTTTTTTTTCAGGGAGAATTTATAAAACCAAAAAAAATAAATAAATAGGCTTTCTATGGCCCACTATTTGTAAAAGAGATGGCACGCTCAGGACTGGCACACAAGCCCAGAGGCCAATATTAATCTCCCACTTTTTTTTTTTTTGTTCCAGGGAAAATTTATAAACCCAATAAAAAAAATAATAAATAGGCTTTCTATGGCCCACTATCTGAGAGAGAGAGATGGCACGCTTAGGACTGACACACAAGCCCAAAGGCCAATATTAATCTCCCACTGATTGATTTATTGATTTTTTCAGGTAGAATTTAGAACCCAAATAAAGCAAAAAAAAAAAAATGGGCTTTCTATGGCCCACTGAGTGAGTGATGATGCACACAGGAGTCAGGAGTGGCACACAAGCCCAGAGGCCAATATTTTTCTCCCACTGATTGATGTAGTGATTTTTTCAGGTAGATTTTAGAACCCAAATCAAGCAAAAAAATAGATAGGCTTTCTATGGCCCACTGACTGAGAGATGGCACACACAGGAGTCAAGAGTGGCACACAAGCCCTGAGGCCAATATTTTTCTCCCACTGATTGATGTAGTGATTTTTTCAGGTAGATTTTATAACCCAAATCAAGCAAAAAAATAAATAGGCTTTCTATGGCCCACTGAGTGAGAGATGGCACACACAGGGATGGCACTCTAGCAGAAATGTCAATCTTAATCTCTCACAAAAAAAAAAAAAAAAAACAGGGAGTGTCCAACAATTACTATCTCCCTGCAGTAATCTCAGCCAGGTATGGCAGGCAGCAATAAGAAGTGGACTGATGCACAAATTAAATAAAAAGTGTGGACAAACAAAAAAGATAGCTGTGCAGAAAGGAAGGAACAAGAGGATTTGTGCTTTGAAAAAAGCAGTTGGTTTGCACAGCGGCGTACACACAGCAATGCAGCTATCAGGGAGCCTTCTAGGGCAGCCCAATGAGCTACAGCGCTGAGGGGAAAAAAAAAAAAATGTAGCTTCCACTGTCCCTGCACACTGAAGGTGGTGTTGGGCAGTGGAAATCGCTACAGCACAAGCGGTTTGGTGGTTAATGGACCCTGCCTAACGCTATCCATGCTTTTGACGAAGCGGCAGCAACCTCTCCCTAAGCTCAGATCAGCAGCAGTAACATGGCGGTCTGCGGGAACGCCCCTTTATAGCCCCTGTGACGCCGCAGACAGCAAGCCAATCACTGCAATGCCCTTCTCTAAGATGTTGGGGACCAGGACCTATGTCATCACGCTGCCCACACTCTGCGTTTACCTTCATTGGCTGAGAAATGGCGCTTTTCGCGTCATTGAAACGCGACTTTGGCGCGAAAGTCGCGTACCGCATGGCCGACCCCGCGCAGGGGTCGGATCGGGTTTCATGAAACCCGACTTTGCCAAAAGTCGGCGACTTTTGAAAATGAACGACCTGTTTCGCTCAACCCTAGTGTCTGCACGTCAGCAGAGTAGCCCGCCTGTGAAAATAACTATACTGCCTGTGTATCTCAATTTTTACAGCATCTAATCCACTTAATAGTTTTGTTCCTAGGAGCAGTGTCTGCACATCAGCAGAGTAGCCCGCCTGTGAAACTAACTATACCGCCTGTGTATCTCAATTTTTACTGCATCTAATTCAGTTAATAGTTTTGTGCCTAGGAGCAGTGTCTGCACATCAGCAGAGTAGCCCACCTGTGAAACTAACTATACCGCATGTGTATCTCTATTTTTACTGCATCTAATCCAGTTAATAGTTTTGGGTCTAGGAGCAGTGTCTGCACGTCAGCAGAGTAACCAGCCTGTGAAACTAACTACAACAAATGTGTAACTAAATTTTTACTGCATCTAACCCAGTTAATAGTTTTGGGCCTAGTACCACAGTTTGGCCAATCAGTTCTGCTCGGTTTTAATCCATCGGTTGTTGAGCCAAAAACTACAGATACAGAGTTGCCAATTAGTTAAGCACTAAAATGAGTGGCAAAAGGCCTGCTGCTGGTGGAAAGGGGAATAGGCGTGTTGGAAAGGGAAAAAAAGGTTGTGTCCGTGGGGTAGGTGGTAAAGCAACAGTAACATCTGCAGAAGAAAGACCATCTTCCAGCCAAAGTAAGATGTCTACTTCTTTTTGTGGACAATCTGATATGATCCCTTTCTTACGACCATCGCTACAAGCATCGCCAAAAATTCCAGATGAGGCACTAAAACAGCAGGTGCTTGAACGGATATCAAGTGCTCGTTCAAGTGGGCTCTCCTCCATGTGAACTTCAACATCACAACTACTCCAGTCCTCAGATTTGTCACCCCAATCGCACTTGCTTCCTCACAGCTCCCAAGTCTGCAGCCGCCTGTCTGAGCATGGGGTAACACCCATGGTTGAGTCTGTAGAGCTGTTTACGCGTACTACAGTATAGCCTGGGAATCAGAGGTCTGCTCCAGAGCTTCTGTGAATCCAGACGAGGAAATGATCAGTAGGGTTGAGCGACCTTGACCTTTTTAGAGTCGAGCCGTGTTTCGCGAAACCTGACTATCTTAAAAGTCGAGTCGAGTGGAATCGGCCGATTATCGCGAAAAGTCGGGGATCGACCGAAACACAAAACCCAATGCAAGTCAATGGGGGAGTATAGTCGGCAGTGAGTGGAGGCCAGGAAAACACCTACACTGCCCATTTTAATGGCAAAAACATCCATTCTTGTTACAGAAGCTTGTCAATCGTAATTTAGCTTATAATAATTGGAAGGCATTTGAAATTGGGGGTCATTTGGCTAAAGTTGTGGGGGGTAGGGCTGGTTCAAGTAATTAGTGGGCCCAGTAAATCTGGACCACGTCACGGCAGTGGAGCAGGGAGAGGTAAGTATTTCAACTTTGCAAGTGCTGTGATCCTGAGCAAGCAGGGGGGGCCCACTCGTTGGCATTGGCACTGGCACAGGGCCCCTCAAAGTACAGCGGTGTGTTTGCACGGCGGGGGCGCCTCCCACCGGCAGCAACATTTTTGCGTACTATGAGAGGCCCTGTGCCAGTGACGTCGCCAACTAGTATTCCTCCCCCCACCTGATGAAGGAACCTGCACTTTCATCTGCACCATCCTCTTTGTCCCCGTGTAAGGTGGTATGGTATGCGGGAAGAGGAACATGACTTTCAGCAGGGTCACAATCTTGCAGTGTAGCATGCACGGGGAATGTTGCGTTATGGGTCAATGTACCAGCAGACTCATCTATCACTGGCTGGGCAATGGGCAGGATGAGGAGGAAACACAGATATAGGCCCAAAGAATAAAGTGGGCTAAATGCAGTTCAAAATTGGTAACACAGGACTAACCAGGGGGCATTGCAGTGGAGGACAACTGGAATGAGAGGCTGACACAGAGAGTAGGCCCAAATCAGTAAGTAGTCGAAATGCAGTTCAAAATTGGCAACAGAAGTAAACAGGCGGCACAGCTTTGTTCAGTGGAGGAGAACAGCAAGGAGTGTCAGACACCGATAGTAGGCCCCAACCCAACTAGTAGGCCAAATGCAGTCTAACATTAACAACTACTTAACGAGAGCCTGAAAATGGAATTTCAGGACAGGAAACCAGGAGAACAGCAAGGAGCGGCAGACACCGTTAGTAGGCCCTACCAAAGTAGTAGCCCCAATGCAGTTTTAAAATTCCTAGAGGCTGAAAACAAGACTATTGACGCTCTGCTTTTTTCAAAGGAGGACAGCTGTATTGAGTGGCGCAGACAGACACAGGTAGTAGGCCTTAAACCAAAAATGTGGCTCACTGCAGTTTAAAAAAGGTTACAGGGGTACACAGGCAGCATTGCTCTGGGCAGTGGAGGACAATTTCAATAGTGGACCGCAGACTAACTTTGTACGCCTACTATTAAAAAAAGGATGCTCTATGCAATTAAAAATAGGTTCCAGGGGTACACGGGCAGCAGTGGTCTGGTCAGTGGAGGAGTAGTAGAAAGAAGGGACCGCAGACAGGCTTCGAAGGTCTAACATAATAAAATTGGGCTGTAGGCACTTTATAATTGGTTCCAGGGGTACACGGGCAGCAGTAGACAGGTCAGTGGAGGCCTAGTGGAAGGAGGGACCGCAGACAGGCTTCGAAGGCCTAACATAATAAAATATGGCTGTAGGCACTTTTAAATAGGTTCCAGGGGTACACGGGCAGCAGTGGTCTGGTCAGTGGAGGAGTAGTAGAAAGAAGGGACCGCAGACAGGCTTCGAAGGCCTAACAAAAAAATTGGGCTGTAGGCACTTTTAAATAGGTTCCAGGTGTGCACGGGCAGCAGTGGTCTGGTCAATGGAGGAGTAGTAGAAAGAAGGGACCGCAGACAGGCTTCGAAGGCCTAACATAATAAAATATGGCTGTAGTCACTTTTAAATAGGTTCCAGGGGTACATAGGCAGCAGTGGTCTGGTCAGTGGAGGAGTAGTAGAAAGAAGGGACCGCAGACAGGCTTCGAAGGCCTAACATAAAAAAATTGGGCTGTAGGCACTTTTAAATAGGTTCCAGGGGTACATGGGCAGCAGTGGTCTGGTCAGTGGAGGAGTAGTAGAAAGAAGGGACCGCAGACAGGCTTCGAAGGCCTAACATAATAAAATTGGGCTGTAGGCACTTTGAATTCTCTTGCAGGGGTACACAGGCAGTGGGCACCGTTGGTGTTGTCAGCGGCGGCCGATTGTAATGAGTGTCTGCCAGTTAGTAGTCCAAAAAAAATCAATACATGTTAATGTCTCGCATTACAACAAAAAGAAAAACCAAAAGGGTGCAATCATTAGGTACAGGGTTGGGCTCCTCTGCGTAGTTTCAGACCTAGTAATTTTGCACAAAGTATTTACTTGGGTAAATATAGGACACTGCCCCTGACTATGTTAAGTACCATCATACATGTCAACACAATGGTATTGTCAGTGGCAGTAATTTATGGATGTCAGCGCATAGACTAAACATAGGTGTAACTGTGAGAGATAATTGTGCAAGTGGTAGAGCAATGTTTGAGCTGGGGGTGGGTGAACTCTCTTGTGGCCGGCGGTACATGCCCAGGGCCCCTCATGTTACAACAGTGTGTCTGACGTTGGGTGCGCACCACCACCGCCAGAGACACTTTATTGTACTATGAGGGACCCAGTGGCAGTGCCGTAGACCAAAAGCGGGCACACCCACCTCTTCAGACAAACAGCACTCTCACGGGTGCTTGTGCCAAGTGGCGATACCACGGCCCCGTGTGGGGAGTTTGGCCATTTAGGGAGGTGTAAACATGTCGTATGCTGGACAATCAGCTGCTGCAAATTACGAGATTGGTTAAGTCATTCAGAGTAGTCCACAGGCAATACCTTTTCATAGGAAAGCTAGGTGTCGGCCGGGCAAGGTGGGGCAAAAGAATTAGAAATCCAGTTGTGGTTCATTTTAATGAAGGTTAGATCATCAACATTTTGGGTGGCCAGACGAGTCCTTTTTTCGGTTAATATTGAACCTGCAGCACTGAATACTCTTTCTGATAGGACACTAGCTGCCGGGCAAGCAAGCTCCTGCAATGCATATTCTGCCAATTCTGGCCAGGTGTCTAATTTGGATGCCCAGTAATCAAATGGGAATGACGGAAGAGGTAGAACATCGATAAGTGATGAAAAATAGTTAGTAACCATACTGGACAAATGTTGTCTCCTGTCACTTTGAATTGATGCAGCAGTACCTGTCCTGTCTGCGGTCATAGCAAAATCACTCCACAACCTGGTCAGAAAACCCCTCTGTCCAACGCCACTTCGGATTTCTGCACCTCTAACACTTCTGTTCTGCTGCCCCCTGCTGCTCGTGTGAGAACGATCACGGGCGCTGTGTGCTGGGAATGCCTGAAGCAAATGGTCAACAAGAGTTGATTGTTTGGTTGTCAATATTAGTTCCAAGTTCTCATGTGGCATAATATTTTGCAATTTGCCTTTATAGCGAGGATCAAGGAGGCAGGCCAACCAGTAATCGTCATCGTTCATCATTTTAGTAATGCGTGTGTCCCTTTTGAGGACACGTAAGGCACAATCCGCCATGTGGGCCAAAGTTCCAGTTGTCAAATCTGCAGTTGGGCTGGGTTGAGGGGCAGTTTCAGGCAAATCTACGTCACTTGTGTCCCTCAAAAAACCAGAACCCGGCCTTGCCACGCCACCAATTTCCAGTGGCCCCGGAAAAGCTTCCTCATTAAAAATATTCTCATCCCCATCATCCTCCTTGTCCTCCTGCTCTTCGCCCACTACCTCGTCCTGTGCACTGCCCTGACCAGACAATGGCTGACTGTCATCAAGGCTTTCCTGTTTCTCTGCTGCAGACGCCTGATTTTTTATGTGCGTCAAACTTTGCATCAGCAGACGCATTAGGGGGATGCTCATGCTTATTATGGCGTTGTCTGCACTAACCAGCCGTGTGCATTCCTCAAAACACTGAAGGACTTGACACATGTCTTGTATCTTCGACAACTGCACACCTGACAACTCCATGTCTGCCATCCTACTGCCTGCCCGTGTATGCGTATCCTCCCACAAAAACATTACAGCCCGCCTCTGTTCGCACTGTCTCTGAAGCATGTGCAGTGTTGAGTTCCACCTTGTTGCAACGTCTATGATTAGGCGATGCTGGAGAAGGTTCAAAGACCGCTGATAGGTCTGCATACGGCTGGAGTGTACGGGCGAACGGCGGATATGTGAGCAAAGTCCGCGCACTTTGAGGAGCAGGTCGGATAACCCCGGATAAGTTTTCAGGAAGCACTGCACCACCAGGTTTAAGGTGTGAGCCAGGCAAGGAATGTGTTTCAGTTGGGAAAGGGAGATGGCAGCCATGAAATTCCTTCCGTTATCACTCACTACCTTGCCTGCCTCAAGATCTACTGTGCCCAGCCACGACTGCGTTTCTTTCTGCAAGAACTCGGACAGAACTTCCGCGGTGTGTCTGTTGTCGCCCAAACACTTCATAGCCAATACAGCCTGCTGACGCTTGCCAGTAGCTGCCCCATAATGGGACAACTGGTGTGCAACAGTGGCAGCTGCGGATGGAGTGATTGGGCGACTGCGATCTGCGGACGAGCTCTCGCTTCTGCAGGAGGACGAGGAGGAGGAGGAGGGGGTGCGAACGCCTACAGCCAACTGTTTCCTAGGCCGTGGACTAGGCAGAACTGTCCCGAAATTGCTGTCCCCTGTGGACCCTGCATCCACCACATTCACCCAGTGTGCCGTGATGGACACGTAACGTCCCTGGCCATGCCTACTGGTCCATGCATCTGTTGTCAGGTGCACCTTTGTACTCACAGATTGCCTGAGTGCATGGACGATGCGCTCTTTAACATGCTGGTGGAAGCTGGGATGGCTTTTCTCGAAAAGAAGTGTCGACTGGGTAGCTCGTAGCGTGGTACAGCGTAGTCCATCAGGGCTTTGAAAGCTTCACTTTCAACTAACCGGTAGGGCATCATCTCTAACGAGATTAGTCTAGCTATGTGGGAGTTCAAACCCTGTGTACGCGGATGCGAGGATAAGTACTTCCTTTTTCTAACCAGAGTCTCATGTAGGGTGAGCTGGACTGGAGAGCTGGAGATCGTGGAACTAGCGGGTGTGCCGGTGGACATGGCAGACTGAGAGACGGTTGGAGATGGTATTGTTTCCGCTTGTGCCCTAGATGCAGTGTTTCCTACTACAAAACTGGTGATTCCCTGACCCTGACTGCTTTGACCTGGCAAAGAAACCTGCACAGATACTGCAGGTGGTGCGGAAAATGGTGGCCTTACATTGACGGCAGGGATGTAGCGTTGGTGAGTAGCTTCATTGCCTGAGGGTGCTACAACCTTAAGGGACGTTTGGTAGTTAGTCCAGGCTTGCAAATGCATGGTGGTTAAATGTCTATGCATGCAACTTGTATTCAGACTTTTCAGATTCTGACCTCTGCTTAAGGTAGTTGAACATTTTTGACAGATGACTTTGTGCGGATCAATTGGATGTTGTTTAAAAAAATGCCAGACTGCACTCTTTCGAGCCTCGGATCCCTTTTCAGGCATTGCAGACTGAGCTTTAACCGGATGGACACGCTGTCCTCCAACAGTTTTTGGCTTTGCCACGCGTTTTGTCCCATCTACGGGCCCGGCAGATGGAACCTGTTGCGATGTTGATGCCTGCTGCGGCCCCTCCTCCTCCGCTTCAGAACTACTGCCGCCTGCAGCCTGTTCCCCCAATGGCTGCCAATCGGGGTCAACAACTGGGTCATCTATAACCTCCTCTTCTAGCTAGTGCGCAACTTCGTCTGTGTCACCGTGTAAGTCGGAGGTAGAGCGTTCGTGACGGGGCAACATAGTCTCATCAGGGTCTGATTGTGGATCAGTACCCTGCGAGGGCAATGTTGTGGTCTGAGTCAAAGGACCAGCATAGTAGTCTGGCTGTGGCTGTGCATCAGTGCACTCCATGTCAGATTCAACTTGTAATGGGCATGGCCTGTTAACTGCTTCACTTTCTAAGCCAGGGACGGTATGTGTAAAGAGCTCCATGGAGTAACCCGTTGTGTCGCCTGCTGCATCCTTCTCTGTTGTTGTTTTTGCTGAAGAGGACAAGGAAGCGACTTGTCCCTGACCGTGAACATCCACTAACGACGCGCTGCTTTTACTTTTACCAGTTTCAAAATAGGAGGCAAAAGAGCTAGAGGCTGAGTCAGCAAGGTAAGCCAAAACTTGCTCTTGCTGCTCCGGCTTTAAGAGCGGTTTTCCTACTCCCAGAAAAGGGAGCGTTCGAGGCCTTCTGTAGCCAGACGACGAACCTGGCTCCACAGCTCCAGGCTTAGGTGCAATATTTTTTTTCCCACGACCACCTGATGCTCCACTACCACTACCATCATTACCAGCTGACAATGAACGCCCACGGCCACGACCTCTTCCACCAGACTTCCTCATTGTTTTAAAAACGTAACCAAAGTAACGGTATTTGTTGCTGTCAAACAACTTACACGGTGAGCTATAACTTCAGTATGATTTAGATATCTGTTATGGCTGGCAATCAGGCAACACAGCGTGCAGTAATCAGCGCACATACAGAGATCTGGCAATAACCAAAAACAATAGGACGAGCTCTGAGACGTGGAATCTCTGTAGACTGCAGTACCTGATCTATCCTCACACAACTATAAGCAGCAGTGGATTGCGCCTAACAACTACCTATGCAACTCGGCACTGCCTGAGGAGCTGACTAGCCTGAAGATAGAAATACAAGCCTGACTTACCTCAGAGAAATACCCCAAAGGAATAGGCAGCCCCCCACATATAATGACTGTTAGCAAGATGAAAAGACAAACGTAGGAATGAAATAGATTCAGCAAAGTGAGGCCCGATATTCTAGACAGAGCGAGGATAGCAAAGAGAACTATGCAGTCTACAAAAAACCCTAAAACGAAAACCACGCAAAGGGGCAAAAAGACCCACCGTGCCGAACTAACAGCACGGCGGTGCACCCCACTGCTTCTCAGAGCTTCCAGCAAAAGACAATAGCAAGCTGGACAGAAAAAAACAGAAAACAAACTAGAAGCACTTATCTAGCAGAGCAGCAGGCCCAAGGAAAGATGCAGTAGCTCAGATCCAACACTGGAACATTGACAAGGAGCAAGGAAGACAGACTCAGGTGGAGCTAAATAGCAAGGCAGCCAACGAGCTCACCAAAACACCTGAGGGAGGAAGCCCAGAGACTGCAATACCACTTGTGACCACAGAAGTGAACTCAGCCACAGAATTCACAACAGTACCCCCCCCTTGAGGAGGGGTCACCGAACCCTCACCAGAACCCCCAGGCCGACCAGGATGAGCCACATGAAAGGCACGAACAAGATCTGGGGCATGGACATCAGAGGCAAAAACCCAGGAATTATCTTCCTGAGCATAACCCTTCCATTTGACCAGATACTGGAGTTTCCGTCTAGAGACACGAGAATCCAAAATCTTCTCCACAATATACTCCAATTCCCCCTCCACCAAAACAGGGGCAGGAGGCTCCACAGATGGAACCATAGGTGCCACGTATCTCCTCAACAACGACCTATGGAATACATTATGTATGGAAAAGGAGTCTGGGAGGGTCAGACGAAAAGACACCGGATTGAGAATCTCAGAAATCCTATACGGACCAATAAAACGAGGTTTAAATTTAGGAGAGGAAACCTTCATAGGAATATGACGAGAAGATAACAAAACCAAATCCCCAACATGAAGTCGGGGTCCCACACGGCGTCTGCGATTAGCGAAAAGCTGAGCCTTCTCCTGGGACAAGGTCAAATTGTCCACTACCTGAGTCCAGATCTGCTGCAACCTGTCCACCACAGAATCCACACCAGGACAGTCCGAAGACTCAACCTGTCCTGAAGAGAAACGAGGATGGAACCCAGAATTGCAGAAAAATGGAGAGACCAAGGTAGCCGAGCTGGCCCGATTATTAAGGGCGAACTCAGCCAACGGCAAAAATGACACCCAATCATCCTGGTCAGCGGAAACAAAACATCTCAGATATGTTTCCAAGGTCTGATTGGTTCGTTCGGTCTGGCCATTAGTCTGAGGATGGAAGGCCGAGGAGAAAGATAGGTCAATGCCCATCCTACCACAAAAGGCTCGCCAGAACCTCGAGACAAACTGGGAACCTCTGTCAGAAACAATATTCTCAGGAATGCCATGTAAACGAACCACATGCTGGAAGAACAAAGGCACCAAATCAGAGGAGGAAGGCAATTTAACCAAGGGCACCAGATGGACCATTTTAGAAAAGCGATCACAGACCACCCAAATGACCGACATTTTTTGAGAAACGGGAAGGTCAGAAATGAAATCCATCGAAATATGTGTCCAAGGCCTCTTCGGGACCGGCAAGGGCAAAAGCAACCCACTGGCACGTGAACAGCAGGGCTTAGCCCTAGCACAAATTCCACAGGACTGCACAAAAGCACGCACATCCCGTGACAGAGATGGCCACCAGAAGGATCTAGCAACCAACTCCCTGGTACCAAAGATTCCTGGATGACCGGCCAGCACCGAACAATGAAGTTCAGAGATAACTTTACTAGTCCACCTATCAGGGACGAACAGTTTCTCGGCCGGACAACGATCAGGTTTATTAGCCTGAAATTTCTGCAACACTCTCCGCAAATCAGGGGAGATGGCAGACACAATGACTCCTTCCTTGAGGATACTCGCCGGCTCAGATAACCCCGGAGAGTCGGGCACAAAACTCCTAGACAGAGCATCCGCCTTCACATTTTTAGAGCCCGGAAGGTATGAAATCACAAAATCAAAACGAGCAAAAAATAACGACCAACGGGCCTGTCTAGGATTCAAGCGCTTGGCAGACTCGAGATAAGTCAAGTTCTTATGATCAGTCAATACCACCACGCGATGCTTAGCACCCTCAAGCCAATGACGCCACTCCTCGAATGCCCACTTCATGGCCAGCAACTCTCGGTTGCCCACATCATAATTACGCTCAGCAGCAGAAAATTTCCTGGAAAAGAAAGCACATGGTTTGAACACTGAGCAACCAGAACCTCTCTGTGACAAAACCGCCCCTGCACCAATCTCAGAAGCATCAACCTCGACCTGGAACGGAAGAGAAACATCAGGTTGACACAACACAGGGGCACAGCAAAAACGACGCTTCAACTCCTGAAAAGCTTCCACGGCAGCAGAAGACCAATTAACCAAATCAGCACCCTTCTTGGTCAAATCGGTCAATGGTCTGGCAATGCTAGAAAAATTACAGATGAAGCGACGATAAAAATTAGCAAAGCCCAGGAATTTCTGCAGACTTTTTAGAGATGTCGGCTGAGTCCAATCCTGGATGGCCTGAACCTTAACCGGATCCATCTCGATAGTAGAAGGGGAAAAGATGAACCCCAAAAATGAAACTTTCTGCACACCGAAGAGACACTTTGATCCCTTCACGAACAAGGAATTAGCACGCAGTACCTGGAAAACCATTCTGACTTGCTTCACATGAGACTCCCAATCATCTGAGAAGATCAAAATGTCATCCAAGTAAACAATCAAGAATTTATCCAGATACTCACGAAAAATGTCATGCATAAAAGACTGAAAAACAGATGGAGCATTGGCAAGTCCGAACGGCATCACCAGATACTCAAAATGACCCTCGGGCGTATTAAATGCCGTTTTCCATTCATCTCCCTGCCTGATTCTCACCAGATTATACGCACCACGAAGATCAATCTTAGTAAACCAACTAGCCCCCTTAATCCGAGCAAACAAGTCAGAAATCAATGGCAAGGGATACTGAAACTTAACAGTGATCTTATTAAGAAGGCGGTAATCAATACACGGTCTTAGCGAACCATCCTTCTTGGCTACAAAAAAGAACCCTGCTCCCAATGGTGACGACGATGGGTGAATATGTCCCTTCTCCAGGGACTCCTTCACATAACTGCGCATAGCGGTGTGTTCAGGTACGGACAAATTAAATAAACGACCCTTAGGGAATTTACTACCAGGAATCAAATCGATAGCACAATCACAATTCCTATGCGGAGGTAGGGCATCAGACTTGGACTCTTCAAATACATCCTGAAAGTCCGACAAGAACTCTGGGATGTCAGAAGGAATGGATGACGAAATAGACAAAAATGGAACATCACCATGTACTCCCTGACAACCCCAGCTGGTTACCGACATAGAGTTCCAATCCAATACTGGATTATGGGTTTGTAGCCATGGCAACCCCAACACGACCACATCATGCAAATTATGCAGTACCAGAAAGCGAATAACTTCCTGATGTGCAGGAGCCATGCACATGGTCAGCTGGGCCCAGTACTGAGGCTTATTCTTGGCCAAAGGTGTAGCATCAATTCCTCTCAACGGAATAGGACACCGCAAAGGCTCCAAGAAAAATCCACAACGTTTAGCATAATCCAAATCCATCAGATTCAGGGCAGCGCCTGAATCCACAAACGCCATGACAGAATACGATGACAAAGAGCACATTAAGGTAATGGACAAAAGGAATTTGGACTGTACAGTACCAATAACGGCAGAGCTATCGAACCGCCTAGTGCGTTTAGGACAATTAGAAATAGCATGAGTAGAATCACCACAATAGAAACACAGTCTGTTCAGACGTCTGTGTTCTTGCCGTTCTACTTTAGTCATAGTCCTGTCGCACTGCATAGGCTCAGGCTTACTCTCAGGCAGTACCGCCAGATGGTGCACAGATTTACGCTCGCGCAAGCGACGACCGATCTGAATGGCCAAGGACATAGACTCATTCAAACCAGCAGGCATAGGAAATCCCACCATTACATCCTTAAGAGCTTCAGAGAGACCCTTTCTGAACAAAGCCGCTAGTGCAGATTCATTCCACAGAGTGAGTACTGACCATTTCCTAAATTTCTGACAATATACTTCTACATCATCCTGACCCTGGCATAAAGCCAGCAGATTTTTCTCAGCCTGATCCACTGAATTAGGCTCATCGTAAAGCAATCCGAGCGCCAGGAAAAATGCATCAACATTACTCAATGCAGAATCTCCTGGTGCAAGAGAAAACGCCCAGTCCTGTGGGTCGCCGCGCAAAAAAGAAATAATAATCAAAACCTGTTGAATAGGATTACCAGAAGAATGAGGTTTCAAGGCCAAAAATAGCTTACAATTATTTCTGAAGCTCAGGAACTTAGTTCTGTCACCAAAAAACAAATCAGGAATCGGAATTCTTGGTTCTAGCATCGATTTCTGATCAATAGTATCTTGAATCTTTTGTACATTTACAACGAGATTATCCATTGAGGAGCACAGAGCCTGAATATCCATGTCCACAGCTGTGTCCTGAAGCACTCTAATGTCTAGGGGAAAAAAAAGACTGAAGACAGAGCTAAGAAAAAAAAATGATGTCAGGATTTCTTTTTTCCCTCTATTGGGAATCATTGGTTTGGCTCCTTGTACTGTTATGGCTGGCAATCAGGCAACACAGCGTGCAGTAATCAGCGCACATACAGAGATCTGGCAATAACCAAAAACAATAGGACGAGCTCTGAGACGTGGAATCTCTGTAGACTGCAGTACCTGATCTATCCTCACACAACTATAAGCAGCAGTGGATTGCGCCTAACAACTACCTATGCAACTCGGCACTGCCTGAGGAGCTGACTAGCCTGAAGATAGAAATACAAGCCTGACTTACCTCAGAGAAATACCCCAAAGGAATAGGCAGCCCCCCACATATAATGACTGTTAGCAAGATGAAAAGACAAACGTAGGAATGAAATAGATTCAGCAAAGTGAGGCCCGATATTCTAGACAGAGCGAGGATAGCAAAGAGAACTATGCAGTCTACAAAAAACCCTAAAACGAAAACCACGCAAAGGGGCAAAAAGACCCACCGTGCCGAACTAACAGCACGGCGGTGCACCCCTCTGCTTCTCAGAGCTTCCTGCAAAAGACTATAGCAAGCTGGACAGAAAAAAACAGAAAACAAACTAGAAGCACTTATCTAGCAGAGCAGCAGGCCCAAGGAAAGATGCAGTAGCTCAGATCCAACACTGGAACATTGACAAGGAGCAAGGAAGACAGACTCAGGTGGAGCTAAATAGCAAGGCAGCCAACGAGCTCACCAAAACACCTGGTGGAGGAAGCCCAGAGACTGCAATACCACTTGTGACCACAGAAGTGAACTCAGCCACAGAATTCACAACAGATATCCCTTTACTGGTGGGTGAGACCGCAAGGAAAATCAGGCACAATGTTACACACTCTGTTTTCGGTGGCACCAAATGAGAGAGATGCCACACACTCAGGACTGTCACTCAAGCAGAAATGTCAATATTGATCTCCCACTTTTTTTTTTTTTTATTTCAGGGAGAATTTGGAAAGCAAAAAAAAAAAATTGCCTTTCTATGGCCCAGTGCCCACTATTTGAGAGAGAGATATGGCACACCCAGGAGTCAAGACTGGCACACAAGCAGAAAGGGCAATATTAATCTTCCACTGATTTTTTTTTTTTTTTCAAGGAGACTTTAGAAACAAAATAAATTAAAATGATTTTTTAAGGAAGAATTTAGAAACCAAATAAAATAAAATGATTTTTTTCGGGAGAATTTAGAAACCAAATAAAAAAAAATTGCCTTTCTATGGCCCAGTGCCCACTATTTGAGAGAGAGAGATGGCACACCCAGGAGTCAAGAGTGGCACACAAGCAGAAAGGGCAATATTAATCTCCCACTGATTTTTTTTTTTCAGGGAGACTTTAGAAACAAAATAAAATAAAATGATTTTTTCAGGAAGAATTTAGAAACCAAAAAAAAGTAAAATGATTTTTTCCGGGAGAATTTAGAAACCAAATAAAAAAAAAATTGCCTTTCTATGGCCCAGTGCCCACTATTTGAGAGAGAGAGATGGCACACCCAGGAGTCAAGACTGGCACACAAGCAGAAAGGGCAATATTAATCTCCCACTGATTTTTTTTTTCAGGGAGACTTTAGAAACAAAATAAAATAAAATGATTTTTTCAGGAAGAATTTAGAAACTAAATAAAATAAAAGGATTTTTTCCGGGAGAATTTAGAAACCAAACAAAAAAAAATTGCCTTTCTATGGCCCAGTGCCCACTATTTGAGAGAGAGAGATGGCACACCCAGGAGTCAAGACTGGCACACAAGCAGAAAGGGCAATATTAATCTCCCACTGATTTTTTTTTTCAGGGAGACTTTAGAAACAAAATAAAATAAAATGATTTTTTCAGGAAGAATTTAGAAACCAAATAAAATAAAAGGATTTTTACCGGGAGAATTTAGAAACCAAAAAAAAAAATATAGGCTTTCTATGGCCCACTGAGTGAGAGATGGCACACACAGGAGTCAGGAGTGGCACACAAGCCCAGAGGCCAAAATTTATCTCCCACTGATTGATTTATTGATTTTTTCAGCTAGAATTTAGAAACCAAATCAACAAAAAAAATTAATAGGCTTTCTATGGCCCACTGAATGAGAGATGGCACACACAGGAGTCAGGAGTGGCACACAAGCCCAGAGGCCAATATTTATCTCCCACTGATTGATTTATTGATTTTTTCAGGTACAATTTAGAAACCAAATCAACAAAAAAAATTAATAGGCTTTCTATGGCCCACTGAGTGAGAGATGGCACACACTGGAGTCAGGAGTGGCACACAAGCCCAGAGGCCAATATTTATCTCCCACTGATTGATTTATTGATTTTTTCAGGTAGAATTTAGAAACCAAATCAACAAAAAAAATTAATAGGCTTTCTATGGCCCACTGAGTGAGAGATGGCACACACAGGAGTCAGGAGTGGCACACAAGCCCAGAGGCCAATATTTATCTCCCACTGATTGATTTATTGATTTTTTCAGGTAGAATTTAGAAACCAAATCAACAACAACAACAAAAAAAGGCTTTCTATGGCCCAGTGAGTGAGAGATGGCACACACAGGAGTCAGGAGTGGCACACAAGCCCAGAGGCCAATATTTATCTCCCACTGATTGATTTATTGATTTTTTCAGGTAGAATTTAGAAACCAAATCAACAAAAAAAATTAATAGGCTTTCTATGGCCCACTGAGTGAGAGATGGCACACACAGGAATCAGGAGTGGCACACAAGCCTAGAGGCCAATACTTATCTCCCACTGATTGATTTATTGATTTTTTCAGGTAGAATTTAGAAACCAAATCAACAAAAAAAATTAATAGGCTTTCTATGGTCCACTGAGTGAGAGATGGCACACACAGGAGTCAGGAGTGGCACACAAGCCCAGAGGCCAATATTTATCTTCCACTGATTGATTGATTTATTGATTTTTTCAGGTAGAATTTAGAAACCAAATCAACAAAAAAAATTAATAGGCTTTCTATGGCCCACTGAGTGAGAGATGGCACACACAGGAGTCAGGAGTGGTACACAAGCCCAGAGGCCAATATTTATCTCCCACTGATTGATTTATTGATTTTTTCAGGTAGAATTTAGAAACCAAATCAACAAAAAAAAAAATAGGCTTTCTATGGCCCACTGAGTGAGAGAGATGGCACACACAGGGATGGCACTCTAGCAGAAATGCCAATCTTAATCTCCCACAACTTATTTTTTGTAGGGAGAATAAAAAAATAAAAATAAATAAAAGGGACTGTCCTATAATTACTATCTCCCTGCAGTAATCTCAGCCAGGTATGGCAGGCAGCAATAAGAAGTGGACTGATGCACAAATTAAATAAAATGTGTGGACAAACAAAAAAGATAGCTGTGGAGAAAGGAAGGAAAAAGAGGATTTGTGCTTTGAAAAAAGCAGTTGGTTTGCACAGCGGCGTACACACAGCAATGCAGCTATCAGGGAGCCTTCTAGGGCAGCCCAATGAGCTACAGTGCTGAGAAAAAAAAATGTAGCTTCCACTATCCCTGCCAACCGAAGGTGGTGTTGGACAGTGGAAATCGCTACAGCACAAGCGGTTTGGTGGTTAATGGACCCTGCCTAACGCTATCCCTGCTTCTGATGAAGCGGCAGCAACCTCTCCCTAAGCTCAGAACAGCAGCAGTAAGATGGCGGTCAGCGGGAACGCCTCTTTATAGCCCCTGTGACGCCGCAGACAGCAAGCCAATCACTGCAATGCCCTTCTCTAAGATGGTGGGGACCACGACCTATGTCATCACGCTGCCCACACTCTGCATTCACCTTCATTGGCTGAGAAATGGTGCTTTTCACGTCATTGAAACGCGACTTTGGCGCGAAAGTCGCGTACCGCATGGCCGACCCCACAAAGGGGTCGGGTCGGGTTTCATGAAACCCGACTTTGCCAAAAGTCGGCGACTTTTGAAAATGAACGACCCGTTTCGCTCAACCCTAGTGATCAGCACTGATGCCCAGAATCTTTGTGAGTCGGATCCAGGCCCAGATGAAGAAGGTTCTGAGCATAATGTAGACCCTCGTTCCCAAACTGTAACTAATGTTGGTGGAGACAATTAGGAAGATGATGATGAGACTTAGATACCTGATTGGAAAGAAAACTTGAGTTTTCGGTCATGGCAGGAAGAGGTTGGCTCTGAGGACGACGGGTGTGAGAACACACAGAATGATGATGACAAGGTTGTAGACCCCATTTACTGTCAACCTCCAGTCCGCCAGTCCATGAGGTCAGCAGAGGAGGTGGAGGAGGATGCTAGTTTCGAGTCTGACGATGAGGTAACGTTGCAACTTCCTGGACAGATACGGAGTACTGGAAGCACATCAACAACTGCATCCTCAACCCCAACTGTGCCCGAGACCAGAAGTCATGGTGGCTCTTCAGGTCGCACGGGCTCTAAGCCCTGCATAGCCTGGGCATTTTTTGACATTGCAAAGGATTACCCAACTCATGTTGTCTGTAAGATTTGTCAACAAAATCTCAGTAGAGGACAAAAAATGACTAGCTTGAGTACTTCATGCATGAACCGTCACATGGATATGAGGTATAAGTTGCAGTGGGAAGCTCACTGTGCTACAATGCGGCCTATTGGGCTGGGTCAACCACCGTCTGCCCCATCAAGTACATCCGCGTCCTCTTCATCCATTTTGATCATGGTAACATAACTAGGGTTGAGCGAAACGGGTCTGCCTTTTTCAGAAGTTGCCGACTTTTGGCTAAGTCGGGTTTCATGAAACCCGACCCGACCCCTGTGTGGGGTCGGCCATGAAGTCGGCGATCTTCTGAATCTGGTATCGGAATTCCGATCCCGAGTTCCGATATGTTTGCAATATCGGAAATCGGTATCGGAATCCATATTTAAGTGTAAAATAAAGAATTAAAATAAAAAATATCGCTATACTTACCCTCTGACACGCCCTGGTACTAACCGGCAGCCTTTCTTCCTTCGAATCAGCGCTTGCAGGACCTTGCGGTGATGTCGCGGTGACGTTGCGGCTTGTGATTGGTCGCGTGACCGCCCATGTGACCGCTCGCGCGACCAATCACAAGCCGCGACGTCACCGCAAGGTCCTGCAAGCGCTGATTCTTAGGAAGGAAGGGTGCCGGAAAGAAGCAGGGCGCGTCCGAGGGTGATTATATACCTAATAGGAATATACTCACCCTCGGACGCGCCCTGCTTCTTTCCGGCAGCCTTCCTTCCTAAGAATCAGCGCTTGCAGGACCTTGCGGTGACGTCGCGGTGACGTCGTGGCTTGTGATTGGTCGTGCGAGTGGTCACATGGGCGGTCGCGTGACCAATCACAAGCCGCGACGTCACCGCGACGTCAACGCAAAGTCCTGCAAGCGCTGATTCGAAGGAAGGAAGGTTCCCGGTTAGTACCAGGGCGCATCCGAGGGTAAGTATAGCGATATTTTTTATTTTAATTCTTTATTTTACACTTAAATATGGATCGCAAGGCCTGAAGGAGAGTTTCCTCTCCTTCAGACCCTGGGAACCATTGGAAACCCAATGCACTGCATTGGGTTTCGAGTTTTGGCCGACCCCGACCCCGACTTTTTTATAGGATCGGCCGATTTCACTCGACCCGACTTTTGAAAAAGTCGGGTTTCGTGAAACCCGACCCGATCCTATAAAAGTAAAAGTCGCTCAACCCTAAACATAACATCTCTGCCTGCACCTTCCTCACAGACCAGCAGTTTGCGGGGACACCCTACTCAACTCCGTCTAAGCATGGCAGCCAGCCCTCAGTCCATCAGATGTGGACAAGTAAAAGACCATTTCCTCCTAGCCATGACAAAGCTAAGAGGTTGAATTTCTCCATCTGCAAGCTGTTGGCTACAGAAATGCTGCCTTTCCGCCTGGTGGACACAGAGGATTTTCGAGACCTTATGTCTGTCGCTGTGCCCCAGTACCAGATGCCCAGTCGCCACTACTTCTCAAAGAAAGCTGTGCCTGTGCTACACCAGCATGTCGCACACAACAACACCGCTTCCTTGAGAAACTCTGTGTGTGACAGGGTGCATTTCACTACAGACACTTGGACGAGTAGACATGGACAGGGGCATTACATGTCGGTGACTGGGCACTGGGTAACTACAGCGACATCAGGTGAAGGGGCTGCTGTCCAAGTATTGCCGTTCCCATGAGTTGCTCATCGATTCTCTGTATCTAGTAGTTCCTCCACTGCTTCTGCCTCCTCAACCTCCTCTCGGTCCTCCACCTGCACCCAAAGCCTGTCTGGTAATGCCACCCACGTTGTAACTGCGCAGAAGGAATCCTGCACACCTCCTCACTATGCTGTCACCAGGGCTCAATGGCATCAGGCAGTATTTACATTGAAATGTCTGGGAAATGTGAGTCACACAGCTGAGGAGTTGTGGTCAGCTCTGGAGACCGAGTTCCATCAATGGTTGTCTCCACTTAACCTGCAGCCAGGGAAGGCTGTGTGCGACAATGCTGCAAACCTGCAGGAGTGGTCTCAGATCAGGGACCTCTGCACCCTTCTGCGCAGTTTTGAAATAGCAACGAAGATGTTTAATGCTGATGATGCCATTATCAGCATGACCATTCCGGTGATTTACATGCTGGAGCACACCTTACACAGTGTTCAGAGTCAGGTGGTGGAACAAGAGGAGGAGGAGGAGGAACAGGAGGAGTCATATGCGGAAGGGATAATATCTCCAAGGTCAAGAAGGTTGGCAGCACCAAGGCGGCTGGCATTGGAGGCTGGGGGAGATGGATTACCGAGGGCGCATGGTAGCAGCCAAACTGTTGAGGAAGGTGCAGGAGGCGAGGAAGAAGTGGAGGATGAACTGACACTGGGCATGGAAGACTCATCAGATGAGGGAGACCTTGATCAAATTTTTGTTGTGCGAGGTTGGGGGAGAGGGCAGACGAAGGAAGCATGATTCTCACCTCACCACCACCAAGACAACAAGGACTTGGTCCTCCTGGATGCGCAAGACACATGAGTGCCTTCTTGCTGCAATACCTGCAACATGACCCTCGGATTGTCAGATTCTGAAATAATGGCGACTAGGGTTGAGCGAAACGGGTCGTTCATTTTCAAAAGTCGCCGACTTTTGGCAAAGTCGGGTTTCATGAAACCCGATCCGACCCTTGTGCGGGGTCGGCCATGCGGTACGCGACTTTCGCGCCAAAGTCGCGTTTCAATGACGCGAAAAGCGTCATTTCTCAGCCAATGAAGGTGAACGCAGAGTGTGGGCAGCGTGATGACATAGGTCCTGGTCCCCACCATCTTAGAGAAGGGCATTGCAGTGATTGGCTTGCTGTCTGCGGCGTCACAGGGGCTATAAAGGGGCGTTCCCGCCGACCGTCATCTTACTGCTGCTGATCTGAGCTTAGGGAGAGGTTGCTGCCGCTTCATCAGAAGCAGGGATAGCGTTAGGCAGGGTCCATTAACCACCAAACCGCTTGTGCTGTAGCGATTTCCACTGTCCAACACCACCTTCGGTGTGCAGGGATAGTGGAAGCTACATTTTTTTTTCCTCAGCGCTGTAGCTTATTGGGCTGCCCTAGAAGGCTCCCTGATAGCTGCATTGCTGTGTGTACGCCGCTGTGCAAACCAACTGCTTTTTTCAAAGCACAAATCCTCTTGTTCCTTCCTTTCTGCACAGCTATCTTTTTTGTTTGTCCACACTTTTTTTTAATTTGTGCATCAGTCCACTCCTTATTGCTGCCTGCCATACCTGGCTGAGATTACTGCAGGGAGATAGTAATTGTAGGACAGTCCCTGTTTTTTTTTTTTTTTTGTGGGAGATAAAGATTGGCATTTCTGCTAGAGTGCCATCCCTGTGTGTGCCATCTCTCACTCAGTGGGCCATAGAAAGCCTATTTATTTTTTTGCTTGATTTGGGTTCTAAATTCTACCTGAAAAAATCACTAAATCAATCAGTGGGAGAAAAATATTGGCCTCTGGGCTTGTGTGCCACTCCTGACTCCTGTGTGTGCCATCTCTCACTCAGTGGGCCATAGAAAGCCTATTTATTTTTTTGCTTGATTTGGGTTCTAAATTCTACCTGAAAAAATCACTAAATCAATCAGTGGGAGAAAAATATTGGCCTCTGGGCTTGTGTGCCACTCCTGACTCCTGTGTGTGCCATCTCTCACTCAGTGGGCCATAGAAAGCCTATTTATTTTTTTGCTTGATATGGGTTCAAAATTCTACCTGAAAAAATCACTAAATCAATCAGTGGGAGAAAAATATTGGCCTCTGGGCTTGTGTGCCACTCCTGACTCCTGTGTGTGCCATCTCTCACTCAGTGGGCCATAGAAAGCCTATTTATTTTTTTGCTTGATTTGGGTTCTAAATTCTACCTGAAAAAATCACTAAATCAATCAGTGGGAGAAAAATATTGGCCTCTGGGCTTGTGTGCCACTCCTGACTCCTGTGTGTGCCATCTCTCACTCAGTGGGCCATAGAAAGCCTATTTATTTTTTTGCTTGATTTGGGTTCTAAAATCTACCTGAAAAAATCAATAAATCAATCAGTGGGAGAAAAATATTGGCCTCTGGGCTTGTGTGCCACTCCTGACTCCTGTGTGTGCCATCTCTCACTCAGTGGGCCATAGAAAGCCTATTTATTTGTTTTGCTTGATTTGGGTTCTAAAATCTACCTGAAAAAATCACTAAATCAATCAGTGGGAGATAAATATTGGCCTCTGGGCTTGTGTGCCACTCCTGACTCCTGTGTGTGCCATCTCTCACTCAGTGGGCCATAGAAAGCCTATTTATTTTTTTGCTTGATTTGGGTTCTAAATTCTACCTGAAAAAATCAATAAATCAATCAGTGGGAGAAAAATATTGGCCTCTGGGCTTGTGTGCCACTCCTGACTCCTGTGTGTGCCATCTCTCACTCAGTGGGCCATAGAAAGCCTATTTATTTTTTTGCTTGATTTGGGTTCTAAATTCTACCTGAAAAAATCACTAAATCAATCAGTGGGAGATAAATATTGGCCTCTGGGCTTGTGTGCCACTCCTGACTCCCGTGTGTGCCATCTCTCACTCAGTGGGCCATAGAAAGCCTATTTATTTTTTTGCTTGATTTGGGTTCTAAATTCTACCTGAAAAAATCAATAAATCAATCAGTGGGAGAAAAATATTGGCCTCTGGGCTTGTGTGCCACTCCTGACTCCTGTGTGTGCCATCTCTCACTCAGTGGGCCATAGAAAGCCTATTTATTTTTTTGCTTGATTTGGGTTCTAAATTCTACCTAAAAAAATCACTAAATCAATCAGTGGGAGATAAATATTGGCCTCTGGGCTTGTTTGCCACTCCTGACTCCTGTGTGTGCCATCTCTCACTCAGTGGGCCATAGAAAGCCTATTTATTTTTTTGCTTGATTTGGGTTCTAAATTCTACCTGAAAAAATCAATAAATCAATCAGTGGGAGATAAATATTGGCCTCTGGGCTTGTGTGCCACTCCTGACTCCTGTGTGTGCCATCTCTCACTCAGTGGGCCATAGAAAGCCTATTTTTTTTTTTATTTGGTTTCTAAATTCTCCCTGAAAAAAATCATTTTATTTTATTTGGTTTCTAAATTCTTCCGGAAAAAATCATTTTATTTTATTTTGTTTCTAAAGTCTCCCTGAAAAAAAAAAAAAATGTGAGATTAATATTGACATTTGTGCTTGAGTGACAGTCCTGCGTGTGTGGCATCTCTGTGATTTGGTGCCACAGAAAACAGAGTGTGCAACATTGTGCCTGATTTTCCTTGCGGTCTCACCAACCTGTAAAGGGATATCGAAATCATACTGAAGTTATAGCTCACCGTGTAATTTGTTTGACAGCTACAAATAAAGTTACTTTGGTTAAGTTTTTAAAACAATGAGGAAGTCTGGTGCAAGAGGTCGTGGCCGTGGGCGTTCATTGTCAGCTGGTAATGATGGTAGTGGTAGTGGAGCATCAGGTGGTCGTGGGAAAAAAAATATTCCACCTAAGTCTGGAGCTGTGGAGCCAGGTTCGTCGTCTGGCTACACATGGCCTCGAACGCTCTCTTTTCTGGGAGTAGGAAAACCGCTTTTAAAGCCGGAGCAGCAACAGCAAGTTTTGGCTTACCTTGCAGACTCAGCATCTAGCTCTTTTGCCTCCTCTTCTGAAACTGGTAAATGTAAAAGCAGCGCGTCGTTTGTGGATGTTCACTGTCAGGGACAAGTCGCTTCCTTGTCCTCTTCAGCAAAAACAACAACAAGAGAGAAGGATGCAGCAGGCGACACAACGGGTTACTCCATGGAGCTCTTTACACATACCGTCCCTGGCTTAGAAAGTGAAACAGTTAACAGGCCATGCCCATTACAAGTAGATTCTGACATGGAGTGCACTGATGCACAGCCACAGCCAGACTACTATGCTGGTCCTTTGACTCAGACCACAACATTGCCCTCTCAGGGTACTGATACACAATCAGACCCTGATGAGACTATGTTGCCCCGTCACGAACGCTATACCACCGACCGACACGGTGACACAGACGAAGTTGCACACGAGCTAGAAGAGGAGGTAATAGATGACCCAGTTGTTGACCCCGATTGGCAGCCATTGGGGGAACAAGGTGCAGGCGGCAGTAGTTCTGAAGCGGAGGTGGAGGAGGGGCCGCAGCAGGCATCAACATCGCAACAGGTTCCATCTGCGGAACCCGTATCTGGCCCAAAACGCGTGGCAAAGCCAAAACCTGTTGGAGGACAGCGTGGCCATCCGGTTAAAGCTCAGTCTGCAATCCCTGAAAAGGGATCCGATGCTAGGAAGAGTGCAGTCTGGCATTTTTTTAAACAACATCCAATTGATCAGCGCAAAGTCATCTGTCAAAAATGTTCAACTAGCTTAAGCAGAGGTCAGAATCTGAAAAGTCTCAATACAAGTTGCATGCATAGACATTTAACCACCATGCATTTTCAAGCCTGGACTAACTACCAAACGTCCCTTAAGGTTGTAGCACCCTCGGCCAATGAAGCAAGTCAGCAACGCAACATCCCTTCCGTCACTGTAAGGCCACCATTTTCCGCACCACCGGCAGTATCTGTGCAGGTTTCTTTGCCAGCCAAAAGCAGTCAGGGTCAGGGAATCACCAGTTTTGTAGGAGGAAATATTGCATCTAGGGCACCGGCGGAAACAATACCGTCTCCAACCGTCTCTCAGTCTGCCATGAGCTCTTCCACAGACCGCAGTCGCCCAACCACTCCATCGGCAGCTGACACTGTTGCACACCAGTTGTCCCATTATGGGCCAGCTACTGGCAAGCGTCAGCAGGCTGTATTGGCTATGAAGTGTTTGGGCGACAACAGACACACCGCGGAAGTTCTGTCCGAGTTCTTGCAGCAAGAAACGCAGTCGTGGCTGGGCACAGTAGATCTTGAGGCAGGCAAGGTAGTGACTGCTAACGGAAGGAATTTCATGGCTGCCATCTCCCTTTCCCAACTGAAACACATTCCTTGCCTGGCTCACACCTTAAACCTGGTGGTGCAGTGCTTATTGAAAACTTATCCTGGGTTCTCGGACCTGCTCCTCAAAGTGCGTGCACTTTGCTCACATATCCGCCGTTCACCTGTACACTCCAGCCGTATGCAGACCTATCAGCGGTCTTTGAACCTTCCCCAGCATCGCCTAATCATAGACGTTGCAACAAGGTGGAACTCAACACTGCACATGCTTCAGTGACTGTGCGAACAGAGGCGGGCTGTTATGTTTTTGTGGGAGGATACACATACACGGGCAGGCAGTAGGATGGCAGACATGGAGTTGTCAGGTGTGCAGTGGTCGAAGATACAAGACATGTGTCAAGTCCTTCAGTGTTTTGAGGAATGCACACGGCTGGTTAGTGCAGACAACGCCATAATAAGCATGAGCATCCCCCTAATGTGTCTGCTGATGCAAAGTTTGACGCACATAAAGGATCAGGCGTCTGCACCAGAGGAAGAGGAAAGCCTTGATGACAGTCAGCCATTGTCTGGTCAGGGCAGTGTACAGGACGAGGTAGCGGGCGAAGAGGAGGTGGAGGATGAGGAGGATGATGGGGATGAGTATATTTTTAGTGAGGAAGCTTTCCCGGGGGCACTGGAAATTGGTTGCGTGGCAAGGCCGGGTTCTGGTTTTTTGAGGGACACAAGTGACGTAGATTTGCCTGAAACTGCCCCTCAACCAATCACAACCGCAGATTTGACAACTGGAACTTTGGCCCACATGGCGGATTATGCTTTACGTATCCTCAAAAGGGACACACGCATTACGAAAATGATGAACGATGACGATTACTGGTTGGCCTGCCTCCTTGATCCTCGCTATAAAGGCAAATTGCAAAATATTATGCCACATGAGAACTTGGAACTAATATTAGCCACCAAACTATCAACTCTTGTTGACCGTTTGCTTCAGGCATTCCCAGCACACAGCGCCCGTGATCGTTCTCACACGAGCTCCAGGGGGCAGCAGACCAGGAGTGTTAGGGGTGCACACATCAGAAGTGGCGTTGGACAGAGGGGTTTTCTGACCAGGTTGTGGAGTGATTTTGCTATGACCACAGACAGGACAGGTACTGCTGCATCAATTGAAAGTGACAGGAGACAACATTTGTCCAGTATGGTTACAAACTATTTTTCATCCCTTATCGATGTTCTCCCTCAACCGTCATTCCCATTTGATTACTGGGCATCCAAATTAGACACCTGGCCAGAATTGGCAGAATATGCATTGCAGGAGCTTGCTTGCCCGGCAGCTAGTGTCCTATCAGAAAGAGTATTCAGTGCTGCAGGTTCAATATTAACCGAAAAAAGGACTCGTCTGGCTACCCAAAATGTTGATGATCTAACATTCATCAAAATGAACCACAACTGGATTTCAAATTCTTTTGCCCCACCTTGCCCGGCCGACACCTAACTTTCCTATGAAAAGCTCTTGCCTGTGGACTACTGTGAATTACTTTTCTAATGTCTTAATTTGCTGCAGCTGATTGTCCATCATACGACATGTTTACACCTCCCTAAATGGCCAAACTCCCCACACGGGGCCGTGGTATCGCGACTTGGCGCAAGCACCCGTGAGAGTGCTGGTTGTCTGAAGAGGTGGGTGTGCCCGCTTTTGGTCGACAGCACTGCCACTGGGTCCCTCATAGTACAATAAAGTGTCTCTGGCGGTGGTGGTGCGCACCCAACGTCAGACACACTGTTGTAACATGAGGGGCCCTGGGCCTGTAACGCCGGCCACAAGAGAGTTCACCCACCCCCAGGTCAAACATTGCTCTACCACTTCCACATTTATCTCTCACACTTCCACCAATGTTTAGTCTATGCGCTGACATCCTTCCATTCCTGCCACTGACAATACCATTGTGTTGACATGTATGATGGTACTTAACATAGTCAGGGGCAGTGTCCTCTATTTACCAAAGTAAATACTTTGTGCCAAATTACTAGGTCTGAAACTACGCAGAGGATCCCACCCCTGTACCTAATGATTGCACCCTTTAGTGTTTTCGTTTTGTTTTAATGCGAGACATTCACATTTATTTATTGTTTTGGACTACTAACTGGCAGACACTCATTACAATCGGCCTCCGCAGACCAGACCACTGCTGCCCGTGTACCTCTGGAACCAATTATAAAGTGCCTACAGCCAGCCCAATTTATTATGTTAGGCCTTCGAAGCCTGTCTGCGGTCCCTCCTTCCACTAGGCCTCCACTGACCTGTCTACTGCTGCACGTGTACCCCTGGAACCAATTGTAAATTGCCTACAGCCAGCCCAATTTATTATGTTAGGCCTTCGAAGCCTGTCTGCGGTCCCTCCTTCCACTAGGCCTCCACTGACCTGTCTACTGCTGCCCGTGTACCCCTGGAACCAATTTTAAATTGCCTACAGCCAGCCCAATTTATTATGTTAGGCCTTCGAAGCCTGTCTGCGGTCCCTCCTTCCACTAGGCCTCCACTGACCTGTCTGCTGCTGCCCGTGTACCCCTGGAACCAATTGTAAATTGCCTACAGCCAGCCCAATTTATTATGTTAGGCCTTCGAAGCCTGTCTGCGGTCTCTCCATCCACTAGGCCTCCACTGACCAGACCACTGCTGCCCGTGTACCCCTGGAACCAATGTTAAATTGAATACAGCCAGCCCAATTTATTATGTTAGGCCTTCGAAGCCTGTCTGTGGTCCCTCCTTCCACTAGGCCTCCACTGACCTGTCTACTGCTGCCCGTGTACCCCTGGAACCAATTGTAAATTGCCTACAGCCAGCCCAATTTATTATGTTAGGCCTTCGAAGCCTGTCTGCGGTCCCTCCTTCCACTAGGCCTCCACTGACCTGTCTACTGCTGCCCGTGTACCCCTGGAACCAATTTTAAGTTGCCTACAGCCAGCCCAATTTATTATGTTAGGCCTTCGAAGCCTGTCTGCGGTCCCTCCTTCCACTAGGCCTCCACTGACCTGTCTACTGCTGCCCGTGTACCCCTGGAACCAATTGTAAATTGCCTACAGCCAGCCCAATTTATCATGTTAGGCCTTCGAAGCCTGTCTGCGGTCCCTCCTTCCACTAGGCCTCCACTGACCAGACCACTGCTGCCCGTGTACCCCTGGAACCAATTTTAAATTGCCTACAGCCAGCCCAATTTTTAATGTTAGGCCTTCGAAGCCTGTCTGCGGTCCCTCCTTCCACTAGGCCTCCACTGACCTGTCTACTGCTGCCCGTGTACCCCTGGAACCAATTGTAAATTGCCTACAGCCAGCCCAATTTATTATGTTAGGCCTTCGAAGCCTGTCTGCGGTCCCTCCTTCCACTAGGCCTCCACTGACCTGTCTACTGCTGCCCGTGTACCCCTGGAACCAATTTTAAGTTGCCTACAGCCAGCCCAATTTATTATGTTAGGCCTTCGAAGCCTGTCTGCGGTCCCTCCTTCCACTAGGCCTCCACTGACCTGTCTACTGCTGCCCGTGTACCCCTGGAACCAATTGTAAATTGCCTACAGCCAGCCCAATTTATCATGTTAGGCCTTCGAAGCCTGTCTGCGGTCCCTCCATCCACTAGGCCTCCACTGACCAGACCACTGCTGCCCGTGTACCCCTGGAACCAATTTTAAATTGCCTACAGCCAGCCCAATTTTTAATGTTAGGCCTTCGAAGCCTGTCTGCGGTCCCTCCTTCCACTAGGCCTCCACTGACCTGTCTACTGCTGCCCGTGTACCCCTGGAACCAATTGTAAATTGCCTACAGCCAGCCCAATTTATTATGTTAGGCCTTCGAAGCCTGTCTGCGGTCCCTCCTTCCACTAGGCCTCCACTGACCTGTCTACTGCTGCCCGTGTACCCATGGAACCAATTTTAAATTGCCTACAGCCAGCCCAATTTATTATGTTAGGCCTTCGAAGCCTGTCTGCGGTCCCTCCTTCCACTAGGCCTCCACTGACCTGTCTACTGCTGCCCGTGTACCCCTGGAACCAATTTTAAATTGCCTACAGCCAGCCCAATTTATTATGTTAGGCCTTCGAAGCCTGTCTGCGGTCCCTCCTTCCACTAGGCCTCCACTGACCTGTCTATTGCTGCCCGTGTACCCATGGAACCAATTTTAAATTGCCTACAGCCAGCCCAATTTATTATGTTAGGCCTTCGAAGCCTGTCTGCGGTCCCTCCTTCCACTAGGCCTCCACTGACCAGACCACTGCTGCCCGTGTACCCCTGGAACCAATTTTAAATTGCCTACAGCCAGCCCAATTTATTATGTTAGGCCTTCGAAGCCTGTCTGCGGTCCCTCCTTCCACTAGGCCTCCACTGACCTGTCTACTGCTGCCCGTGTACCCCTGGAACCAATTGTAAATTGCCTACAGCCATCCCAATTTATTATGTTAGGCCTTCGAAGCCTGTCTGCGGTCCCTCCTTCCACTAGGCCTCCACTGACCTGTCTACTGCTGCCCGTGTACCCCTGGAACCAATTATAAAGTGCCTACAGCCTGTCCAATTTTATTATGTTAGGCCTTCGAAGCCTGTCTGCGGCCCATTCTTTCTACTACTCCTACACTGAACAGACCACTGCTGCCTGTGTTCCCCTGGAACCTATTTAAAAGTACCTACAGCCCAATATTTTTTTATGTTAGGCCTTCGAAGCCTGTCTGCGGCCCGTTCTTTCAACTACTACTACACTGACCAGTCTACTGCTGCCCGTGTACCCCTGGAACCTATTTAAAAGTGCCTACAGCCCAATATTTTTTTATGTTAGGCCTTCGAAGCCTGTCTGCGGCCCGTTCTTTCTACTACTCCTACACTGACCAGACCACTGCTGCCCGTGTACCACTGGAACCTATTTAAAAGTGCCTACAGCCCAATATTTTATTATGTTAGGCCTTCAAAGCCTGTCTGCGGCCCGTTCTTTCTACTACTACTACTACACTGACCAGTCTACTGCTGCCCGTGTACCCCTTGAACCAATGTTAAAGTGCCTACAGCCCAATATTTTTTTATGTTAGGCCTTCGAAGCCTGTCTGCGGCCCGTTCTTTCAACTACTACTAAACTGACCAGTCTACTGCTGCCCGTGTACCCCTGGAACCTATTTAAAAGTGCCTACAGCCCAATATTTTTTTATGTTAGGCCTTCAAAGCCTGTCTGCGGCCCGTTCTTTCTACTACTCCTACACTGACCAGACCACTGCTGCCTGTGTTCCCCTGGAACCTATTTAAAAGTGCCTACAGCCCAATATTTTATTATGTTAGGCCTTCGAAGCCTGTCTGCGGCCCGTTCTTTCTACTACTACTACACTGACCAGTCTACTGCTGCCCGTGTACCCCTGGAACCTATTTAAAAGTGCCTACAGCCCAATATTTTTTTATGTTATTCCTTCGAAGCCTGTCTGCGGCCCGTTCTTTCTACTACTCCTACACTGACCAGACCACTGCTGCCCGTGTACCCCTGGAACCTATTTTTAATTGCATAGAGCATCCCTTTTTTAATAGTAGGCGTACAAAGTCTGTCTGCGGTCCACTATTGAAATTGTCCTCCACTGCCCAGAGCAATGCTGCCTGTGTACCCCTGTAACCTTTTTTAAGCTGCAGTGAGCCACATTTTTGGTTTAAGGCCTACTACCTGTGTCTGTCTGCGCCACTCAATACAGCTGTGTTCCTTTGAAAAAAGCTGAGCGTCAATAGTCTTGTTTTCAGCCTCTAGGAATTTTAAAACTGCATTGGGGCTACAACTTTGGTAGGGCCTACTAACGGTGTCTGCTGCCCCAAGGTGTGCCCCAGGTTTCGTCCACATTGCTTCGATCTTCCTACTCTCGTTTAGTAGTTGTTACAAACTACACTGCATAAGGCCTACAAATTGGGTATGGGGTGTAGAGAGACGGTGTGTTCCACTCCAAGGTGTTCCCCAGGTTTCCTCTCCATTGCTTCAAGCTTAATGCTCTCGTTTAGTAGTTGCTGGAAACTACACTGCATTAGGCCTACAAATTTGGTATGGGGTGTAGAGACGGTGTGTTCCACTCCAAGGTGTTCCCCAGGTTTCCTCTCCATTGCTTCAATCTTAATGCTCTCGTTTAGTAGTTGTTGGAAACTACACTGCATTAGGCCTACAAATTGGGTATGGGGTGTAGAGACGGTGTGTTCCACTCCAAGGTGTTCCCCAGGTTTCCTCTCCATTGCTTCAATCTTAATGCTCTCGTTTAGTAGTTGTTGGAAACTACACTGCATTAGGCCTACAAATTGGGTATGGGGTGTAGAGACGGTGTGTTCCACTCCAAGGTGTTCCCCAGGTTTCCTCTCCATTGCTTCAATCTTAATGCTCTCGTTTAGTAGTTGTTGGAAACTACACTGCATTAGGCCTACAAATTGGGTATGGGGTGTAGAGACGGTGTGTCCCACTCCAAGGTGTTCCCCAGGTTTCCTCTCCATTGCTTCAATCTTAATGGTCTCGTTTAGTAGTTGTTGGAAACTACACTGCATTAGGCCTACAAATTGGGTATGGGGTGTAGAGACGGTGTGTCCCACTCCAAGGTGTTCCCCAGGTTTCCTCTCCATTGCTTCAATCTTAATGCTCTCGTTTAGTAGTTGTTGGAAACTACACTGCATTAGGCCTACAAATTGTGTATGGGGTGTAGAGACGGTGTGTTCCACTCCAAGGTGTTCCCCAGGTTTCCTCTCCATTGCTTCAATCTTAATGCTCTCGTTTAGTAGTTGTTGGAAACTACACTGCATTAGGCCTACAAATTGGGTATGGGGTGTAGAGACGGTGTGTTCCACTCCAAGGTGTTCCCCAGGTTTCCTCTCCATTGCTTCAATCTTAATGCTCTCGTTTAGTAGTTGTTGGAAACTACACTGCATTAGGCCTACAAATTGGGTATGGGGTGTAGAGACGGTGTGTGCCACTCCAAGGTCTTCCCCAGGTTTCCTCTCCATTGCTTCAATCTTAATGCTCTCGTTTAGTAGTTGTTGGAAACTACACTGCATTAGGCCTACAAATTGGGTATGGGGTGTGGAGACGGTGTCTTCCACTTCAAGGTGTTCTCCAGGTTGCCTCTCCTGAGCTTCTGTCTTCAGGCTCTTGTTAAATAGTGCTTAAATGGAACAACTGCATTTGGCGTACTAGTTGGTTTGGGGCCTACTAACAGTGTCTGCCGCTCCTTGCTGTTCTCCTGGTTTCCTGTCCTGAAATTCCATTTTCAGGCTCTCGTTAAGTAGTTGTTAATGTTAGACTGCATTTGGCCTACTAGTTGGGTTGGGGCCTACTATCGGTGTCTGCCACTCCTTGCTGTTCTCCTCCACTGAACAAAGCTGTGCCGCCTGTTTACTACGGTTGCCAATTTTGAACTGCATTTCGACTACTTACTGATTTGGGCCTACTCTCTGTGTCAGCCTCTCATTCCAGTTGTCCTCCACTGCAATGCCCCCTGGTTAGTCCTGTGTTACCAATTTTGAACTGCATTTAGCCAACTTTATTCTTTGGGCCTATATCTGTGTTTCCTCCTCATCCTGCCCATTGCCCAGCCAGTGATAGATGAGTCTGCTGGTACATTGACCCATAACGCAACATTCCCCGTGCACGCTACACAACAAGATTGTGACCCTGCTGAAAGTCAGGTTCCTCTTCCCGCATACCATACCACCTTACATGGGGACAAAGAGGAAGGTGCAGATGAAAGTGCAGGTTCCTTCATCAGGTGGGGGGAGGAATACTAGTTGGCGACGTCACTGGCACAGGGCCTCTCATAATATGCAAAAGTGTTGCTGCCGGTGGGAGGCGCCCCCGCCGTGCAAACACACCGCTGTACTTTGAGGGGCCCTGTGCCAGTGCCAACGAGTGGGCCCCCCCTGCTTGCTCAGGATCACAGCACTTGCAAAGTTGAAATACTTACCTCTCCCTGCTCCACTGCCGTGACGTGGTCCAGATTTCCTGGGCCCACTAATTACTTGAACCAGCCCTACCCCCCACAACTTTAGCTAAATGACCCCCAATTTCAAATGCCTTCCAATTATTATAAGGTAAATTACGATTGACAAGCTTCTGTAACAAGAATGGATGTTTTTTGCCATTAAAATGGGCAGTGTAGGTGTTTTCCTGGCCTCCACTCACTGCCGACTATGCTCCCCCATTGACTTGCATTGGTTTTCGTGTTTCGGTCGATACCCGACTTTTTGCGATAATCAGCCGATTCCACTCGACTCGACTTCTAAGATAGTCAGTTTCGCGAAACACGGCTCGACTCTAAAAAGGTCAAGGTCGCTCAACCCTAATGGCGACTACTGGGTTGCCACACTCTTAGATCCCCAGTACAAAAGCAAATTTGGCGAAATAATTCCTGCCATAGAAAGGGATTCATGCATGCAGGAGAATAAGCAGAGACTGTTACAGAATCTAACATCTGCTTTTCCACAAAACACCAGTGGTGCACGTAGTCAATCTCTGAGTTCTAACTTGCTATTGTCGGGATCACACTCAGTCGGAGCAGCCCTTGGAAGTGGGGAATCACCAGAAAATAATACACAAGACACGTCTTGTATAGTGTATCACTGGGAAGTCTCTGAAGCACGCCTGCCTTCAATGTGCTATCCCTTCTTTATATAGTTGTCTCAGTAGGTTTAGTGGTTATACAAGTTTTGCATGTTTAAACAAAGAGACAAAACAGGAAAGAAAGAAAAGAAAAGAAAACAGTTTCGTGGGCGGCAGTTTCACAACAAACAGTACAAAGGCAATTCCACAGACAGGAAAAACAGGATTTCATACTATAGCTAAAATGTCCTTGAATGGACAGGTCAATATTTATCACAAATTCTTTTTTTTATTTTTGTTCATTGAGGTAATCTTTTTTGTTCTGCTCTTCACACTATCGAGTCATTACCCAAACCGTAACAGTAACATCGTATCTGGTGGTAACAGCAATTTTTTCCAATCATTTCAAGATTTTTTTGGACCATCCTTTGCAAGGCCACAGGAGACAAGAAGTCTGACGCACAGCCAACACCTAGAGAGGATGGTACAAGAGTATCTCCAAGTTAACATAGATGCCATGACTGTGGAACTGGACTCTTGCTTATTTTGGGCTTCCAATCTTGAATAATGGCCTGAACTCGCCACTCACGCCTTGGAGATCTTGTCATGCCCCGCAGCCAGTGTTCTCTCTGAACGTGTGTTCAGCGCTGCTGGTGGTGTGCTGAGAGATAAGCGCACGCGGCTGTCCAGTGACAATGTAGACAGACTAACGTTCATCAAGATGAACAAATCCTCGATCCGCAAGGACTTTTCTAACCCTGTGTCATCTTGGGGAGACTAAAAGCTTGATGATTTTTGAAAATCACCTCACCAACCATTTTAAAAAACTATGGCGAAATTGATGCCACTTAAGTGGTGTCTGTGGCCGAATTTTTGGAAAAAATGGAGACTCTTTATTTAGTCCCCTTGCTGAGTTTTACATGACGTTGCCATTGTCAATTCCAGGTGGGTAGGGTCGTCTGCAGAGTTGTTTACTCATACTATGGCCTGGGATTCAGAGGTCTGCTCCAAAGCTTCAGTGTCTGCTAGTCAGCAAAGTAGCCAGCCACCCACCGCCTGTTTACCTAAGTACTATTTTGTAATAGCATCTAGCCCTGGAAATCCTTTTGGGCCGAGTAGAATTTAGTGCTACTCAGCAGCAAACCCCACCCTTGAAGCAAGCTACACCGCCTGTTTACCTAAGTACTATTTTTTAATGGTATCTGGCCCAGGAAATCCTTTTGGGCCTAGTAGCAATTTCTGCTACTCAGCAGAGTACCCCACCCATGAAGCAAGCTACACCGCCTTCTTTCTTTCTCAATCTAACCCCTCGGTTCTGGGGTGTCCACTCTCCCTCCTGCTCTCTCCTTCTCACAGGTGGCATATCTTTTGGGCCCAGGCATAAGAAGTCGTCGATGTAATTGATAATATGTGCCGCCTTACAATAGTGAGCAGGATATGGAGCACCCCATGGGCAAACAGCGATCTATGTAGTATGTTCATTCACAGAAGCAGCCCAATGGGAGGACACTATTCGGAGGCACAGGTAGTAACCGGAACGTCCCCTCGATGTCTGTTTTGGCCATTAGAGTGCCCCTTACCAACTTCTTGACCCGCCTGATTGCCTCGTCAAAGGAGGTACAGTACATAGCACTGTACTTGGTTCCGCATCGATGTTGTCGTTTACTGACCTGCCCCTTGGATATGACAAATGGTGGATTAGTCTGAATGTATTGGGTTCATTTTTTGGCACAACTCCCAATGGGGGTACCACTACATCTTCTAAGGAAAGTGTTCTGAATGGACCCGCCGCCATTCTACCTAAAGATATTTCTTTTTTTCTTTTTTTGTCAAGATGTCTGGGTGTTGGTAGAGTGATTTTAGGTTTTTACTCCAGCCTTTCTTGATTTTAGAAGGGCATGACATGCCTATATCTGTGTCTCTTCCTCCTTTTACTCCTCCACCTCTTTTCTTTTCGCATGACTATATGTAGTTGTGACTTTTTCATGTGTTTGTTGTATCTTCTGAGCAGTTTGTCAGCTTTTGGACACCTTTTAAGGTGTTTCTATGTGTTTTCCATGTGTTTGTATGTGTTTGTGTTTGCCTGCCATTGGTTTCAATGGGGTTCGATGGTGTTCATCGAACGTTTGACGAACATTCGTCGAACACGTCCCTGTTCGATGAATCGAACCGAACCCGAACACTAGGGAGGTGGCTCAACACTACTCCCTGATCACTACAGAGAATATTGGTGCCACACTTTTACTCCACTTTTAAGGAGCGACAATATAACTTTCCAAACTGATAAGAAATTGCAATACAAACAAATAGATGCCGTGCTAACATACAAAAATCAATCCTATATAGTACATAATAAATAGCTAAAACAAAGAACAAACAGACCCTCCCCATGAATGCACAACGTCAGAGGCTCCTTACCCCAGAAACAAATGCTCCCCTCACTGCTGCAGTACCGCACTAGCCGCACAGTCTGTCTCTCAATATATTAAGTGCCAATCACTTCAGCTTACCTACTTATAAGACTGTCACCGCCACGTGCAAGTCCGCGCTGAGTGTGGGTAGGTGTCCCTCTGCCTGGTATGAATCGCCGAGGGTCCCGGCGTGGTGCGTGCCAAAAAATACTATGCAGCGTACCTCAGGGAAGCTCCGGCCGGTAGCGTTCCCTGGATACCGCCAACAGAAACAGCAATGGCCGCTAAGCTCCTCCTACCTAGTGACGTCACCTGTAGTAAGGAGCGCTGGATCACTCAAAAAAGGGCGAGAGGATTAAACCAACATGTTTCAAAGAGCACCGCTCTTCTTCCTCAGAAATTGCATTTTACAGGGAAAAAAAATGTTAAGAAACATTTTTATAATGACTTGTATAAAAAGCAAAATTTAAAAATGATGTAAAATATATAATTTAAGCTAACCAAAACAAGAAATTTCAGTTTCAATTATGATGGAAGCAAGAACTGCCAAAAATAAGGAACTCAGTTACACTCTGTATTAGATACAAAGGAGGGTCTCATACACATTATTTTCAAATTGTCATGTACTGGTAGAAATAGAAATGAGCAAATATGTTTTGGAAAAGGATCACCAAACATAGATTCGACACGAATATGGCACATTCAGATTCGTGATCGGAAACACAAGCATTTTTTCTTAAATTCGTAAATAGTTGGTAAAATTCAGTAAAAGTGCAAATAATTGTGTTGCCACTAAAGTATTTAAAAGTAGATAATAGATAGTGTGAGACAGCGACCGGTGTCACAGGTAGGGGTCACTGTATGTTCTTCCCAGGATGCGCACGGAGGCGTATTGAGGCCATTGGGGTGCATTGCAGTCACAGGCATAGCTGTGATTGCAGTTGTAAGGCAGTGACCAATGTCACCGGTAGGGGTCATTGCGGGTTGTCCCCAGGATGTGCACGGAGCCATAGTGAGGCCATGGGGGTGCATAGCAGTCACAGGCATAGCTGTGATTGAAATTGTGATGCAGTGACCGATGTCACAGGTAGGAGTTGCTGTGTGTTCTCTTCAGGATGTGCATGGAGGCTTATGGAGGCCATGAGAGTGCATTGCAGTCACAGGCATACCTGTGATTGCAATGCAGACTAAAAATAAGTGTTAGTCTTTGGCATGTTAGTGTCCAAGGCAGAGAAAACCTGCCCTGGTGTTTTTGTATTTTGAAACACACTGCAGGATTGTAGTCGTGCAGTCCATGTCATTCTAGGTTTTCCATGTGGCGGGAGGCCACAGATCCCAGTTAACACTAGAACTACCGATGAAGTCATTTTGACTCCTTGCAATTTTCATTTCTCTTCTGTCACTACATTTTTCCAAATTCCGGCTTGAGACATGGTTACTTTTACTCATTTAGGATGCGAAAAAGGATTTTGTGACAAATAATTTTTGAAAAAAAAGAGTACCTTTTTTTCAAAATTTACCTTTAATTACCAATGGGAGTCATTTTGACTCCCTACTATTTTTTGCTAGTCTTTGTCGCTAAATGTTATTATTTCTTTTAGTTTTCATTTTCTTGTATGTTTAGAATAAATGTTGGCTTAGACTTAGAATAACTAGCAATTTTGCAAATATGACATACACAGGACATATACAGGACATCCGTCAGTGAACCAATGAACTCTAAAGTGGACTACATAATTTCTGTAGAATACGGCCTGCAGTTTTGTTAATTGCTAATATGGCTAGAAGAAGTGCTCTAAAGCCTGACAATATTCTTGCTACTTTGCAATTTATACATTCTATACTTGTTATATACATTCTATAAATTAAAGTTACAATAATAAGAGCAAGAAACTCTAAAAATAAATGAAAACAAGCCAGGAGTCAAAATGACTCCATTAGGGGGGTGACCAGTCTGGTAGTCCTAGTATTAAAATCTCTGTGGTAAAGGGTTTGGGTGTGTCAGGGTCAGAGTCAGTATCAGTCTGGTGTATGCTAGAGGACAGAGCAGTCGGCTCTGCAGAGCTCCTGTGTGAGGCAACACAGGCAAGCAGAGCCAAGCAGCTAGGGGAACTGAGATGCCTGGCACTCACAGAGTGCACAGTGGTGCAGTCGCCCACGGTATCTGGTCAGAGGTGGACTGGCGTGTTTAGTGACTGTATACTGAAAGATATTGTGTACTGTATAAAGCTGTGAGTAAAGAGACATTAAAACGGCGGTGCAGTCACCCATGGCATCCAGTAAGAGGTGGACTGGCATGTTTAGCTACTGTAATCTCGAGGTGAGCTGGACCACAGAGTGAAGGCAAAAGGGCCAACAAGTGCTAAGCATCTCTGGGAACTCCTTCAAGATTGTTGGAAGACCATTCCCTGTGGCAAAAGGTGGCTACTTTGAAGAACGTAGACTATAAGCCATAATTTTAGTTGCTTCACACTTTTTTGTTAAGTATATAATTCCACATGCCACATAGTTTTGATGCCTTCAGTGTGAATGTACATTTTTCATAGTCATGAAAATTCAGAAAAATCTTTAAATGAGAACGTGTGTCCAAATTTTTGGTCTGTACTGTGTATATGTGTATATTACATAGATAGATAGATAGATAGATAGATAGATAGATAGATAGATAGATAGATAGATAAAGGAAAAGCCGGCAATTCATCTGCCGCATACAGTAGAATCACAACAGGACCCGACAGGATAGAAAAAATGTGATGAACATACTGCTTAGCATTATCATCAAAAAGGTCTATCTTCATCTCATCAGACCAGAGAATCTTAGATCTCATAGTCTGGGAGTCCTTCATGTGTCTTTTAGCAAACACTATGCGGCCTTCCGTCGGGTCATTCTGCCAGAAAGGCCCAACTGGTGGAGGGCTGCAGTGATAGTTGACTTTGTGTAACTTTCTCTCATCTCCCTACAGCATCTCTGGAGCTCAGCCACAATGATCTTGGGGTTCTTCTTTCCCTCTCTCACCATGGCTCTTCTCACACGATTGCTCAGTTTGGCTGGACAGCCAGGTCCAGGAAGACTTCTGTTGGTCCCAAACTTCTTCCATTTAAGGATTATGGAGGCCACTGTGCTCTTAGGAACCTTGAATACTGAAGAAAGTCTGTTGAAACCTTGGCCAGATCTTTTCCTTGCCACAAATCTATCTCTGAGCTCCTTGGCCAGTTCCTCGTGATTCTCATTTGGTTTGACATGCACTGTGAGCTCTGAGGTCTTACATAGACAGGTATGTGCCTTTCCAAATCAAGTCCTATCAATTTAGTTAAACACAGCTGGACTCCAATGAAGGAGTAGAACCATCTCAAGGAGGAACACAAGGAAAGGGACAGCTTGTGACTTAAATATGAGTGCCTGAGCAAAGGGTCTAAATACTTATGACCGTGTGATATTTCAGTTTTTCTTTTGTAATAAATGTGCAAAAATTACTACATTTCTGATATTTTTCAGTCAAGATGGGGTGCAGAGTGTACATTAAAGAGAAAAAAATGAACATGGATGATGTTTTTGTAGTGTTGTCAAGCACGAAAAAACAATTCAATGATTTTGTTTCATACCTGAACAAATCAAACAATATGAATATTGTAAGATTGCACTTACTTACGGGTTGGGGAATACTCGCTTGGCAGCGATATAACACTCAGCAAGACGTTTTTCTTCTAAAAGTTCAACTCAGTTTATTACTCCATAAACCCCAGTGGCAGAAACACAAAACAACAATCTTCATAGCATGGCAAAACAAAGCAACAATGTTCACATGGTGACTCCGTTCTATCAGAACTGTGACCACACACTCTTGGTCGAGTCCAATTTTCAGGCTCGCTCTGGAGCCAAACACAGTCTGGTATTACCTGCGTGTCGGCGCTTCAGCAACTAAACATGCTGGTCCTCCTTTGACCAGTTGCCGTGGGTTACCACACAGTTCATAAATCAACACAAGCACCAGTAGTCTGTATCGGTACCTGGCGGGAGCTCCTGCTCCACCTGCTGACTCCTTGTCAGTCCTCTCTTCTGGGAAAGCTGCCCACGGGGATCACCAACTTGCCTGGGTGGCACACCTTAGTTAGTCCAGACCCAGTAGCTTCCCCAACACAGATTATCCAGGTCCACAGTTTCACTGTGTGCTGCTCAGGGATCCGGCCCTACTCCCAGGACCCCCCAACACACCAACATGTGGCCTGTCCAGGTGCTGTTCAGGACATTAGTCCAACAACCCACACCACCAGGTCTGAAGCACCACCACGTGCTCTTCAGGAAGCCTCCTCCCAGGTCTTCCAACACAGGCTTCAAACAGGAAACTTACAACGAACATATGACCTCCACACTGGTCACAATTATATACCTTTTAACCACTCCCCCGGGTGGGAATATGGGTGTGTGTGGCTAGTTTGTCCCGCCCATCTCACATAACTAGCCCTGCCAGCCTCCCATGATAAACATACAACATGCAACATACTTGTGGGACTATTGGTCCCAAAACACCACATCGCTTCAGGCTGGCAGCGCAGAGTCTTCTCCTCTGCGACACATATATCGGCCATTCACCACAATGCTGGACTTTGTCACATTATCACAGTCATGCCTGCGAATGCCATGCACCCTCACAGCCTCAATACACCTCTGTGCACATACTGGGAAGATCATGCAGTGCCCCCTACCTGTTACAGGGGTCACTACATCGCAATATGTACTTCACATCCATTTTTGGGGGCCAGGAATTACATTTTTTGGATGTAAACGTCTGGATTAATAACGGGGTTTTAATAACTGAAGCTTTTATGAAGCCAACTTCAACTAACTCGCTTTGTCACATTAAAAGTGTACACCAAAGACACACAAATAATGCTGTTCCATTAATTCCAAAATTAATAATTCTGAGATTTACTTTGAAAAACAGGCTGCTGAATTTAAAAAAAGGTTCATTGCAAGAGGATACCCTGAGCTTATCCATGATGAGGCACAGTACAAAGTGAATTCCTTGAAAAATGAGACATTGCTACATAAAAAAAATAGGCAGAAAATGACTAAACATGAAAACCGCCAGGGGCAATAACAAATCCAGGGGCAGGATATATCATTAGTGCAACCTGTGCAGCCACACAGGAGCCCTGTAGGTAAGGGGGCCCCCATTTCCACCTTCAAAGCAGATGAATTTGTGCATTATGATGAGCTATTACTAGACAATAGGCCCATATACTGTTTTGCACAGGAGACCTTTTTGGTCTGTGTCCATCAGTGATAAAAATCCATTCTAAATCGTGCAGAGATTGATTTACATTTATCTGCAATCTACTAATGCCGATAAGTGAAAATAAAAGCTATAGTCACCTTCTTTGGCACTTCCATGGCTACTTTTGTGAACCTGGCATACCGTACTTTATAAAATGCATCTCATTCCAAGTATGGGCTAAAACCCATCACAGATTATAATACATCAACACAGGAGGCTACGTTGTACAGAGACTGGGAAGGACTTGGTAAGGGCACCACGAGAGGCACGTATAATTGCTTTAATTTTTCATTTTGCAAAAGTCTTTTTGCTTAAGTATTTGAGGATTATTCTACAAACATACAGGTAAACTGTAATAAAATCCCAAATAAATTGAGTTTATTGTTGATTTTGACTTTTCGGTTAAATTTAATAGAGAAGATCTGCGACACATCAGCAACTGATATGCAGCATAAATTGACATGCTGCAGAAGTAAAATGAGCACCACAGATCAAATTTAAGTAAATTTAAAATTATTAGTTTTTCTCATGTGGATAACATTAGGTCAAATCTCAACTACTTTTTTGTTGCTACTGCAATACAGAAGAAATATTCACAGTATCTACTGTATTTTCCCTATAATAATACACTGTATACCTTACTGGCACCCAGTTATTCAATATATATTGAATGTTCCTTATTTAGCTGAAAGTAATTAACATAATGTGTAAAAAAATATGTATTTTAACCTCACCCCTTAACCGACTGCTGCCGCCAGAGCAGCCATTGAGTTCTCCACACCACTTGGCCTTTTCTTTTCTCCATCCTCTTCATTCTCTGTCTCCAGCACTGATCAGGTCTTTGACGTCAGGGTGCTAGTTAGCGTCTTGGAAAATTGTGACATTATGACATTTACCATGACATCTGATATCCCAGACAAAAGAAGAGAGACTTGGCCCCGAACAAAAGAGGAAAGAAAAGGTCCGATTGAGCAGAGCACCAGACAATTAGCATGAATATTGTTTTTTTTTTTTTTTTAACTCATTTCCCAGACCTCCAAATTTGGATTCCAATGTTTCTACCAATTTGTTGAATTTGCAAGAAACAAGTTATATAAAAAATTAGATTCAGAAAAATCCAAGTGTTTTGCTAAATTTGAGAGAATTCAGTGTGCCTCGTACACAATCACTTATCTCTCATTTTTAGCATGTATACCTTTCATTTTTAAATTTGCATATAAAACACATACACACAGTAAAATACCATATTTTCAAATTTTTCTCCTCTAGGGAACAATCCAAGGACCACCAATACAAAGACACCGTACTCAGCAGTCAACCTCAAATGTTATGCTGAATTGAGTTACAACAGGCGAAATTACTTCAAAAAGGTGGTTAGACCGCTCTCCTTTTTTCAGCATATCTTTTGAACATATTAAACAAAGAGCCCTCCTATTATTCTTTTCTCTTTACCTTCCTGGAATGTATAAACCCTGGACGGAGTTTATCCCAGCTTCCGACATATATGACCGATCCATCAGATTCTCACACATTTTGACTTGAGAATATCGGATGGTTACCATACAGTTGTGGCCAAAAGTATTGACACCCCTGCAGTTCTGTCAGATAATACTCAGTTTCTTCCTGAAAATGATTGCAATCACAAATTCTTTGGTATTATTATCTTAATTTAATTTGTCTTAAATGAAAAACACAAAAAAGAATTGTCCTAAAGCCAAATTGGATATAATTCCACACCAAACATAAAAAAGGGGGTGGACAAAAGTATTGGCACTGTTCGAAAAATCATGTGATGCTTCTCTAATTTGTGTAATTAACAGCACTTGTAACGTACCTGTGGCACCTAACAGGTGTTGGCAATAACTAAATGACACTTGTAGCCAGTTGACATGGATTAAAGTTGACTCAACCTCTGTCCTGTGTCCTTGTGTGTACCACATTGAGTATGGAGAAAAGAAAGAAGACCAAAGAACTGTCTGAGGACTTGAGAAACCAAATTGCGAGGAAGCATGAGCAATCTCAAGGCTACAAGTCCATCTCCAAAGACCTGAATGTTCCTGTGTCTACCGTGCGCAGTGTCATCAAGAAGTTTAAAGCCCATGGCACTGTGGCTAACCTCCCTAGATGTGGACGGAAAAGAAAAATTGAGAAGAGATTTCAACGCAAGATTGTGCAAATGTTGGATAAAGAACCTCAGCTAACTCATGATAGTTATTACTTTTCACAGCACTCGCCCAACATCTGGCTTCTGTGGCTCTTCTTCAATGATAAAGACAATATAAAGGAAAATAAATCACTCTTAAAAAAGTCTAAACTTTATAAAAAAGGACTGGATAAAATTATTGGATGGATACCTGGGAAATGATGAAGAATCACTGCAAAAGTTGCAAAATAATGGGTGGGAATGATATACAGTTGCACTCAAAAGTTTACATACCCAGGCAGAATTTTTACTTTCTTGGTCTTTTTTCAGAGAATATAAATGATAATACCAAAAAATTTTCTGCTCTCATGGTTAGTGGTGGAGTTAAACCATATATTGTCAAACTACTGTGTTTTCTCTTTATAAAGCATAATGATAACCAAAATATCAAAACATCCAAATGACTCTGATCAAAAGTTCACATACCCCATGTTAGGACTGGCTGAACGCACCAAATAATAGTAATAGAGAATATGAGGTGCGTTTGCAGTCCAGGGTCCACCGTGCAGAGATGACACCTGCTGCTGAGAAATGGTGGAAGGACACTTGCTCACACGTGGGTTAGACCTCACCCAGTGTGAATAGAAGCGAACTCTGTTACTTCATAGAGTTGCCACAAATACCCTGCACCCTGTTAGCAGTCACAAGGTGCAGCTGAAAGACACTAGAGGGATCCCTATGAGTCACCCCCACTAAACTGGTGATTGGACCTGCTCTGACCCTGGGTGACTTTTGAGCCTGCACCTGAGGACGCCCTGAGTCAGATGCTGAGTCCAAGCGGGAATTCCCACCCTACACTGACAGGCTGTCAGGAAAGTGCACTGATTGCGCACGGTGCCATATAAGTGGGCACTGCAAAAGGCACTGTAATGTGTGCTTGGTGTGCAGATGGCACTGTCGGGCGCTAGATAGCAAACATCCACCATACTTGAGCAGTCACCAACACTAAAGTATAATTAAAGAGTGACTTTCACACATCTACACACACATTTTCAAGTATACACTGGCGCATGGCCGAGTGGCCATGCAAACATTTTATAGCAGTAGTGCTACGGGACCCTCCAGATGGTCCAACAGGAGCTGCAACAGGACCTGAACATGTGACCCCCGACCTCCAATTTAAAGTCATCCTGTAGGCATGCTCAGTATGGGAAAAGCAGGACTTAGTCCCAGAAAGACCTGCTCGCTGCTGATCAGTGCTGGCTACAAAGGCAGAACCTGGAAAGGCAGCAGTAACCAGTCACACAGTATCAGCTTGAGCCAAACGCTGGGACCAACATCTCCACTGAGCAGGCTCCACTGTGGCTGGAGGAGAATGGGAGACTGCAGCGGACATGGTTCGAGATTCCCCCTGTGTGGAGGCGGGAACTTGACACCTAACACCCCATTCTTATTACCGTGTATTGCTCACTATCAATGACAGCTTGAAGTATTTTGTGGTGGTTGTGCAATAGTATCTGGTGTGAAGTCCTTCATAAGGACAAAAACAGCAATACATCACATAAAAAATGTGAGGACAATGATGAGTATTGGTAAATTATTAAATAATCAAATAATTCACAGTGACCGGAAACAGTGGGATTCCAGCTGTGTATATCAGTTGGGCTCCTGTAGCTGAAATGAATACAGAAGTATTACCCATGCCATTAATATGAAATATCTACAGTATCTGTCATGGAGCACTAACTACAAGTGTTCAGGATGTATACATTAAGGGGTTAAAAACATCTAAAACCATATGTTTTCAGAGAAATCTCTGCTTAAAGTGTAGCACCATCTCCAAAACAAGAAGAGACAGAAATCCTATTCAAGACCTTCCTCAATACAAGCAAGATGGAAAGCTGTGTAAGCCTACATCATATACAGTATGTGTTCACTCAGTTAGAATTATACAACTAGTTTATAATGTACAGTATAATAGCTAGAGATGAGCGGATCAGGTAAAACTCAAATATGCCTGTCCTTACAGAATTTACTGGGAAATTCGATTTGCAGAGAATTTATTCAAACTGAATGTTCCCTGTTATGCTCTTGGATCTTTCAGACCCCAGAGCATAATAAACGTAAGATGTAAAAAAATAACAAAAAAAGAGTAATACTTTTCTTACCGCTGACACCTCCAGATACCCTGCTGTTCAGTGCCCGCTGTTTAGTTCTCCACACCTCTGTCGTCACAAATTTCCGGCCCGGTGTTAAATCCAGGTCTCTGCCTCCAGCTGTGAGAAGGCCTAAGAAAATGCACAGTGAACTTTGGGGCCTGCTTCGGCCTACATTGAACACTGAGTCTGGATGGCAGCAAGGCAGCAGTGTTGGCTTCCAGAGAGATGAGCAATGTGGTGAGTATCTTTTTTTTACCTTTTTTCGTCCCTCTGACATTCAGCAACATAGCGGCTGCAGCTGGCAGCCATTTTGCTGAAATCAAGTGGAGTGAATTACAAAAAATCAATATTCCTCAGAATGTGAATTTTTATAAAATTTGAGCAAAATTCAATTCCACTCAAATAAACTGGCCCATCTTTAATAATAGAAAATACCTACAGTATTCTGCAATGCTAATGAGCAAACCAATATATATGTGGATATGACCTATGTAATATTAAATCCCAAATTAGAATTGAATAGACTAGTTCTATAACAATAGATGAGATAAGGATTCCAGGACCAAAGGCTGAAATCACACTCTTAGTGCTGCCTCCTTGTGCAGCTACATCAGGAGTCATTACTCTGCAATCCAATCATTCTGCTTGATGCTGGTATAAAGTCTTTCATCAGAACATAGTAACATAGTAACATAGTTATTAAGGTTGAAGGAAGACTTTAAGTCCATCTAGTTCAACCCATAGCCTAACCTAACATGCCCTAACATGTTGATCCAGAGGAAGGCAAAAAAACCCATGTGGCAATGAGTAAGCTCAACATTGGGGAAAAAAATTCCTTCCCGACTCCACATACGGCAATCAGACTAGTTCCCTGGATCAACGCCCTAAGGCCGAGGTCACACTAGCGAGTTTTCTGGATGTATGAGAGGTGCAAAAACTACGCATTGCACATGGACAAATGATTCTCTATGGTGCAGCTCCTATCTGCCGTATATTTCTCTGCCGTATATTACAGGCTTAGAAAATCGCAGCATGCTGCATTTGACAGCGTATTGCGAAAAAAATCCACCAATGAAAGTCAATGGGGGCGAGAAAAATACGGATTACACACGGAACAACAGTGTGACTTGCGAGAAATACGCACCAGTATTCTATAGAAAAGCCGTTAATTCAGCGCGGTGTACAGTAAAAGCACACTGACAGGTTAGAATAGATTAGCTAAAATAAATGTCTAGACATAGAATAGGTATATATATATATATGTCAATGAGACACATATATATATGTATTTATATTTCATACAGTGCTAGATAGCAGAAAAGCCAATAATTCAATTGCCGGCTTTTGCTATCTCCTTCCCAAACCCGACAGGATATGAGACATGGTTTACATACAGTAAACCATTTCATATCCCTTATTTTTTAACATATCCCTGACTAATAATATTCCAAGTGTCTGTGTGCAAAATTTGGGGGCTCTAGCTATTAAAATGAAGGGTTAAATCACGGAAAAAATTGGCGTGGGCTCCCGCGCAATTTTCTCCGTCAGAGTGGGAAAGCCAGTGACTGAGGGCAGATATTAATAGCCTGGAGAGGGTCCATGGTTATAGGACCTCCTTTGGCTAAAAATATCTACCCCCAGCAACCCCAGAAAAGGCACATCTGTAAGATGCGCCTATTCTGGCACTTAGCCTCTCTCTTCCCACTCCCGTGTAGTGGTGGGATATGGGGTAATAAAGGGTTAATGCCTCCTTGCTATTGTAAGGTGACATTAAGCCAGGTTAATAATGGAGAGCGTCAATAAGACACCTATCCATTAGTAATCCAATAGTAGTAAATGGTTAATAAAATACACACACATTAAGAAAAAAGTATTTTATTGAAATAAAGACACAGGGTGTTGTAATAGTTTATTATACTCTCAATCCAATAGAAGACCCTTGTCACCTGAAACAAAGTTAAAATAAAAAATCAACAATATCCCATACTTTCCGTCGTTCAGTCTTGTCCCATGCTGTAAATCCATCAGAAGGGGTTAAATAATTTTACAAGCAGGAGCCTGCTAATGCAGCCGCCCATGCCTGTAAAAACTGGGGAATGAATGGAAAGCAGGGGAACGTAGCTACCTAGACTTGCGGTGCTGCGCTCCCTGCTGGCATAACCTCAGATGAACTCGAGAGTGGGAATTTTTCGGAATATTTTCTCATCTTACAGATGTGCCTTTTCTGCGGTGGCTGGGGGCAGATGTTTTTAGATGGGGAGGTCCTATAACCATGGTCCCTCTCTAGGCTATTAATATCTGCCCTCCGTCACTGGCTTTCCCACTCTGGTGGGAGAAAATTGCGCGGGAGCCCACGCCAATTTTTTCCGTGATTTAACCCTTTATTTTAACAGCTAGAGCCCCCAAATTTTGCACACAGACACTTGGAATATTATTAGTGAGGAATATGTTAAAAAATAAGGGATATGAAATGGTTTACTGTATGTAAACCATGTCTCATATTCTGTCGGGTTTGGGAAGGAGATAGCAAAAGCCGGCAATTGAATTACCGGCTTTTAAGCTATCCAGCGCTGACATATGTATATATATATATATATATATATATATATATGTATATATATATATATATATATATGTATATATACCTATTCTATGTGTGACTCCGGCCTAACAAGCAATCTAGTATATAAACCCTGTAACATTATACTTTTCAAGAAAGGCATCCAGTCCCCCCTTAAATTTAAGTAATGAATCACTCATTACAACATTATACAGCAGAGAGTTCCATAGTCTCACTGCTCTTGCAGTAAAGAATCCGCGTCTGTTATTATGCTTAAACTTTATTTCCTCCAGGCGTAGAGGATGCCCCCTTGTCCCTGTCTCAGGTCTATGATTAAAAAGATCATCAGAAAGGTCTTTGTACTGTCCGCTCATATATTTATACATTAAAATAAGATCACCCCTTAGCCTTCATTTTTCCAAACTAAATAGCCCCAAGTGTAATAACCTATCTTGGTATTGCAGACCCCCCAGTCCTCTAATAACCTTAGTTGCTCTTCTCTGCAGTCGCACTAGTTCAGCTATATCTTTCTTATACACCGGAGACTAGAACTGTGCACAGTATTCTAAGTGTGGTCGAACTAGTGACTTGTATAGAGGTAAAATTATGTTCTCCTCATGAGCATCTATGCCTCTTTTAATGAATTCCATTATTTTATTTGCCTTTGTAGCAGCTGCCTGACATTGGCACTAAATGTGAGTTTGTCATCCACCCATACTCCCAGGTCTTTTCATTGACGGTTTTGCCCAGAGTTTTAGAATTAAGCACATAGTTATACATCTTATTACTTCTACCCAAGTGCATGACCTTACATTTATCCCCTTTAAAGCTCATTTGCCATTTATCAGCCCAAGCTTCTAGCTTACATAAATCATCCTGTAATATAAAATTGTCCTCCTCTGTATTGATTACCCTGCAGTTTAGTGTCATCTGCAAATATTGAAATTCCACTCTGTATGCCCCCTACAAGATCATTAATAAATATGTTAAAAAGAAGAGGGCCCAATACTGACCCCTGTGGTACCCCATTGCTAACCGCGACCTAGTCCAAGTGTGCTCCATTAATAACCACCCTTTGTTTCCTATCCCTGAGCCAGCACTTAACCCACTTACACATATTTTCCCCTATCCCCATTATTCTCATTTTATGTATCAACCTTTTGTGTGGAACCGTATCAATAGCTTTTGAAAAGGCCATATACACTACGTCCACTGGGTTCCCTTCGTCCAGTCCGGAACTTACCTCTTCATAGAAGCTGATCAGATTAGTCTGACATGAACGGTCCCTAGTAAACCCGTGCTGATACTGGGTCATGAGGTTATTCCTCTTCAGATACTCCAGTTTAGCATCCCTTAGAATGCCCTCCAGGATTTTACCCACAGTAGAGGTTAAACTTACTGGCCTTTAATTTCCGAGTTCAGTTTTTGTCCCCTTTTTGAATATTGGCACCACATTTTCTATATGCCAGTCCTGTGGTACAGACCCTGTTATTAAGGATTCTTTAAAGATTAAAAATAATGGTCTATCAATAACTGTACTTAATTCCTGCAGTACTCCGGGGTGTATCCCATCCGGGCCCGGAGATTTGTAAATTTTAGGGATTTTTAGACGCCGCTGTACTTCCTGCTGCGTTAAGCAGTTGACAATTAATGGGGAATTTTTGTTATCACTGATCATATTGTCTGCCATGGAATTTTCTTGTGTAAATACTGATGAAAAAAAGTCATTTAGCATATTGGCTTTTTCCTCATCCTCATCCACCATTTCACCCAGACTATTTTTAAGGGGGCCAACACTATCATTTTTTAGTTTCTTACTCTTTACGTAGTTAAAGAATATTTTGAGATTATTTTTACTCTCTCTGGCAATGAGTCTCCCTGTCTCAATCTTTGCTGCCTTGATTTGCTTTTTACAGAATTTATTTAATTTTCTGTATTTATTTAATGCCTCATCACTACCTACTTCCTTTAATTCTCTAAATGCTTTCTTTTTGTCACTTATTGCACCCCTTACAGCTCTATTTAGCCATATTGGTTTCCTCCTATTTCTAGTATGTTTATTCCCATACGGTATATACTGTGCACACGTCCTATCCAGGATGCTAATAAATGTCTCCCATTTTCTTTGTGTATTTTTATGTCTCAGGATATCGTCCCAGTTAATTGCACCAAGATCCTCTCTCATCCGTTGGAAATTTGCCCTCCTGAAGTTTAGTGTCCTTGTAATCCCTCTGTTACACATCTTATTAAAGGATACATGAAAACTTATTATTTTGTGATCACTATTCCTCAAATGACCCCCAACCCTTATATTTGATATGCGGTGTGGCATGTTGGTTAATATTAGGTCTAGCAGTGCCCCCCTTATTGTTGGGTCCTGAACCAGTTGTGAAAGGTAATTGTCTCTCATAGTTGTCAAAAACCGATTACCTTTGCTGGAACTGCAGATTTCCGTTCCCCAATCTATTTCAGGGTAGTTGAAGTCCCCCATAATAATGACTTCTCCTTGAGTCGCAGCTTCATCTATTTGCTTTATGAGGATATTCTCCGTTGCTTCCATTATTTTTGGAGACTTATAACTAACCCCTATCAGTAATTTATTATTTTTCCCCCTCCCCTTATCTCCAACCCACAGGGACTTTACATTTTCTTTAGATTCATCTATATTATCACGCAGGATGGGTTTTAAGGATGATTTTATATATAGACACACCCCTCCCCCTCGCTTTTTCGTTCAGTCATTTCTGAATAGACTATAGCCCTGCAAGTTAACAGCCCAGTCATGGCTCTCATCCAGCCATGTCTCAGATATCCCCACCATGTCATAATTATGCTCCAACACCATTAATTCTAATTTGTCCATTTTGTTGGCGAGGCTTCTGGCATTAGTATACATACATTTTATGTATCTCTCTGCACCTCTATTCTTTCTTAAATTCTTAATTGATCTAACTCCACCCCTACGCCACCCCCAACTTCCTTATTTGTGCCCAGGTAGCTATCTGCACTATTTTCCCCTCCTATAAAATGAATACCCTCCCCGCCATTCCCTAGTTTAAACACTCCTCCAACCTTCTAGCCATTCTCTCCCCCAGCACAGCTGCACCTTCCCCATTGAGGTGCAGCCCGTCCCTAGCGTAGAACCTGTAGCCAACTGAGAAGTCGGCCCAGTTGTGCAGGAACCCAAACCCCTCCTTCCTACACCAATTTTTGAGCCACTTATTAATCTCCCTAATCTCCCATTGCCTCTCTGGTGTGGCACGTGGTACAGGCAGTATTTCGGAAAATACCACGTTGGAGGTCCTTGCTTTCAGCTTGCAGCCTAATTCCCTGAAATCGTTTTTAAGGACCTTCCACCTACCTCTAACTTTGTCATTTGTGCCAATGTGCACCATGACCGCTGGGTCCTCACCAGCCCCTCCCAGTAATCTGTCCATCCGATCAGCGATATGTCGGACTCAAGCGCCAGGTAAGCAGCACACTGTACGACGATCCCTGTCTTTGTGACAGATTGCCCTATCTGTTCCCCTAATAATTGAGTCCCTCACTACCAGCACCTGTCTGGTCTGCCCTGCTCTCCTATTTCCCTCCTTACTGGAGCAGTCATTCCTCCGGCTTTCAGAGGACATGCCTGGCTGCAGCAGTGCTACCACTGTACTGGCACCCCCCTCATCTGCCAACTTAGCAAACTTATTGGGGTATTCCAGATCAGGACTAGCCTCCCTGGCACTCTTCCCTCTACCCGGCCTTCTAACAGTCACCTAGCTTCCTACTTCACCATCCTACCATCCCCCCCTCATCTATCCTATTGAGAAGATTGATAAATACCAAAGACCTCCATTGTAGAACAGGGGATTATTTCCATAGACTGTAGTGGGTGCTGTGCAAAGAACTGTTATTTTTAATTAAAGAAATTCATGTAATGCCGACTAGGTATTCATATGCCCTTTATTGGTCATTCATTAGCTGAAAGAAAATCATCTTTCCTCAAGTAACTTAAGATGCCTAGTTTGATCCCAATTACAAATATTACTTATCCTATGGTATCATATTGAAGCAGTGAGATGTGCCTTTCATATATGTTAACCAGGAAGGGTCAGAGTCATCCTGTGTACATAACCTTCTTAGTCAGCACATGAATCTTATCTGGAATTTCACAATCCCTATCAGAAGCTCTCCAGCTGTCTGAAGAAGCCCTTTTACCTCAGGAAAACAAAGATTGCATTACAAACATGCATTCCTAGCTCACATAAAAAAATGTTCATTGCTTAACACAAAAGTGCTGAAGCCATTAGTATATCCTTTTAGTATTGAAAAGTACACGTGTATTATATGCCTCCCATTCCCAGAGGAGATCACCACTAGTGTCACATTGCACAGTGGATCCATTAGTAACATAATGTCATTTTATCACAGGACAGACTAATGGTCTAAATTAGACAGATTTTTTTCACATTATTCAGTCAAAATACACAGTCAGCTTAAACTTAAGCTGCTTGATAGGAGTCATTAAACTGAATCTTGTCAGTCAATGCATGAAAGGAGTAGATCTCTGAGAATTGCTAAATGTAATTTGCACACATGCTAGTCATTTTTTTTCCAAACGCACCTGAAATGCGTTATACTTGTTGGTTGACTTTATGTCCTGCTGTGGTCAATCTCCTGAATTTTTGGGGTTTCTCATATACACTTCCTCCCAAAAAATAAAGGGAACACTTAAACAACACAAGGTAACTCCAAGTCGATCACACTTCTATTAAATCAATCTGTCCAGTTATGAAGCAACACTGATTGTGAATCATTTTTTCTTGCTGTTGTGTAAATGGAACAGACAACAGGTAGAAATGAGAGGCAATAAGCAAGACAACCCCTATAAAGGAGCGGTTCTGCAGGGGGTGACCACAAACCATTTATCTGTCGTCAACTTTTTTGGCTGTTGTTTTGATCACCTTTGCATTTTGCTATTGCACCCCTATTAATCTTAAGCTTAATGTTTTATAATTTTTTTTTTTGCAACAGCTATTTCAGTTTCATATATCTAATAACTGTTGGACACAGTAATGTTTCTGCCTTGAAATGAGGTTTATTGTACTAACAGAAAATGTACAATCTGCATTCAAACAAAATTTGACAGGGGCATAAGTAAGGGCACCCTTATCACTTTTTTGTTTTAAATACTCCTATCTACTTTTTGCTGACTTACTAAAGCACTTTTTTGGATTTCTAACCTCATTGAGCTTTGAACTTCATAGCCAGGTGTATGCAATCATGAGAAAAGCTACTTAAAGTGGCCACTTGCAAGTTGTTCTCCTGTTTGAATCTCCTCAGAAGAGTGGCATCATGGGCTCCTCAAAACAACTGTCTAATGATCTGAAAACAAAGATTATTCAACATAGTTGTTCAGGGGAAGGATACAAAAAGCTGTCTCAGAGATTTAACCTGTCAATTTCCACTGTGAGGAACATAGTAAGGAAATGGAAGAACACAGGTACAATTCTTGTTAAGGCCAGAAGTGGCAGGCCAAGAAAAACATCAGAAAGGCAGAGAAGAAGAATAGTGAGATCAGTCAAGGACAATCCTCAGACCACTTCCAGAAAGCTGCAACATCAACTTGCTGCAGATGGTGTCACTGTGCATCGGTCAACTATACAACACACTTTGCACAAGGAGAAGCTGTATGGGAGAGTGATGCGAAAGAAGCCGTTTCTGCAAGCATGCCACAAACAGAGTCGGCTGAGGTATGCAATTTGGAGAAGCCAATTTCTTTTTGGAAGAAGGTCCTGTGGACTGATGAAACCAAGATTGAGTTGTTTGGTCATACAAAAAGGTGTTATACATAGCGGCCAAAAACACAGCATTCCAAGAAAAACACTTGCTACCCAAAGTAAAATTTGGTGGAGGTTCCATCATGCTTTGGGGCTGTGTGGCCAATGCCAGCACCGGGAATCTTGTTAAAGTTGAGGGATGCATGGATTCCTCTCAGTATCAGCAGATTCTTGACAATAATGTTCATGAATCAGTGACAAAGTTGAAGTTACGCAGGGGATGGATCTTTCAGCAAGACAATGATCCAAAACACCGCTCCAAATCTACTCAGGCATTCATGCAGAGGAACAATTACACTGTTCTGGAATGGCCATCCCAGTCCCCAGACCTGAATATCATTGAACATCTGTGGGATTATTTGAAGAGGGCTGTCCATGCTCGGCGACCATCAAACTTAACTGAACTGGAATTGTTTTGTAAAGAGGAATGGTCAAAAATACCTTCATCCAGGATCCAGGAACTCATTAAAAGCTAAAGGAAGTGACTAGAGGCAGTTATTTTTGCAAAAGGAGGGTCTACTAAATATTAATGTCACTTTTCTGGTGGGGTGCCCATACTTATGCACCTGTCAAATTTTGTTTGAATGCAGATTGCACATTTTCTGATAGTACAATAAACCTCATTTCAAGGCAGAAACATTACTGGGTGTTTTGCTTACAGAAAACACTGTGCAGGTCGATTGGCATTTGCCAGCAAACATCAAGATTGGCAAATTCAACATTGACGCCTTGTGCTCTTCATGGTTCACACTGAGCACATGTGACAGACATGGCAGAGTATGGATGCGCTGTAGAGAACTTTCTGCTGCCTGCATCATCCTCCAGCATTACCGGTTTGGCAGTGGGTAAGTAATGGTGTGTAGAGGCATTTCTTTGGAGGGCCACACAGCCCTAAATGTGCTGGCCAGATGTACCCTGACTACCATTAGGTACCGAGATGAAATCCTCAGACCCATTGTGAGACCATATGCTGGAGGGGTTGACCCTGGGTTCCTTCTGTACATGACAATGCTAGACCTCATGTAGCTGAAGTGTGTCAGCAATTCCTGCATCATGATGAAATTGATGCAATGAACTGGCCAGCCCATTCCCTAGAACTGAATCCAATCAAGCATCATGTCTCGTTACATCCACAAATGCCACAATGCACCAAAGACTTTCTAGGAGTTGACTGTTGCTTTAATCCTGGTCTGGGAGGAGATCTCTCATGAGAACATCCACTGCCTCATCAGAACCATGGTCACATTGGTCAGGCATTGCAGGGAGGTAATATAGGCAAGTTGAGGCCACACCCACTACTGAACATCATTTCCTTGTCTTGAGGCATTCTCACTGAAGTTGGATCGCCCTGTAATTTTATTTTCCACTATGATTTGGAATATCATTCCAAATCCAGACCTCCAAGGGATACTAATTTTGATTTACATTGATCATTTTTACTTTTTTACTTTTTCAACGCATTGCACTATTAAATAAATAAAGCTTTGCAACTGGAATTTTTAATTCAGTGATATCTAGGATGTGGTATTTCATTGTTCCCTTTTTATGAGCAGTGTATAATAATGTCTGCATTGGCAGGAACCTTGAGTCAATTTCTTGATGTTTACTGGTCATATACTGGTATTCTCACCAACACGAGTGATTTTATAATCAGCAGAACATTCTACTTTGTAGTGAGAGCTATCTTTGTGCAAATTTGTGGATATTCACTTGATAGTTCAAAACACTTAAAGGGAATTTGCTCCTACATTCAGCTGCCCTCAACAAAAAGTACCAAAAACCTGATGACAGAAACCCTGATTCCACCAATGTATCACTTAATAGGCTGCTTAGTGTAGTTATTATAAACTCACTGTTTTATCAGTAGGAGATCATCAGTAGAAGACTACTGCTGCCAGGTTGTCCAATCACACCCCCACTATTGACTGGCAGCTTTTTGCCTTTGCACAATGTGAACAGAAAGTTCAGTAGTGTGGGTGGCGTTATACAGAGCTCAGTATTCAGAGAACAGACCTATAGCACATAAAATAACTTGTATTCAAAATTGCATTAGGCAGTCCAGTTAGTGATACATTGCTGGGATAAAGGTCTCTGCCACTAAATTATGCTGTTCTCAGATGAGGTAGCAATAATCTGGTGACAGATTCCCTTTCATAGAAGTATAAACTTAAAAAAAATGAAAACTAAAACAAACTCTTCCACAGTGCTTGTTTTTGCAGGTATTTTTGTTTTTCCCTGTATAAATATTGGCTCTAGTACAGGGTTTATTAGACTTGGTGGAGTTTTGCCTAAGGAATGGTTTTAAAAACATTTTTTTTTACTTTTGCCATGCTTCAGGAGTCTCCATAGCAGGCTAGAAGCTGGCACAACTTGATCGGCTCAGCTACATAAAGGCGATGTTCAGATCGCCTCTATGTAGCTGAATTGCTGAGTTGCTATGAGCACCGACCACTGGGTGGCGCTCATAGCAATCCGGCACTGACAACTATAGAGGTCTCAAGGAGACCCCTGGTTGTCGCGCCGATGCACCGATGACCCCAGATCATGTGATGGGAGTCGATGGCAGATAGCGCGATTTAAATGCCGCTGTCAGAGTTTGACAGTGGCATTTAACTAGTTAATCAGCGTGCGTGGATCGGGGTTCCACCCGCGGCTATTGTGGGCACATGTCAGGTGTTCAAAACAGCTGACATGTCCCCGGAAAGATGTGGGCTAACCCGTCGGAGCCCACATCAAAGCGGGGAAAACTGACATCCGTGTACTAATATGTCCGATGTCAGTAAACGGTTAAAATAATCTCAAAGTGAATAGCCCAAAATATTTAAATATGTGTTAGGTGTCGAGTTCCCGCCACTGCACAGGGGGAATCTCATACCATGTCCTTTGTGGTCTCCCATTCTTCCCCAGCCGCAGTGGAGTCTGCTCAGCAGAGAAATCAGTCCCAACGCCTGGCTCAAGCTGATACTGTACATCTGGTTACAGCTGCCAACCCAGGTTCAGTCTTTGTAACCAGCATTGATCAGTAGTGAGCAGACGTTCCAGGGACTAAGTGCTGCTTTTTCATCTACTGAGCATGCCCGTGGAACGACCTCTTATTGGAGGTCGGAGGTCACATGCTCAGGTCCTGTAGCAGCTCCGATTGAACCACTGGGAAGGTCCCGGAAGGCTACATCTATAAAAGACTCACATGGCCGCTCAGTCATGCGCTAGTATAAACCTAAATGGTGTGTGTGAGCTTGTGTTATTGTATCTGGTGAATGCTCCTTAATGTTCCCCTTCCCTCCGGTTGTTGCTTGGGCATCAGGGTTAGTGGAGCCAAGATACAGTGCCAGTCAGTGGCTAAGCCTCCACCACACACTAGGTTAGCATCAGTAGCGGAGTACGCAAGTGTGACGCTGCGCACACTCTGTGCTCTATTGCTTTCCATTAGCAGTTCGCAGTCGCGTCCGCAATAATAATCTTAACATAATACCTTTGTCAGAGTAGAATGAGAATTCCCACTTGAACCCAGCATCTGTCTCCAGGCATCCTCAGGCACAGGCTCAAAAGCCACCGAGCGACAGAGCGGGTTCAACCGCCAGTGCAGTGGGGGTGAACGTTAGGGATTCCACTAGCTCCTACTCTGCTGCGCCCTCTGTCAGCTAACAGGGTACAGCGTTCTATTGTGCTCAGTGACTCTGTGAAGCAGCAGGGTTCGCTTCTGTTCACACCAGGTGACCTAAACCTGTGTGTACTTTGGTGTAATACCACCATAGAGTGCCGCCATTACTCAGCAGCAGGTACCATCTCTGCAAGGTGGACCCCGGGTGGCGAACGCACCTTATTTCCATACTTATATTTAATTGGTGTGTTCCAACAGTCCTAACAATATGTAATTTAGCACACAATTTTTTTAAATTCTTAAGTTTCTTCTAATTTCAGAATTGTATTCCTCTCTATAGGCTAAAACACGTGTATGCAATTGCAACCTTTGAAGGGAGGCAAACTAAGACTTGTAGGAATGTTTGTTCCTGTGTAAGCCCATGTAAATATGCTGGTGGTCCCAACAAATGTGTAAAATGCTCATTTGCCGGATTATTGGATCTTTTAAAGAAGATTTTTTGTTTCAATTTTTGAGACTCCGCAACTGCTACAGGCGTCTGTTACTGTCTGCAATGCTGACATCACTTTGACTGCCCTACAATGAATTGCTGAGGTCAGCGATTCTGATTGCTCTTGATGTCAACTTGGGCAGAGCTGCTGAATTTCGTTATTGGCTACAGCACTGTGACGTCAGCATTGCAGACAAGAGACATCGGTAGGAGTGGTGGAGACTCAAGCACTGGACTTGGGGTGGGTAGATAATGCACAGGGTTTTCTTCTAACAAAACACAGCCAGAGGACATGGGCTTTCTGAATCTGGAAAACCATTTGTGGGTGATTTTTGTAGTATGTTTGGGGTCTTTGTCCTGCTAGAAGAACCATGATCTATGATGCAAATACAACTTTTTGACACTGGGCACTGCATTGCCACCCAAAGTCCTCAATTTTCAGATTTTCTTGCACACAATCAAGGCACCAGTGTCAAAGGCAGCAAAGCAACCCCAAAATATCTTTAAACCTCCACAACATTTCACTGTAGGTATTGTGTTTTTTTTTTTTCTTTATAGGCGTCATTCCATTTTTGGTAAACAGTAAAATGATGTCCTTTAACATAAAGCTCTATTTTGGTCTCTTGGTTTAATTACTAAACAGTCATAAATTAGATTTGAGCAAATCAGAAGTACCTACGTTTCCTTGGTTAATACACAGTAGCAAACAAGCTTTACTGTGACAAGTCTGATATGAAGCACAAGAATTTGGTGGTAGAAAATGTACCCTAGAACAGAAAATAAGCCGCTTTTAGTACACAGTTATTGCTCTCTCATGTGTCATGATCCCAATGGCAGGGGATCACAAAAGGACAAGCACAAAAGCAAAACAATCTCTATGGTGATGGAATCTGAGCTGACCGCGATACTGAACCTAACACACAACTAGCTGTAGCCGGGAACGTGCCTACGATGATTCTAGACGTCTCACGCCAGCCGAAGAACTAACTTCCCCTATTAGAAGAAACACAGACCTCTCTTGCCTCCAGAGAAACACCCCACAGAAATAGCAGCCCCCCACATGTAATAACGGTGAAATGAGAGGAAAGCACATACGTAGTTATGAAAACAGATTCAACAAAATGAGGCCCGCTAAAGCTAGATAGCAGAGGATACAAAAGTGAACTGCGCGGTCAGCGAAAAACCCTTCAAAAAACCATCCTGAAATTACTTGAACTCATGTGCCAACTCATGGAACATGAGGAGTAATTTCAGCCCACAAGAGCAACCAGCAACAAGAAATCACATATCTGCAAGCTGGACAAGACAAAAATAAAGCAAAACGTGGAACAGGAAAATCAAAACTTAGCTTGTCCTGAAGCATACAGAAGCGGGTAGCAGAGGTAAAAAGACACACTGATTACATTGATAGCCGGCGAGGAAATGACAAGAAAGCCAGGCTAAATAGGAAACTCCCATATCCTGATGGAACAGGTGGACACCAGAGACCGCAGAGAACACAAGTCACCCAGTACCACCAGTAACCACCAGAGGGAGCCCAAAAACAGAACTCACAACACTCATGGTCACTGGTGATCACCCATGGAAAAGTTCTATTTGAGACCCTACCTGCCCCTCAAAATTATAAACATTCTGTGAAGTAAGTGGGTTCATACCTCCCAACTTTTATAAACAGAGAGAGGTACATGTATTGGCACGTAATTGGTAGTTAGGCCTCTATTGAAGTCCCTTAGTGTTTTCACCACAGACATACCTTTAACCTCTTCCTGACCTGTGACACAGCGTATGCATCATGAAAGTCTGTGCCAATCTGACCTGTAACGCATATGCTGTGTCACAGAATGATTGCATTCCTGCAAATCGGGTGAAAGGGTTAAGTCAAATTTCACTCGACCTGCAGGGACAGTGGGAGTGGTACTTCAGCACAGGGGGGTGGCTTTGCCCCCACGTGGCTACGATCACTCTGATTGGCTGTTGAAAGTGAAACAGTCCAGAGCAATTTGTAATATTTCACCTATGAAACTTGGATAAATATTACAATCCAGCCATGGCCGATGCTGCAATATCATCGGCCACAGCTGGAGACCCCGATCTGCCCTCGCCACCTAATGATAGCAGCAATCTGCCACCACCATCAATCTTTCCTCCCCTCTGTCCTGTCCTCCACTACCATCCTCTCCCCTCTCCCCCACATCCTCCCCTCCACCCCCCGCTGTCCGATCACTTCCTATACTTATCAAGTCTCGGTGTCCATCCTGGTTTCCCTACGTCTTCACCTATGGGCGCCGCCAACTTCCAAAATAACAGGTGCATGCGCAGTGTGCCCGCCAAATCTGTCAGCTTCCAGGTACATTTTGATCACTGTGATAGGCTCTATCACAGTGATTAAAATAAAAAATAGTAAATAACCCCCCCCCCTTTATCACCCCCCATAGGTAGGGGACATAATAAAATAAAGAAAATATATTTATTTTTACTTTTCCACTAGGGTTAGGGTTAGAACTAGGGTTAGGGTTTCAATTTAGGTTAGGGTTAGGGTTGGAATTAGGGTTAGAATTAGGGTTAGGATTAGGGTTGGAATTAGGGTTAGGGTTAGAATTAGGGTTAGGGTTAGAATTAGGGTTAGAATTAGGCTATGTGCACACGGTGCGGATTTGTCTGCGGATCCGCAGCGGATTGCCTGCTGTGGATTCATAGCAGTTTTCCATCACGTTTACAGTACCATGTAAACCTATGGAAAACCAAATCCGTTGTGCCAAAAGTCATTATCTCAGTAAATTAGAATACTTTATAACATCAGCTTGAGAAAATTACTTTAAAATCCGAAATGTTGGCCTACTGAAACTTATGTTCAGTCAATGCACTCAATACTTGGTCGCGGCTCCTTTTGCATCAATTACTGCATCAATGTGGTGTGGCATGGAGGCAATCAGTCTATGGCACCGCTGAGGTTTTATGGAAGCCCAGGTTGGTTTGATAGCAGCCTTCAGCTTGTCTGCATTGTTTGGTCTGGTGTCCCACATCTTCTTCTTGAAATTACCCCATAGATTCTCTAAGGGCTAAGGTCAGACAAGTTTTCTGGCCAATCATGCACAGTGATGCTATTGTTTTTAAACGAGGTATTGGTACTTTTGGCAGTGTGGACAGGTGCCAAGTCCTGCTGGAGAATTAAATTTCCATTTACAAAAAGCTTGTCAGCAGAGGGAAGAATGAAGTGCTCTAAAATTTCCTGGTAGATGGCTGTGCTGACTTTGGTCTTAATAAAACCCCATATCACTGATTCCAAACTCCTTGAGCAGCATGTCCATGGTCAACTTTCCTCCCACCTCTCATCTAGCTCTCTCCTTGACTACCTCCAATCTGGCTTCTGCCCCCACCACTCCACCGGAACTGCTCTGACCAAAATGACTTACAGCCAAAGCTAACAGACAGTTCTCCATAATCCTCCATCTCGACCTGTCCTCTGCTTTCGACACAGTCAACCACTGCCTACTGCTACAGATTCTTTCTTCCCTCACCATCAAAGGCCTTGCCCTGTCCTGGATTGCCTCATAACTTTCCGACCGTACATTTAGCGCTTCCCACTCCCACTCCACCTCCTCACCCCGTCCCCTCTCTGATGGACTCCCTCAAGGCTCTGTCCTAGGGCCTCTACTTTTTTCCATACAATATTCTATACCCTTGGCCTAAAACTCATGAAGTCCCATGGCTTCTAGTACCACCTACATGCAGACGACATTCAGATCTACCTCTCTGGCTCAGATGTCGCCTGTCCAGAATCCCGGAGTGTCTGTCAGACATATCCTGCTTCTTCAACTCTCACTACCTAAAACTCAATGGAGATAAAACCGAACTCATCATCTTTCCCCCATCTCGCGTATCCCCCCTACTTGATCTATCTATTATGGTAAGCAGCATCACGCTCTCTCCCGCACCTGAAATCCGCTGCCTCGGGGTAACTCTCGATTCTGCCCTGTCCTTCAAACCGCACGTCCAAACTCGTGCCACCTCCTCTCGCTTCCAACTCAAAAATATTGCCAGAATCCGTCCCTTCCTCAGCCCACAATCTACTAAAACTCTTGTGCATGCCCTCATCATCTCCCACCTCGATTACTGCAACACCCTCGTTTGTGGCCTCCCCGCTAACTCCCTTGCACCACTCCAGTATGTCCTCAACTTTGCTGCTTGGGTAATCCACCTCTCTTCTTGCTACTCCCCTGCTCCACCCCTCTGCAAATCCCTCCACTGGCTCCCAATTCCCAAACGAATCCAGTTCAAACTACTAACACTGATCTACAAAACCATCCACAACCTGTTCCATCCTATATATCTGAACTAACCTCCCACTATCTTCCCTCACGTAATCTTCGATCCTCCCAAGACCTCCTACTCTCCTCCACACTTATTCATTCCTCAAACAACCGCCTCCAAGATTTCTCCCGAGTATCCCCCCATCCTCTGGAATTGCACGCCTCAACATGTCCAATTATCCACCACCCTCGGATCCTTCAGATGGAACCTGAAAACCCATCTCTTCAGGAAAGCTTACAACCTGCAATAACCATTCTGCCGCCTCACCAACCACCCGAGCTGCCGCCATGTCACCAACCACCCGAGCTGCCGCCACGTCACCAACCACCCGAGCTGCCGCCACGTCACCAACCACCCAAGCTGCCACCACGTCACCAACCACCCAAGCTGCTGCATCGCCACCGCCACAGCTGCCGCCCCAACCACCCAAGCTGCTGCCTCACCAACCACCCGAGCTGCCGCCTCACCACCACCAGTGCTGCAGCACACCGACCTCCTGTCTCTTCCCCATTATCCCAAAGAATGTAAGTCCGCAAGGACAGGGTCCTCTCCCCTCTGTACCAGTCAGTCACTGTAAATTTGTTTACTGCTAATGATATCTATAACCCTGTATGTGACCCCTTTTCACATGTACAGCACCATGGAATTAATGGTGCTATATATATATATAAATAAATAATAATAATAATAATAATAAAACACAGCTTACCTATACCAGCAGATGACATGACCCCCCAAACCATCACTGATTGTGGAAACTTCACACTAGACCTCAAGCAGCTTGGATTGAGTGCCTCTCCACTCTTCCTCCAGACTCTGAGACCTTGATTTCCAAGGTCTAGTGTGAAGTATTGTATATACTGAGATTTTCAGCCCATTTTTTTAGGATGAAAGTGCCCCTCTCGGCTTATACTCGAGTCATTGTCCCCGGGGGTCGGTGGAGGAGGGGTAGTGACAGCTATCACATCATACTCACCTGATCCCGGCAGGGGAGGGGTAGCGACAGCTATCACATCATACTCACCTGATCCCGGCACGTCTCTGCATGTCCCTGCTTCTCTGATTGTCTCCGGGCTCCGGCAGCTCTTTTTGTGTTCAGCGGTCACGTGGTACCACTCATTAATGTAATGAATATGGACAAAACTCTACACCCATAAGGGTGGAGCGCATATTCATTACTTTAATGAGGGGTACCAGTGACCGCTGAACACAGGAACAAGCTGCCGACGCCAGAGACCATCGCATCGGAGAAGCTGCCAGGGACCTTGCCGAGAGGGTGAGTATGACGGGGGAGGGTGAGCATTGCGATATTCATCTGCCCCCGTTCCACCACCGGACTCCATCTTCCGCGTCCTCTGGCTGCAACCTTCATGTCAGAGCGCACGATGATGTGGTTAGTGCGCACCCTCTGCCTGAAATTCAGAGAGCCGGAAGACACAGCAGCGCATGGCGGTGGAACAGGGACAGGTGAATATCGCAAGTGCCAGTGTCCCGGACTGCGCAGGACAAGAGGTAAGTACGTAATTTTTTTGTTTTAATCGCAGCAGCATATGGGGCATAATATTCTATGGAGCATCTTATGGGGCCATAATCAACCTTTATGCAGTATTGTATGGGGCAAATGTTTCTATGGAGCATCTTATGGGGCCATTATTAACCTTTGTACAGCATTATATGGGGCATATTTTTTGTATGAAGCATCTTATGGGGCCCATCATAAACTTTATGGAGCATTATATTTGGCGTATTTTGTATAGAGCATCTTATGGTGCCCATCATGAACTTTATGGAGCATTATATGGGGTGTATTTTGTATGGAGCATTATATGGGGGCTCCTGATTCAATATGGATATTCAAAAACACTTAACCTACTGATGTCTCAATTAATTTTTCCTTTATTGGTATCTATTTTTAATTTTGAAATTTACCAGTAGCTGCAGCATTTCCCACCCTAGACTTATACTCGAATCACTAAGTTTTCCCATTTTTTTGTGGCAAAATTAGGGGTCTCGGCTTATACTCTGGTTGGTTTATACTCAAGTATATACGGTATCCACAATCAGTGATGGTTTCGGGAACCATATCATCTGCTGGTGTAGGTCCACTGTGTTTTATGAAGACCAAAGTCAGCGCAGCCGTCTACCAGGAAATTGTAGAGCAATTCATGCTTCCCTCTGCCGACAAGCTTTTTGTAAATGGAAATTTAATTCTCCAGCAGGACTTGGCACCTGTCCACGCTGCCAAAGTAACAATACCAGGTTTAAAAATAACAGTATCACTGTGCTTGATAGGCCAGCAAACTCACCTGACCTTAACCCCATAGAGAATCTATGTGGCATTGTCAAGGGAAGATGAGAGACACCAGACCCAACAATGCAGATGAGCTGAAGTATGCTATCAAAGCAACCTGGGCTTCCATAACACCTCAGCAGTGCCACAGGCTGATAATCTCCATACTACACCGCATTGATGCAGTAATTGATGCAAAAGGAGCCCCGACCAAGTATTGAGTGCATTTACTGAACATACATTTCAGTAGGTCAACATTTCGGATGTTAAAATCATTTTTTCAAGCTTGTGTTATACAGTATTCTAATTTACTGAGATAATGACTTTTGGATTTTCATTGGCTGCAAGCCATAATCATCAACATAAGCAGAAATAAACACTTGAAATGGATATCACTCTGTTTGTAATGACTCTATATAATATATGAGTTTCACTTTTTGTATTGAAGAACTGAAATAAATTAACTTTTTGATGATATTCTAATTTTGTGAGGTGCACTTGTAGTATATTAGCCTTACACATTATGGTGACCTGTTAGCATGATGGATCCCATTCAGTATAATGGCAGCATCTCAGTATGATACCATCACAGCCCCCAAGTAAATTTTTATGGCCCCCACAGAATGATGGCCACTCTGTATGATGATCTCAAATCCCCCACTCACTATGATGGCCCCTAACTCAGTTTGTTGTACCCACACAGTATGATAACCCCTGTTGCCCCCACTCAATATGATAATACCCACAACCCCACTTAGAATGATGGCCCCCATAGACCCCACTTAGTATAATGGCTCCATATTCCCTCACTTAGAATGATGGCTACTTAGCCCCTCTATTAGTATCATGGCCCACAAAGTCCCTAACTCATTATGATTCCACCACAGCCCCAAAGTCCATCATTCAGTATGATGGTCTACACAGACTCCCCACTCAGAATGATGGCCACTATAGCCCCCAACTCAGTATGATGACCTCAATGGCCTCTCACTTAGTATGATGCTCCACACATCACCTCACTTTGTATTAAATCCCCACAGATTCTCACTTCGTATTATGTTCCCCACAGCCCCTAACTTAATATTATGCAACACAGATCCCATCAATTGGTATTATGCCCCTCACAGACCCTTAATTAGTTGTTTGCTCCCCACAGCCCCGCACTTAGTATGATGGACCCTGTAGTCCCCATTCATTATGATGGTACCCCAGCCACTCACTTATTATTATATCTCCTCAGCTCCCCACTTATTGTCTTTTGCTTGATAAAACTAAACCAACCAAGGTCTTCCACAGGCTGTCGGACAGTCAACCTTTTGTTCATGAGCCTCTCCCAGACTGCTCTCTCAGATTAACCCCCCTTAGCACAGCTATAGTATATGTCTAGTATATGTCTAGCACCACCTGACTCAGCTTAGGTATCTCCTATGCTGACATCTCACAGACCCAGGGGACTCAGCAGAATTCTCTCTTGAAAAGATTGAAAAATGTGTTAAACAACACATCTGCTGTTGTCTATAACTGTGCTATCCTAGTCCAGTACTCTTAAGTATCCACAATTTCCTAGTCCAGCTTGCCATCTGTTGTCTGTGACTCTCCAGACTTTAATTGGCAATTTCAAAATGATTCAAATGGCCTCTATAACACCAATTCTCTTCTGACCCACATGCTCTAGTCCACACAAATCTCATATCAGATTTGCTGACCTACTAACTCTAAATGTTGATCATTTGCACCCAAACATACCTTTTGATTAGCTCCTCCTTGATGCTCCTATTAGCATTGTGACATAATATTCCAATGTCACAATACCAATATCCACATTAGTGTGTAAGAGGATTGAAAAGGCATTAATAAACCTCATAGAAAAGTTAAGTGCTGTTGCCACTTGAATTGAATGTTTTGGACTTGTGAGATAGCGCTCCCTGAGTGCATTGGTGGACACTCACTTGGCACGGGATTAAAGCACACAGGAGCGGTTTCCTCACATAAATCAGTCTATTTGGTTTATTAACTCCACATAAACCACATAACATAAAGTACATTTCATTACATCCACGAACATGTCAAGACCACAAGTCTGTTCATGTAGCAGATAAACTTCTCTGTCATGTATTACAAACCCCCTTGTCTGGGGTTACCTTCCAGGAGCCCCACTCATCACGCTGACTCCTTGTCAGTCCTGACTTCGCCAACACAGAAGCTGTCACAGGCTCTGTAGGTACATGGCCTCTCTGTGCGCTCTTCAGGACGTCCATCCCCAGCTGGGACCATCCAACACACAGGCCACTCAGTACCAAAACCCCACCACATGCTATTCAGGGAGATAGCACTCAAAACACATAGGCTTTCGGGACCTTGCACATGGACCAAAAAGATCCATACACTCTCAGCCATGTGACCAAACCCTGGTCACATTATGTAGCTGTAACCACCCCCATAGGTGGGTGGTCTGTGTGGTTAGCAAGACCTACCCTGCTCTCCAGCTAACCCTGCAAGCCTCCCTTTACAAACTATACAAATACTTGTGGGACTACAGGTAGCAGAACAACCTTACTTCAGGCTTACAGCGCAAGTTCCCTTTGCAACACATACCGGCAATGTACAATCCTGCTGGTCACTGTTTCACCATCACCACAACAGATACACCTCCATGCATATCCCGAGATACACATACATCTCCCCCTGGCTGTAACATGGGCCACTGCATCACAGACTTTAGAGATCCAAGATATACATTATGGGTTGGTATTGTTTACCACTGAACCTTAACTAAGTTAGGTTATTACTATGCAAATGTCATAAAGATCTTGTTTTTAAGTTGCTGTTGTACTGCAAAATACTTGACAACATTCCTACTCCGTTGTGCAACATTTGGAGCAAAGTTTTTGCACTGTGTTTTCTAATAAATATGCACTAAAATGTTGGTAACATATCTGGATTAAAGAGCGTCAAAAGTACTTCTACACCCTTAAGTAGCAATCCATGTTCCTGCCAGAAGAGGTCAGGCACAAGCAGACAATACAGATAGGCAAAAAGTGGCAATGTTGTGTGACAGCAGAGAGACAGCTATCACATACAGTGCCTTGCGAAAAAATTCAGCTCCCTGGAACTTTTCAACCTTTTCCCACATATCGTGCTTCAAACATAAAGATAACAAATGTAAATTTTTGGTGAAGAATCAACAAGAAGTGGAACACAATTGTGAATTTGAGCGAAAGTTATTGTTTATTTTAAATTTTTGGGGAAATTCAAAATCTTAAAAATTGGGCGTGCAATATTATTCAGCCCCTTTACTTTCAGTGCAGGAAACTCACTCCAGAAGTTCATTGTGGATCTCTGAATGATCCAATGTTGTCCTAAATGCCTAATGATGATAAATATAATCCACCTGTGTGTAATCCAGTCTCCGTATAAATGCACCTGCTCTGTGATAGTCTCAGGGTTCTGTTTAAAGCACAGAGATCATCATGAAGACCAAGGAACACAACAGGCAGGTCCATGATGCTGTTGTGGAGAAGTTTAAAGCCGGATTTGGATACAAAATGATTTCCAAAACTTTAAACATCCCAAGGAGCACTGTGCAAGTGATCATATTGAAATGGAAGGAGTATCATACCACTGCAAATCTACCAAGACCCGGCAGTCCCTCTAAACCTTCATCTCAAACAAGGAGAAGACTGATCAGAGATGCAGCCAAGAGGCCCATGATCACTCTGGATGAACTGCAGAGATCTACAGCTGAGGTGGGACAGTCTGTCCATAGGACAACAATCAGTCGTACACTGCACAAATCTGGCCTTTATGGAAAAGTGGCAAGAAGAAAGCCATTTCTCAAAGATATCCATAAAAAGTGTTGATTAAAGTTTGGCAACAATGCCAAACAATATGTTTGGCATAAAGGCAGGGGCACCGCTATCATGAGGTAAGTTGAGCCCTTTGCTTCAGGCGGCAGTCCTCACTGAAAGATAGGGGGCGGCAGAGCAGCAGTTAGAACACGTGGTGCTGACTCTTCCTAATCCCTGACATTTGCTGAGTGTCACTAGTGCGGTGCGCGTGCCCCTGCTCACAACCCACAACCTATTGGCTGCTCTGTGCGCACAGGACCTGTGATGAGGTCACAGGAGGGGAGGAATCAGGGGTCACATGATCGGGACCTCCATGGATTGCAGGACACTGCTGTGCTGGTTGCCATGGTAAGCTACCTTATGTGTGGGGTCAGGAGGCATTTACAGTGTGGATATAGCAGAGCCGTGTGTGTACGAGGTGTACGGAGCGGAGCTGAATGTGTATGAGGTGTATGGAGCGGAGCTGTGTGTGTATGAGGTGTATGGAGCAGAGCCATATGTGTATGGGGTGTACGGAGCGGAGCCACATGTGTATGAGGTGTACGGAGCGGAGCCGCGTGTGTGTGAGGTGTATGGAGTGGAGCCGCATGTGTGTGAGGTGTACGGAGCGGAGCCATATGTGTATGAGGTGAGTTGAGCCGCTTGTGTATGAGGTGTACAGAGCAGAGCCGGGTATGTATGAGGTGCACAGAGTGGAGCTGCGTGTGTATGAGGTGTACGGAGCGGAATCGCATGTGTACGAGGTGTATGGAGCAGAGCCGGGTGTGTATTAGGTGTACGGAGCGGAGCTGCATGTGTATGAGGTGTACGGAGCAGAGCCGGGTGTCTATGAGGTGTATGGAGCGGAGCCGCGTGTGTATGGAGCGCAGCCGCACGTGTGTAGGAATAACTATGTGCGGCCATTATACAGTATTGAGCAATGTGTGTGGCCATTATACAATATGGAGCATCATGTGTGGCCATTATACAGTATGGAGCATCATGTACGGGCAATATATAGTATGGAGCACTATGTGTGGCCAATATACAGTATGGAACATCATGTGTGGCCATTATACAGTATGGTGCATCATGTGTGGCCATTATACAGTATGCAGCATCATGTGTGGCCATTATACTGTACTAGATTGTGGCCCGATTCTAACGCATCGGGTATTCTAGAATATGCATGTCCCCGTAGTATATGGACAATGATGATTCCAGAATTCGCGGCAGACTGTGCCCGTCGCTGATTGGTCGAGGCAAATTCGAGGCAGATTGTGCCCGTCGCTGATTGGTCGAGGCAACCTTTATGACATCATCGTCGCATGCTGTGCCCGTCGCCGATTGGTCGAGGCCTGGTGGCCTCGACCAATCAGAGACGCGGTATTTCCAGGACAGACAGACAGACAGACAGACGGAAAAACCCTTAGGCAATTATATATATAGATTGTGGCCCGATTCTAATGCATCGGGTATTCTAGAATATGCATGTCCCTGTAGTATATGGACAATGATGATTCCAGAATTCGCAGCAGACTGTGCCCGTCGCTGATTGGTCGAGGCAACCTTTATGACATCATCGTCGCCATGCTGTGCCCGTCGCTGATTGGTCGAGGCCGCCAGGCATCTACGTCGATACTGTGCCCGTCGCTAAATCAGAAACGTGGGATTTCTACGTCCTTTATGACATCATTGTCGCTGTGCCCGTTGCTGATTGGTCGAGGCCTGGTGGCCCGATTCGAACGCATCGGGTATTCTAGAATATGCATGTCTCCGTAGTATATCGACAATGATGATTCCAGAATTTGCGGCAGACTGTGCCCGTCGCTGATTGATCGAGGCAACCTTTATGACATCATCGTCGCCATGGCAACCATTATGACATCATCGTCGCTGTGCCCGTTGCTGATTGGTCGAGGCCTGGCGGCCTCCACCAATCAGAGACGCGGGATTTCTACGTCGATGCTGTGCCCGTCGCTGATTGGTTGAGGTCTGGCGGCCTCGACCAATCAGAGAGGCGGGATTTCCAGGACAGACAGACAGACAGAAAGACAGACAGACAGACAGAAAGACAGAAAGACAGACAGACGGAAAAACCCTTAGACAGGAGCAATATATGGGGCTCATAATTTTGTATGGGGCACTGTGGTGCCCAGAATACTGTCTAGAGGACTATACTGTCTGATTTATGACCTATTGTAGAATGTACAATAGGTATCACTCATGTAATGTATGGGGGGACTGTATATGAGATGGGAGCCCTATAGGGGGGCTGTACTGTATATGTGTTTGGGGGGTGCCATTTTGAAGCACGCCTCAGGCAGCAGTGTGGCTAGGTTCACCCCTGCGTAAAGGCAACACAGCTCATCACTAAGAACACACCATCCCCACTGTCAGGACCATTCTTGAAGAAAACCTGTTGGAGTCTGCAAAAGACCTGGGACTGGGACGGAGATTTGTCTTCCAACAAGACAATGATCCAAAACATAAAGCAAAATCTACAATGGAATAGTTTACAAATAAACATATCCAGGTGTTAGAATGGCCAAGTCAATGTCCAGACCTCAATCCAATCGAGAATATGTGAAAAGAGCTGAAAACTGCTGTTCACAAATGATCTACATCAAACCTCACTGAGCTCGAGCTGTTTGGAAGAATGGGCAAGAATTTAAGTCTCTCAATGTACAAAACTGATAGAGACATACCCCAGGCAACTGCAGCTGTAATCGCAGCAAAAGGTGGCACAACAAAGTATTAAGTTAAAGGGGCCTAGTAATATTGCATGCCTCTCTTTTCAGTTTTTGAATTTCCAAGAAAATTTAAAATAACCAATAAATTTTGTTCCACTTCACAATTGTGATCCACTTGTTGTTGATTCTTCACCAAAAATTTACATTTGTTATCTTTATGTTTGAAGCATGATATGTGGGAAAAGGTTGAAAAGTTCCAGCGAGCAGAATACTTTCGCAAGGCACTGTAACTAGGTGGAAAGTGGGAGTGAGTAGTTCCCACCGCTGAATAGGGGGAATCTTAAACCATGTCTGCTGCGGTCTCCCATTCTCCTCCAGCCGCAGTGGAGCCTGCTCAGCGGAGACATCAGTCCCAGTGTCTATGTCAGCCTGATACTGTGTGAAAGGTTACTGCTGCCTTTCCAGGCTCTGCCTTTGTAACCAGCACTGGTCAGCGGTGAGCAGGCTTTTCTGGGACTAAGTCCTGCTTTTCATGCACTGAGCATGCCCACGGGAGGACCTCTCATTGGAGGTCAGGGGTCACACGTTCAGGCCCTGTAGCTGCTCCTATTGGTCCACCAGGAATGTCCTGGAGAGCTGCAGCTATAAAAGGTTTGCATGGCCATGCGCTAGTATCAAATGTGTTTGGCTTAGGCCAGTGGATACTATACCACTCTGTATGTATGTGGTGTGAGGCTGTAGCTTTGGGACTGTACACTCAGGCAGGCAGCTAGCGTCAGTGGGAGCAATTAGCCTTGGCTTAGCATCTGGTTCCTTCATGTGTACGGTTAGCACAGAAGAGTTCCAGAGCAAGCACAACCCTAGTTAGGGTAAGGCTGCAGTCACACTAGCAGTATTTGGTCAGTATTTTACATCAGTATTTGTAGCCAAAACCAGGAGAGGAACAAATAGAGGAAAAGTATAATAGAAACATATGCACCACTTCTGCATTTATCACCCACTCCTGGTTTTGGCTACAAATACTGATGTAAAATACTGACCAAATACTGATAGTGTGATGGCAGCCTAATAGTTTTGTGTACAGCACAACTCTGTGAGGCAATAGAGATCACTTTCAGTTCACACGGGTGAAGCTTAACCCACGTGTGAGCTCAGAGTTTATCCGCCATTACTTTGCAGCAGATATCTCTGCACGGTGGACCTTTTTTTCAAAATTTTTTCACAACTAAAATGAAAGAAAAACTGAACAAGTTTGGTATCTTTGTAATTATAGTGACCTGGATAACCATGATGTCAGACTACGCTTAGTACCTAATGAATGCCATAAAAACAAAACCCAAAAATCAATGTCAGAATTGCAGTTTTTGCAATTTCACTATATTTGGAAATTTGTGTTCATTTTTCAGTGTATTATATGGTAAAATGCATAGTTTTATTCAAAAGCATAACTTTAAATTATTATTATTTTATTATTATTTTACATTTTTATAGCGCCATTTATTCCATAGCACTATACATGTGAAAAGGGGGCAAATATAGGCAAATACATTAAACATGAGCAAAAAAACAAAACACTAACAGGTACAGAAGGAGGGAGGACCCTGTCCACGAGGGCTCACAGTCTGCAGGGGATGGGTGAGGATACACTAGGAGAGAGTAGAGCTTGTTGTGTGGTGTTTCAGTAGGTTGAGGATCACTGCAGGCTGTAGGCTTGTCGGAAGAGGTGAGTCTTCAGGTTCTTTTTGAAGGTTTCTATGGTAGGCGAGAGTCTGATGTGTTGTGGTACAGAGTGTTAGGGTTGGCGGAACGCACCGAATATATTTATTAGATGAGATAGGTGCGTTCGCAACCCGGGATCCACCATGCAGGAAAGAACCTGCTGCTAAGTAAGGCGGTGAAGTAAATTAATATAAACGAACTCTGTTACTTCATAGAGCCCATAGTAAAGAGAATGCTGTGCCCTGTTTAGCTCACAGGGAACACAGCTACTGAGTAGAGCAGACAGTGGTCATGCAGTCCCAACGAAACACGCTGCTCCTCTCCGGGTGAGCCGGAATTCTAATGGCTATTAGCCATCCCTGAATTCACTCATGAGAAACTCCTCGCCGGTGGTGCCAGCATTCTAGGGGCTTATTTCAGCCGGGTCCCTGACTGCATACACACAAAAATTCCTCGCCTGAGGTGCCAGCATTCTAGGGGCTTATTTCAGCCGGGTCCCTGACCACACACAAGACCACACTGGCGCTGAGCTCGTACATGTTTGATACTAGTGCATGGCCGTGCGGTCATGAGAACCTTTAATAGCTGCAGCAACTTCAGGACCTTCCTAGAAGGACCAATGGAAGGCTGCCACAGAACTTGACAGGGCCTTCCTGGAGGACCAATGGAAGTTGCTGCCGTACCTGAGCATGTGACCCTAGATCTCCACTGAGAGATCTTACCCTGGGCATGCTCAGTGTGTGCAAAGCAGGACTTAGTCCCAGAAAAGGCTGCTCGTCGCAGACCAGTGCAGGGTACAATAGCTGAGCCTAGAGAGGCAGCAGTAACCCTTTGCACAGTATCAGATTCTATGAGACGCTGGGACCGACGTCTCCACTGAGCAGGCTCCACTGCGGCAGATGCAGAATGGTTGACCGCAGTAGACACGGCTTGAGATTCCCCCTGTGCAGCGGCGGGAACTCGACTCCTAACACAGAGTTTCAGAGTATGGGGGAAGCACGGGAGAAGTCTTGGATGCGGTTGTGGGAAGAAGACTTGAGAGGGGAGTAGAGAAGGAGATCTTGAGAGGATCAGAGGTTGTTTGTAGGTAAGTACCGGGAGGCAATGTCACAGATGTATGGAGGAGACAGGTTGTGGATGGTTTGTATGTCATAGTAAGGGTTTTGAACTGGAGTCTCTTAGCACTAGGAAGCGAGTAAAGGGCTTGGCATAGGGGAGAGGCTGGGGAATAGCCGGGAGACAGGTAGATTAGTTGGGCAGCAGAGTTTAGGATGGATTGGAGTGGTTTTTGGAGTGCTAGAGGGGAGGCCAGAGAGTAGGTGGTTGCTATAGTCAAGGCCGGAGATGATAAGGGCGTGCACTAGTGTTTTTGTAGTGTCGTGTTAAAGGAATGAGCGGATCTGGGAAATATTTTTGAGTTTGAGATGGCAGGAGGAGGCAAGAGCTTGGATATGTGGCTTGAAAGAAAGGGCAGAGCTTTGGATCACCCCGAGGCATCGGGCATGTGAGACTGGGGAAAGTGAGCAGCCATTGAAATTGATGGATATGTCTGGTGGAGGGGTAGAGTAAGATGGGGGAAAGATGATGAATTCTGTTTTGTCCATGTTCAGTTTTAGAAAGCGAGCAGAAAAGAAGGCTGAGATAGCAGACAGACAGTGTGGGATTTTGGTAAGTAAGGAGGTGAGGTCAGGTCTGGATTGGTAGATCTGCGTGTCATTGGCGTAGAGATGATACTGCATACTGTGGGATTCTATTAGCTGTCCCAGGCCGAAGGTGTAGATGGAGAAGAGTAGGGGTTAGTGTTGAGCATTCCGATACTGCACATATCAGGTATCAGCCGATATTCGCTGTTCCGGAATTCCGATACCGAGTTCCGATATTTTTGCGATATCGGAAATCGGAATTGGAAGTTCCTATAGTGCAATTATGCACTATAATGGAATGTGGGCGGTGCGTGGGCGGAGACTGGGTGTGTGTGCGGGCGCTGTCTGTGCGTGACCGTGGGGCTCTCTGTGTGTGTGTGCCGGGGCTCTATGCGGCATGCGGGGTCTCTGTGCGGCCTCTGTGCGGTGGGTGGGGTGTCTGCGGTGGGCGGGGTCTCTGTGCGGCAAATGGGGGTCTGTGCATGGCTGGCGGGGGTCTGTGCGGGGTGGGCGGGGGTCTGTGCAGGGCGTGCGGGGGTCTGTACGGGGCGTGCGGGGGTCTCTGCCAGCCATGCGGGGGTCTGTGCAGGGTGTGCGGGGGTCTGTGCGGGGCGTGCAGGGGTCTGTGCGGGGGTCTGTGCGCGGCAAGTGGGGGTCTGTGCGGGGCAAGCAAGGTCTGTGCAGGGGTCTGTGTGGGGCAAGCAGGGTCTCTGTGCAGCGGGCGGGGGTCTGTGCACAGCGGGGGTCTGCGTGGGGCATGCAGGGGCCTGTGCGGGGTGTGCGGGGGGTGTCTGCCGGCTGTGCGGGGGTCTGTGCGGGGCATGCGGGGGTCTTTTCAAGGCGTGTGGGGGTCTGTGCTGGGCGTGCGGGGGTCTGTGCGGGGCGGGCGGTGGTCTCTGTGGGGCGTGCGGGGGTCTGTGCGGGGTGTGCGGGGCTCTGTGCGGGGCATGCAGGGGTCTCTGCCAGCCATGCGGGGGTCTCTGCGGGGCGTGCAGGGGTTTGTGCATGGCAGGCGGGGTCTGTGCGGGGCGTGCGGGCGTCTCTGCCGGCCGTGCGGGGGTCTGTGCGGGGTGTGCGGGGGTCAGTGCGGGGTATGCGGGGGGCATGCGGGGGTCTCTGCGGGGTGTCTGCGGGGTCTCTGTGGCATGTCTCTGTGAGGGATGTCTCAGTGCGGGCATCGTCCGATGGGACTACAAGTCCCATCGGACGATGCCTACTACGCTGACATTAGTAGTAGTCCCATCATCTGGCTAATGTGTTGAATAAAAAATAAAATAAAAATAAAAAAATACTCCATACATACTCCATACATACTCCATACAGACTCCATACAGACTCCATACAGACTCCATACAGTAAAGACATGACATACAGTACATTAAACATAGAGTTCATACTCACCATTACTTGTCATTTTGATCCCCGAAGCCAGTGTCATCTGTAAAAAAGGTGAAAAAAACAAACAACCAATATACTCCCTGTCTGCAGAAATCCACGAGTGTCCCACGACGATCTCCCATGGAGAACAGCAGCAACAGCTGTTGCAACCGCTCTCAAGGGGCACCAGAAACACAATGACGGGAGGAGGGATTCCTCCGCCGCTGTAAAAAAAATAGCCCCTAGCCTCACTTATGGCATTGCTGCATGAGAAATTTTCCCACGCAGCAATTGCCGTAAAGTGAGACTTTGAACTTTAGTAACCTCAGCGATACACTGCAGGAGCCATTGTCTCCTGTCAGTGTGTCACTGAGGGTTCTATAGAGCAGTGACATCACCCGATGTCACTGTTCTATAGGGGAGATCATCGTGGGAGATCATCGTTTTTTGCAGGCGCTGAAGTATGGTAAGTATCGCTAAATGAAGAATATTAAAATACTTTTTTCCGAATGTGTGTGCGTGTTTTATTAACCCTTTCTTACTATTGGATTAATAATGGATAGGCGTTTTATTGACGCCTCTCCATTATTAACCCGGCTTAATGTCACCTTACAATAGCAAGGTGACATTAACCCCTTATTACCCCATATCCCACCGCTACACATGAGTGGGAAGAGAGGGGCTAAGTGCCGAAATGGGCACATCTTACAGATGTGCCATTTCTGGGGCGGCTGCGGACTGGTATTTGCAGCCGGGGGGGGGGGGGGCAATATCCATGGCCCCTCTCTAGGCTATGAATATCAGCCCGCAGCTGTCTGCGTAGCCTTTCTGGCTATAAAATATAGGGGGACCCCATGTCATTTTTTTGGGGGGTCCCCCTATTTTAATAGCCAATAAAGGCCAAGCAGACAGCTGCGGGCTGATATTCATAGCAGGCTCCAAATATTGGCCCCTGGCCATCGGCTTTCCCCCTCTGGCGCAGAAAATTGAGCGGGAGCCCATGCCGGTTTTTTCCGCTTTCTTTTTTTTAAATTCAACGCTCATTAAGGCCTCTTTCACTCTCGCGTCGGTACGTGTCCGTTACAATGCGTCGGGCCGACGTCCCGACGCACATTGTGAAATTTGTGCACGACGTGGGCAGCGGATGCAGTTTTTCAATGCATCCGCTGCCCATTCTGAAGTCCGGGGAGGAGGGGGCAGAGTTTCTGCCGCGCATGTGCGGTAGAAAATGGCGGGCGTGACGGCCAAAAAAATGTTCACTTGAACGTTTTTTCGTGCGGACGGTCCGCCAAAACATGACAGATCCGTTGCACGATGGACGCGACGTGTGGCCATCCATCGTGATCCATCCCTAATACAAGTCTATGGGTACAAAACGCATCCTGCGAGCACATTTGCAGGATCCGTTTTTTTCCGCCGGATCTTTTTTTTCCGCCGGATCCATTTTTTTTCCACCGGATCGTTTTTTTCTCATAAAGTTGTATTAGCACCGGAGTGCGCCTGGTGGTCACACGTTTCATCCATTTTTTTGCTAGATCCGTCGCTGTGCGTTTTTACGACGGACAGAAAAAACGATTCTCTGTATATGTTTTACGTCCAGTGGAAAAAGCTTTTTTGACGGATCCTGCAAAAAACGGATGAAACGTGTGGCCATCAGGCGCAATCCGGCGCTAATACAACTCTATGAGAAAAACGGATCTGGCGGAAAAAAAAACGATTCGGTGGAAAAAAACAGATCCTGCGGAGAAAAAATGGATCCGGCGGAAAAAACAGATCCGGTGGAAAAAAATGGATCAGGCGGAAAAAAACAATCCAGTGGAAAAATCAGATCCTGCAGAAAAAAACAGAGCCAGTGGAAAAAAACAGATCCGGTGGAAAAAAAGGGTCTGGCTGAAAAAAACGATCCGGTGGAAAAAAACGGATCCTGCAAATGTGCTCGCAGGATGCGTTTTACCCATAGACTTGTATTAGCGACGGATCGCGACGGATGGCCACACGTTGCGTCCGTCGTGCAACGGATCCGTCGTGTTTTGGTGGACAGTCGGCACGAAAAAACACGAAAAAACATTCAAGTGAATGTTTTTTTGTCAGTCGCGCCCGCCATTTTCTACCGTGCATGTGTGGCAGAAACTCCGCCCCCTCCTCCCCGCACTTCAGAATGATGCATCCGCTGCCCACGTCGTCACAAATTTCGCCTTAATGAGCGTTGATTTAAAAAAAAAAAAAAGAAAGCAGAAAAAAACGGCGTGGGCTCCCGGGCAATTTTCTGCACCAGAGGGGGAAAGCCGACGGCCGGGAGCCAATATTTGTAGCCTGCTATGAATATTAGCCCGCAGCTGTCTGCGTAGCCTTTACTGGCTATTAAAATAGGGGGACCCCCCAAAAAAATGACATGGGGTCCCCCTATATTTTATAGCCAGAAAGGCTACGCAGACAGATGTGGGCTGATATTCATAGCCTAGAGAGGGGCCATGGATATTGGCCCCCCCGGCTACAAATAGCAGTCCACAGCAGCCCCAGAAATGGCGCATCTGCAAGATGCGCCAATTCCGGAACTTAGGCCCTCTCTTCCCACTCCCGTGTAGCGGTGTGATAAGGGGTAATAAGGGATTAATGTCACCTTGCTATTGTAAAGTGACATTAAGCCGGGTTAATAATGGAGAGGCGTCAATAAGACACCTATCCATTATTAATCCAATAGTAAGAAAGGGTTAATAAAACACGCACACGTTCAGAAAAAAGTATTTTAATATTTTTCATTTAACCATACTTACCATACTTCGGCGCCTGCAAAAAACGTAAAATATTAAACCGTATACTACCTGTCTGCCGTAGTCCAATTAATAAAGAATGTCCCACGACGATCTCCGCTATAGAACAGTGATATCGGGTGATGTCACTGCTCTATAGGACCCTCAGTGACACACTGACAGGAGACAATGCCTCCTGCAGTGTATCACTGAGGTTACTAAAGTTCAAAGTCTCACTTTACGGCAATTGCTGCGTGGAAAAATTTCTCATGCAGCAATGCCATAAGTGAGGCTAGGGACTATTTTTTTTTTACAGCGGCGGAGGAATATCTTCCTCCCGTCATTGTGTTTCTGGGGCCCTTGGAGAGCGGTTGCAACAGCTGTTGCTGCTGTTCTCCATGGGAGATCGTCGTAGGACACTCGTGGATTTCTGCAGACAGGGAGTATATTGGTTGTTTGTTTTTTTTCACCTTTTTTTTACAGATGACACTGGCTTCGGGGATCAAAATGACAAGTAATGGTGAGTATAAACTCTATGTTTAATGTACTGTATGTCATGTATGTACTGTATGGAGTATGTATGGAGAATGTATGGAGTATGTATGGAGTATGTATGGAGTATTTTTATTTATTTATTTTTTAATTCAACACATTAGCCGGATGATGGGACTACTACTGTCCCATCATTTGTTAATGTGTCAATCACTGTCAGTGTAGTAGGCATCGTTCGATGGGACTTGTAGTCCCATCGGACGATGCCCGCACTGAGTCACCCCGCATAGAGACTCGCTGCAGAGACCCCACACAGACACTCCGCAGAGACCCCCGCACGGCCGGCAGAGACCCCCACATGCCCCGCACAGACCCACGCACACCCTGCACAGACCCCCGCACTGCCGGCAGAGACCCCCGCACGCCCCGCACAGACCACCGCATGCCCCGCACAGACCCCCACATGGCTGGCAGAGACCCCCGCACGCCCCGCACAGACCCCACACGCCCCACACAGACCCCCACACAACCGGCAGAGACCCCCGCACGCCCCACACAGACCCCCGCACGGCCGGCAGAGACCCCCGCATGCCCCACACAGACCCCCGCACGCCCCGCACAGACCCCCGCATGGCCAGCAGAGACCCCCGCACGCCCCGCATAGACCCCCGCATGCCCACACAGACCCCCGCACGGCCGCCAGAGACCCCTTCACGGCCCGCACAGACCCACGCATACCCCGCACAGACCCCTGACCACCGCGCACAGACCCCCGCACGCCCCACACAGACCCCCGCATGGCCAGCAGAGACCCCTGCACGCCCCACTCAGACCCCCGCACGCCCCGCACAGACTCCTGCATGGCTGGCAGAGACCCCAGCAAGGCCCGCAGAGACCCCCGCACGCCCCGCACAGACCCCCGCATGCCCCGCACAGACCCTCGCATGCCCCGCACAGACCCCCGCACAGCCAGCAGAGACCCCCGCACGCCCCACATAGATCCCCGCACAGACCCCCGCATAGCCGGCAGAGACCCCTGCACACCCCACACGGACCCCCTCACACCCCGCACAAACCCCCGCACGGCCGGTAGAGACCCCTGCACACCCCGCATGCCCCGCACAGACCCCCACATGCCCCGCACAGGCCCCTGCACACCCCGCACGGCCGGCAGAGACCCCCACATGGCCCGCAGAGAGCCCCGCACGCCCCGCACAGACCCCCGCACACCCCGCAAAGACCCCCGCACAGCTGGCAGAGACCCCCGCACACCCCACACATGCCCCCGCATGCCCCGCACAGACCCCCACACAGCGGCAGAGACCCCCGCATGCCCCGCACAGACCCCAGAGAGCCCGGGTAGGCAGGTACACATCCCTGGCAGGCCCGCACAGACCCCGCCTGCACAGACACTCACAGTGTCCACCCACGCACCGCCCACGCACCACCAACACTCTTATCCCCTCCGGAACAGGATGTTTAAGGACAGAAAGGGCTTATTTACATTCCGATATTTGTGTCCCATTGACTTGCATTGGTATCGGGAATCGGTATCGGCGAGATCCGATATTTTTGGGATATCGGCCGATCCAATCCGATACCAATACTTCTGGGTATCGGAAGGTATCGCTCAACACTAGTAGGGGTCCTAGAACAGAGCCTTGAGGAACACCGACAGACAAGGGGGGAAGTGAGGAGATTGTGTGGGAGAGGGAAACTCTGAATGTTCGGTCTGTTAGATATGACGAGATCCAGGATAGGGCCAAGCCTGCGATGCCAAGAGATGAGAGGATCTGTAGCAGTAGGCAGTGGTCCACAGTGTCAAAGGCAGAAGACAGGTCCAGGAGAAGGAGGACAGAGTAGTGTCGCTTGCTCTTGGCAGTTAGTAGGTCATTGGTGACTTTAGTTATGGCAGATTGAGTTGAGTGATGGGGTCGGAAGCAAGATTATAACAGGTCAAAGAGGGAGCAGGAGGAGAGGTGGGAGGACAGTTCAAAATGGACATGTTGTTCCAGTATTTTTGAGGCATAAGGGAGAAGAGAAATCAGGCAATAGCTAGACACAGAGGATGGGTTGAGGGAGAGCTTTTTGAGGATGGGTGTGATCTTGGCATGTTTGAAGGATGAGGGGAAGACACTTGTGAGTGAGAGGTTGAAGAACTGTGTTAGGGTTGGGATGAAGACCGTGGCAAGGTTAGGGATGAGGTGAAATAGGAGAGGGTCAAGCATGCAAGTGGTGAGGTGTGATCTTGACAGGAGGGTGGAGAGCTGATCGTCTGTCGTGGTGGAGAAGCTGGTCTTGGAGGAACAGGGTTGAGCAGCTAAGAGGGGCATTGGGCGCTGGGGGCCAAAGCTTTCTCTGATCCTATCGATCTTCTGTTTAACAAAAGAGGCAAAGTCTTCAACAGAAATGATAGGGGATTGAGGAGGTGCAGAGGGATGGAGTAGAGAATTGAAAGTGTTGAAAAGCTGTTTAGGGTTGTGAGGCAGGGAGGATATGAGAGATTAGAAGTAAGTTTGTTTTGCAGCAGTGAGTGTGGACTTGAAGCTGGCGAGGTACTGCTTGTATGCAGTGAAGTGGCCTGCAGAGCGGGATCGCTTCCATCTCTGCTCAGTGACCCTGGAAGCCCGTCTCAGTTCTTTGACCAGGCTGGTTGATTGTACGAGTTTTGCTATGCATGAGCGGGGCAGCCGATTTGAGTGTTGCTGTTATTGTGGTGTTATAAAAAGTGGCAGCAGAATCTGTGTCATGAAGGGAGGCTATGTCCGTGAGAGGGAGAAGGGACTAAAAGAATGATTGTTAATTGAGGTGTTTGAGATTTCTGCAAGGGTGAGTGAGTTTGTGGAGTGGGGGTTGCACACTAAGAGAGGAGAGGAAAGAGAATGTCAGTAGGTTTTGGTCATCCAGGGGGAGGGGTGAGTTAGTGAGATTAGTAAGCGAGCAGAGGCAGGAGAAGATGAGGTCCAGCGTGTGGCCATCTTTATGAGTGGCCTCAGAGGACCATTCAGTGAGGCCGAAGAATGCAGTGAGCGATAAAGGTTTAGAGGCAGCTGAGGTAGAAGTATCAATGGGGATGTTGAAGTCACCCATGATGATAGTGGGGATGTCAGCAGAGAGGAAATGAAGGTGGTGAGGTGGTTGAGAAAGGCGGAGATGGCTAGTTCTGGGGGCGGTAGATGAAAGCCAGCTGGAGGTTGGAGGGTAATAGATGCGGACGGAGTGCACCTCAAACAAGGGAAGAGTAGTGGAGGGTGGTAGCGGGATTGGAGAAAAGGAGCAGGTGTCGGACAGGAGCAAGCCAACTCCTCTACCACATTTGTTGCTGGGGCGTGGGGTGGGAGAGAGGTGGAATCCGCCATAGGAAAGCGCAGCTGGAGAGGCCGAGTCAGAGGCGGTGAGCCAGGTTTCAGTGATGCCAAGAAAGGATAGTTTGTTGATGATGAAGAGGTCATGGATAAATGGCAGTTTGTTGCAGAAAGAGCGTTCGTTCCATAGTGCTCCAGGTAAGAGGACCTGGGGAGTGGGGGCTGAGGTTATCATGGTTTGGTATGCACAAACAGAGAAAAAAGAACATGCTGAAAAGGAGATCACCGGAATTGTAAACAATGAAAACTTTATTAAAGTGTGCAAACAGACCAACAGTACCTTAAAAACATTTAAAAACATGCAAACAATTCTCTGATAGATGGTGGCCCCCCCCAAAAAAAGACCACAAATGAAAACTAGTCACAACCTTATATACAGGTCTGGTATAAATAACCCATACACCCGTCAAAAATAGATACTGATCCTGGCACCTGGTAAGGCAAATTGCTGCTGAATCCTCTATGCCAAAACCAACAAATATACCATACAATGAATGGATGGAATCTTTAGAAAATGCAAAGGATTCACCCAAGTAGCCAAAAGAGAAAAATACCTCTTGGAAGGTTCAGCTATAACATATATTACCTAAGCCGTAATGATAAAGATGATAGTTAAAGTGCATAATCAAACTAAGGTGTACTATATATGCATACGAGATAATCTGCAAAAGATATTATTCACACACATAATAGAGCAACCATCTCAAATATAGGCCAGTACAAATACTAATCATTGAGCACGACCAACCCAGACACAGATGCAGGGGAAAGGGTATACATTACGACAAACAGCAGGTAGACTACAGGGAAATACAAGTGATCATACTGAGAGCCACAGGAGCCAAGATGAGGTCTAAAGAGGGGGGCAGGAGCCCAATGTGTGTCGCCACTTGCGGTGGCTTCGTCAATACAAAAATTGAGACTCATATATTATATAGAGACATTACAAACAGAGTGATCTATTGCAAGTGTTTATTTCTGTTAAT